>NC_138128.1:69261611-69770329 GCF_964188305.1 Podarcis bocagei
AAAGGTGCTATATTATCCAATATTTTTCGCTCTATAAGACACACCAGACCATAAGACACACCTTGTTTTTGGAGGAGCAAAACAAGAAAAAAAATATTCTGAATCCCAGAAGCCAGAACAACAAGAGAGATCGCTGTGCAGCGATCCCTCTTGCTGTTCTGGCTTCTGGGATAGCTGCGCAGCCTGCATTCGCTCCATAACACAGACACACATTTCCCCTTACTTTTTAGGAGGGAAAAAGTGCGTCTTATAGAGTGAAAAATACGGTAATTTGTAAAAGTGGTCATAATAATAAATAGAGTAATACAAACAGAAGTCCCAGGGTTAAACTGGTGCACATGGTTCCTGTAAGAAAATGAAGGGGATCTTTAATAATAATAATAATAATAATAATAATAATAATAATAATAATAATTTATTATTTATACCCCGCCCATCTGGCTGGGTTTCCCCAGCCACTCTGGGTGGCTTCCAACTGAATATTAAAAACAGTACAGCATCAAACGTTAAAAACTTCCCTAAAGAGGGCTGCCTTCAGATGACTTTTAAAAGTAAAATAGTTGTTTATTGCTTTGACATCTGCTGGGAGGGCGTTCCACAGGGCAGGCGCCACTACCGAGAAGGCCCTCTGCCTGGTTCCCTGTAACCTTACTTCTCGCAATGAGGGAACCACCAGAAGGCCCTTGGCGCTGGATCTCAGTTTCCGGGCTGAACGATGGGGATGGAGACGCTCCTTCAGGTATACTGGACCGAGGCCGTTTAGGGCTTTAAAGGTCAGCACCAACACTTTGAATTGTACTCGGAAACGTACTGGGAGCCAATGCAGATCTCTCAGAACCGGTGTTATGTGGTCCCGGCGGCCACTCCCAGTCACCAGTCTAGCTGCCGCATTCTGGATTAATTGCAGTTTCCGGGTCACCTTCAAAGGTAGCCCCACGTAGAGCGCGTTGCAGTAGTCCAAGCGGGAGATAACTAGAGCATGCACCACTCTGGCAAGACAGTCTGCGGGCAGGTAGGGTCTTAGCCTGCGTACCAGGTGGAGCTGGTAGACAGCTGCCCTGGACACAGAATTAACCTGTGCCTCCATGGACAGCTGTGAGTCCAAAATGACTCCCAGGCTGCGCACCTGGTCCTTCAGGGGCACAGTTACCCCATTCAGGACCAGGGAATCCCCCACACCCGCCCGCCCCCTGTCCCCCAAAAACAGTACTTCTGTCTTGTCAGGATTCAACCTCAATCTGTTACCCACCATCCATCCTCCAACAGGATGTAATAATGCAGGGATGTAATAATGACACTTTGAAATAAGTCCAGTCTATTCATATAGCCAGTGTCTGGAGGGAAAAGCTGGACCAGCCTCATCCCAGTATCTGTCCATTAAAAAGAATGTCAGCAGGGTGGGAGAGGCTCTGTGCATACATAGGTATGCATAGAGTCTCTTCCTACCAACAGGAGTCCCAACGCCACAGTGGTCCCACTAAGGAGACTCTGCACATCCTATATGCACTTACTTCCCATTGATAACAATGCACACAATACACAGGCAGCGGTGCATGGCTGTAAATGTTGTGGGTGGGATTATCAGGATCAACTTCTTGCCCCCTCCACACATTGGCTGTACAGATCGAATGGTCACCCTTACAGTTCTAATGGTTCCTTGCATCTGTATTTATAGTATATTCTTTCTTCTGAAGTTGTTGTCTTGAAGAGCTGAATGTGGAAACAAAAAACCCTTTATTAAAAACCTTCTTTGACAGAAAGGAATGCAGAAAATAAAACCTCCTCTTGCAGTGAGAAACGCATGATGTGCAAATAGAAGCCCAAGCTAAAAGCTTTGATAGCTGTGAGCTAGTAATACTTAGCTGGTGTAGGATATGAACTGGCAGCAAACCACTTAACGCCTTAAGTACATGTCTAAAATATCCTTTTTTTGTACAATCAAAGAATAGACCAGGGATAATACAAATTGTACCACTTATTGTTTCACTTATCTCTTTTGTCTCTCTCTGCCTCTCTCTCTCTCTCTTTTTGGTGGGTCAGCTCAGTTGTTAACTTAATTCAAGGAGAACTGCTTGAAGTTTATTTGTACAAATTTTCATATTGCATTTTATCATGTCTAGAAAACAAAGGCTAAGACTGGTTAAGCTAATTTGAGAGAAAGGCTGCCTGAAAGATCAGGGGACTCACACAGCCAGGAGGTGGATTTGAGGTTTGAAGGTATTTGACGAGAGGCCAAAGAAAAGCGTTCAGCCAAGCACTGCTGCTCTCCAGCCTTCATTAATCTCATGGTCGACTGCCCTTAGGGTTCATTTTGTCTTTTGCTAATGCTAGATTGTAACTGCCAAGTACCCTCTCAAAGCAGGTCCATGCAATCTACCAGGCCAAATATAGTCCATCAGCCTTACCTGGCTGCTAGTGAATGTTACCTGATAGGTGCCTGGCAACTTGCTTTTTGCAATCTCAGACAGGCTGCAAAATCAGGAAGGTTGTCAAGCTCCTGGCGGGGCTTGGTAGTTTATGACATGTCAGTCGGTAAAAGGACTATTCCCTTCCTGTTTACAAGTGAAATGTTTAAAACTGATGATGGAGGACTTGCAGGGTGGGTGGGATTTCTTGACTTTAAATAAATACTGACGGCAGAAAGCAGTTTCAGTGGGGAAGGAGCTGGATTTTCTCTTAGCATTGCAATCAGAAGTTGAGCACAAACAGGCGATCATTGCTTCAGCAATTTTTGTTTGCCTAAGTTGTGCTAGGCAATACCAACCACCATACATGCTTGTGGAAGATAAAAATATTAAGCTCTACTTCTGAACAGGGCAAAATGGCTGTTGCATTGAATAAACCATGAAATCCAATGAAGATTTCTCAAAGCTATGTTCTTATTCCAACACTGAATCTCTTAAGCTGTTGGAGTTTCAGATCTGCTGGGTCACGTTTCTGAGGACTAAAGTAAAAAGGCTAGTATTTCTTCCCCACTGAAACCTGAAAATGAACACACAGTATGTACTAATGGAAGCTGATGATCTAATCTTGTATGCTGACTGTGGCATGACATTACCTTATTTTTTCCATCCTGAATGATATCTTTATACTTCTATTCACTTCTCATCCGCTGTGCAGCTCACAAAGGCAGCTCTATCTTTCATGTATAATTAGCTGACCTTGCTTTCTCAACAAATCTGAGTCAGAGGGCAGATATTTCCATTTATGATTATTGTAGTCACTTTGTTTGCTGAAATAATTTATGAAGCAGATCATAAAGAGATAAACATTCCCACTTCTGGTTGGGGGAGAAATCTTAGCACCAGAGGCAAATTATATTTAAATATGAACTTACTTCACCAACATACAAAATCTCATTTGCTTGGCCTTTTGTGCTACGGCTGTTGATTATGTCCTATAATGAGGTGCCATTGCTTCAAGTTATTACAAATAAGCAGCATTAATTTTCAGACAAAGTAATAGCTTCATGCTATTTGAGAAAGAGGGTGGGTGTAATTACTGTTCAGTTCCATTGAAATGGCACATCCTTAAATATTTTAATGACTATTTTTTTCATCTTTCTTTTTTTAAAAAAGAAGGGAGGAGTGGAGATATTGTTTACCTTTATTATTAGGGGCAGGAAGCCTATCAAGTTACTGTAAGAAGAGGACAGATACATTCCTGTTTTCTCTGGCCGAGCAACTACACAGAAAAGAGAAGAATGAACCTGACCACTTAATTTTTTTGAGAGGCTCGTACCCAGCTTGTTCAGGGTAGACCCATTGAAATTAATGGGCCCAAGTTAGCCATACCCATTATCAACAAAGTTGCAACTTAGAGCCCAGCTAGATATTCAATGGCAGACCAGAAACATGGAAGCTAGATGAAAGGGTAACAAATAAAAAACACTAGAGACAGTGGAAGCTAGATGGAAGGGTAAAAAATACAAAACACTAGAGACAGTGGTGTAGCTATCCACTCGGGTGCTTGGTGAGTCGCACATGTCCTGCAGCCAGGGGCGGGGCAAGCAGCCCGTGGGGGCGGGGCATGCTGTGTGGAGCCTCTCTGCCGCCTCCCCCTAAGCTGTAGGGCGGTAAGTGCCGGCTGCCGCAGTGTGGTGCCCAGTGCCAGCCATGTTTCTTTACGTTTGTTGACTGAAGTAAAAAGTTTTGTGAGCCAAATTTTTTTTAACTCATCTTTTTGTCATTTTGTCACCCCCCTCAATGATGACACCCGGGGAGACCCGCACACCCCCCACACCCCTTCCTCTACCACTGAGTAGAAAGATGGCATGATATGCCGCAGAAAAATAGTAGAGGAAATGCTTAACACTTTCCCTCTGTGCTACTTTTCCCCAGCACTTCCACCATGGACGGCCACATGGAGTTTTAAGCACTGCTAATTGGCTGACTGATTCCACACTACAAAATGTGCTCACTCTCACTCCATTGTTTAGCAGCAACCAGGATTCCCAGATCATGGTTTCTATCAAAAGCTCAGCTGAGTCATCAGTAACTGACTCTCCCCCCCCCCCCATCATAAATATATTTAATTATATAAATTGTTCTGGAACCAATTTTGCTGAAGGGTAATATAGAAATATTTCAAATAAAAATAAATACTGGGGGAGGGTGTGATTTAGCTCAGAGATTGACTAGTTTCTGTAATCTTTGGAGGCCTTTTTGTGCTCTAGATAGTAGCCGAGGAATTTGCGTGTTGAGTCACAGTAGCCCCCCAATAATTCACACTTCACACATCAATTTTTGTTTAAGGTTTTTGGCATAATTTTGGCCACAACTTTATTCAAATACAAAAATGTGAGTGGTTGCTTAGGCACTGGTTCCGACTATCTGTCCTTGCCCTCAGGGACAGAGCTGGCCTTCCGGATACCAGCGGAAGCCAGCGTGGGAAACAAGTATTGGGTGAGAAATAAAGCTGGGCACCAGACCATTACTTCTCACCCTCATGTTCCTGTGGGGCTTGCACGGCCCAAGTCCGACTCCGGGGACAAGGACGAAAGAATGGCAAGCCCCTGGATTTCCTTTAACGGAATTCCCATTCGCATCATTTGGAGGGGTAGGCACTTACCCCTCCAAGCACCAATTTAACCAGTGCCTAACCGCCAACCTTACAAGTTGTGACGATTTGCTACGCAGTAGGCAAAAACCAAATGGCACCAGCCAATCAGCCAGATGGCAAAATTCCTACCGTGCCCCCGCACCAAGGCGAACGACACCATGACAGGCATAGCAAGGTCAAGCGATCAGCTTAAATAAAAACCCCCCCTATTAAAGGGAGGGAGGGCGGGTGATCCGATGCAAAACGGCCAAGAGGCCGTGCCAACGTCTGGCCCCTGTATATATAGACTCTGACCCCTCCTCCGAATTGGCAACAATCAAAACACCCCAGCAACCCAATTTAACCATTTAAATGGCCGGGATTCAACTAAATTTGCCTAGTCACTGGAGGGTGGCCTGTTCCCAACCGCAACACGTGCTCTCTGCTAGGGAGAACACGCTTTGCGTGTTGAGTCACAGTAGCCCCCCAATAATTCACACTTCACACATCAATTTTTGTTTAAGGTTTTTGGCATAATTTTGGCCACAACTTTATTCAAATACAAAAATGTGAGTGGTTGCTTAGGCACTGGTTCCGACTATCTGTCCTTGCCCTCAGGGACAGAGCTGGCCTTCCGGATACCAGCGGAAGCCAGCGTGGGAAACAAGTATTGGGTGAGAAATAAAGCTGGGCACCAGACCATTACTTCTCACCCTCATGTTCCTGTGGGGCTTGCACGGCCCAAGTCCGACTCCGGGGACAAGGACGAAAGAATGGCAAGCCCCTGGATTTCCTTTAACGGAATTCCCATTCGCATCATTTGGAGGGGTAGGCACTTACCCCTCCAAGCACCAATTTAACCAGTGCCTAACCGCCATGGAGCCCTCAGCTCACCGCCAAACCACTCACAGCCCCAACCAAGACCTCAGCTTGGTCACCACCGCACCAATCCAAGCCTCATTCCCTGAAGCGGAAAGGTGCATGCCATCAGCTTGGAAAAAGGATGGCCTCTCAAAAAGAATCTCGGGGTGGGAAATTGCATCGCCACCAGCTCCAAAACTTTTTTGACCACAGCAGAATTGATGCGTTTTCGGGCCCTTTCAGTGGCAGCCGGGCAACGACTGCCCTTCCAAACGCAGCGTTGCAAAAGCTTTGACCAAAAATTTTTCGCTGTCGGCACCATTGCACGCAGCGTCTCCAGGTCACCCAAAATTGCAGCACGTAGTGACAAACAGTCCATGGGCACCAGGTCGTTCTCACCAAGCTGCACCACAATAGCAGCTGGCGGCCCCTCCAAGAGCAACTGCCTCCGGATACTTGGCAGGAACTCCGACCAGCACATCCCACGTCTGGACAGCCAAGACAAGCGAATATGTGGAGGAAAGCCGAAATCTGGACCCAATCCAGATTGCCGTGCTGCGACGCCAGCCCAATGGACGATGCTGTGCCCCACAATCCAAACACGGGTCACCGCTAAACCTGATAAATAAGATGAAACAAGCAAAAATTGTAAGACACCAATAATGTTAACGAACATAATCTTTGAATGCATTCGATTTCCAACGACCTGTATTTTATTTCCACTGCCTTATTAACGTGCTTTCCGGCCTTCTTGGTGGTACGTTTGTCTAGGCATTGGTTCCTGACTAGCTGCACCTGACCTCAGCAGGGCAGCACTGACGACTGGGCCCCACCATATCGTCAGTACCAGCAACATTGTGGGGGAGCAATGAATCCCAAGGCAATCGCATCCCGCCAGGTGTCGTTCCCCATAGGGGAAAGATGCACCCCATCTGCCCTAAAGAGGGCAATAGCCTTGAAGAAAATTAGGAGGGTGCAATATTACAGAACCACCTAAAGCAAGGACCTATTTTATTTTATTTGTTAT
Organism: Podarcis bocagei; assembly: GCF_964188305.1. Lineage (NCBI taxonomy): Eukaryota > Metazoa > Chordata > Lepidosauria > Squamata > Lacertidae > Podarcis > Podarcis bocagei. Next base: position 69,268,540 of record NC_138128.1, read on the forward strand.
TTTATTCACTTTATTTATTTTATTCTATTATCCACCGCCTTATTAACATGCTTTCTGGCCTGCTCGGTGGTAGTTTGTCTAGGCATTGGTTCCCGACTAGCTGCACCTGACCTCAGCAGGGCAGCACTGACGACTGGGCCCCACCATATCGTCAGTTCCAATAAACAGCATGGGGGAGGAATGAACCAGGATCAGACTCAAGCTCACCCCAAATGCTCCCAGGGACTCTTGCATGGCCCTACCCCTCAAAAGGGGTCGACAAAAGCATGGCAAATCCTTGGATTCCCTTAATGGAACATCTTTGCGCATTGGAGGGGACAGGTGCTCCCACCCCCCCTCCAGACCACCTTGAACCAATGCCTTAAATTATTTTGAGTCCAGGGAGAGCTGCCATCAACTCAATCCAAGCCCTCTTGCATGCAGGAATGCAAACTTATGCTGGAGGAAGACAGCAAACATTCTCGCCCAGCTGTACCACCAGCACTGCGGGAGGACCTGCACAGGTCACACTCGACCGCACCAAAGGAAGGATCTCCTCCCAAAGCATTCCCCATCTGGACATCCAGTATATGTTCACATGGGCAGGAAGACTGAGATGACGCCCCAGTCCAAACCCGTCAACATGCTTGCCAGCCTAGTGTACAATGCTGTGGCCCAAATGTGCACAGCTGCTCCTATGAAAAAAGGAAACAACAGACAAGCATCAGCACAGACGTCACTGTGACACTTCCTGATATAATCCTTGTCAGCGTCAGACTTCCAATGACCCGTATTCACAATCCTGTCTACTGACAGGCCCCCAGTGTGCAGCCTTTGCAGCAGCACCTAATCGTAAGGAATGAGGAGTGTTCAGCAGTAAGCAAGCCGCAGGCTCTAATAACTGGTGCACGACGTAAGCACATTGATGCCGGGCTAACGGGAACCCATTTTCATGCACTAGGAGCGGGCCAGCCCCCAGGGAATAAAAAGCCAAATATTCTGTTATCCATAACCGGGCAAGGGCCCTCCTCACCTGTGGCGGGAAGCCTGATTGTGGCACTCCTGCCCACTAAGTCTGTTTTAGAGTTACCAGCTCTAATGACAAGCTCCAAAGGATAAGGAAAAGTCCTGAAGCAATAAGCCTCCAGAATCTCGGCCCCGTGCTGGCTCCAACAACCATTTCCCCAACCCTCAGTGCGAAAATGCAATGGACTACTGAAAGGAGTCTCACCTTGATCTTTAACCCGCAGACAAGTTTTAACTTGTTGCAGATACTGCATAGGTAAAAATTGACCGACTTCCTGCCCACTGTCCTATGAGGTTGGAGCCTATTCCAACCTTCCAAGGCCCTGCGCACTGCAAACTTTATACAAGGGTCTCTGAAAAAATAAAGCTTCAATGAAACAGACATTGCAGCGGACTGAATTCGGATAGTTATAACCGCATGCCCAATCTGCAGCAGGTGGACCAAATACTGCAGGATCTGCTCAGAGGATGGGGGCAAATTCTTCCGAATGGCCAAGAACTGCCAGCTTAAGGCTAAGAAATCCATCCAGGCCTTCCCATAAGAGGTAAAAGCAGAAGGGGAAATGGAAGCTGCCGCTCTCTGAAATTATTAATTGTTGTCAAAATGCCACAAGACTGGAAAAGTCTGGCAATAGCTGAGTCTGGAGCCCAGGATCTGAAGCGCTTCATCTGAAAATCGGATAGTGTCAGCGTAATTTGGAGAGTAGAAAGCACAATATTAAACCTTAAGTGGCGCAGCTCGAAAGCATGCGCGGAGGGGCAGAGACTGTGCTACAGCATGAGGACTGTTTTGCCAAGACGCTCAACACCACCTGGTTATCAGACCAAAAGCAGATCCGATGGTCACTGAACTCCTCGGGCCACATGTGAACTGCTACTACAATGGGGAAAACTCAAGAAAAGTTATGTCACATGATTGCCTCACCACACCAGGCTTGAGGCCATAGCTTTGCACACCAGCAGCCCTTGAAATAAAAACCAAAGGGCAAAGATCCAGCAGCACCAGCATGAACCTGAAAATCCCTGAGCGGGTTCAAGGTATCCTGCCATGGCGAACTACTATTGCATACATTCAGGAATTGCTACCATCGCCTGATATCTGCCTTCACCACATTTGGTAGGCATACACAAAGGTAAGGGGACCTCTGTCAGCATCGCCCTTGAGCCAGTGCCACCAACTGGACTCATCCACTTCAGCCCCAACTGGGCTAGGCGAGCTGGGTAGCACTTCCAGAGACCACCTTCTGCACATGAACAGGTCAAAGTGCTGTGGACTCACAGCTTAGAGTTGTGAGCACCGGATTCACTCCAACAAAAAGACAGTCGTCGCACAGCAGAGTACAGCAGAGTCTGAGTATATAAACAACTCAGAGAGCAGCTCTGTAGAATATCTTCTTTATTGTATCTACAACTATACAAACTATATACAGAGCTTAATAGGTCTAAGCATAAATAAATGCTGCACTGCACTGAGTATCTGCAGCTGCCCTTAGCAGCAACCTTATCTCTACACATGATCTCTAACACTCAGTCTCTCTCCCTCTCCGACACTGACTGACTGACTGACTGACTTGGTGCTGGAGCAGAATAAGTAGAGACCAGAACACGCCTCCTCCTCTCTGGAGAATCAGCAGACTCCTCAGGAGATTCTTGGATATGGGAGGGGTGAAATCTAGGCAGCCTGGCCTAGTGGGAAGATTAGTTAAGTGACCCAGCAAGATCGGATCTGGTGAAGCATCACTTGCTACAGAGGAAGTATTACAAAATAACTTCCTTCAAGGCAGACAGCTTCTCCATAGCCAAGTGGTATGTTTTAGCAACAATATCCAACTGGATCCCTAAATAAAATGGGAATATGGGCAAAAGGTATTGAGCTATTGCTTGCCAGCTTCCAGCCCCCGCTTGGGCAGGGGGCATCTTGTGCAGCCATCATGATATGTAAATTTACAGGGCCGACGCTGGCCAGAACCCCTAAAGAAGTCCCAACCAAGCTGCCGCCAAGCCAGCTTCCTTTTCAGACACACACTCTGTGCAATGCAAAAAACAAAAAACAAAAAACAAAAAAAAACAACACACACTCCGTGCAGTGCACACACTCTCCATGCAATGCAACTACACACTCCGTGCAATGCAAAAAGCACGCTCTGTGCAATGCAACTACACACTCCGTACAATGCACACACAAAACCTCTGTGCAATGCAACTACACACTCCGTGCAATGCAAAACACACTCTCTGCAATGCACACACCTTTCATGCAATGCAACTACACTCCATGCAATGCAACTACACACTCTGTGCACTGCACCCTCTGTTCAATGCAACTACATACTCCGTGCAATGCACACACACTCCGTGCAATGCAAAAACCAAAGCAAAACAAAAAACACTCTGTGCAATACAACTACACCCTCCATGCAATGCACACGCACTCCATGCAATGCAACTACACACTCCCTGCAATGCACACGCACTCCATGCAATGCAACTACACACTCCCTGCAATGCACACACCCTTCATGCAATGCAACTACACTCCATGCAATGCAACTACACACTCCGTGCACTGCACACCCTCTGTTCAATGCAACAACAAACTCCGTGCAATGCAACTACACCCTCCGTGCAATGCAACTACACACTCCGTGCAATGCAACAACACACTCCGTGCAATGCAACTACACACCCTCCGTGCAATGCAACTGCAAATCTCCTAGCAATGCAATGCAATTGCAGCCCGTGCAGCGCCGTGCTCTGCAACGCACAGAGCAAACTGCAATGCGGGCACGCAAAGGTGCTTTCTCCCAGTTGCATATTGCAAACATGGCGCCCATTACATCCCTCGCAGTGAGGTAACCACCAAAAGGACTTAAGTGTCCAGGTAGAGCATGGGGGAGCATGCAGCTGTCCCATACAGGGACCAATCCTGCAACCTAGGCATTACCGGCACTATGCGCTGACCCAGTGAAACCAATGCTTCATGGACCACATGGGGACACTATTCAGGCCGGAAACGCTTCCAGGCCATCGAATTCTAGGGCAAAGCCCTAGGATCACCTGCTAGGCCAGGCATAAATGTTTCCAGTGAAATAGCAGAGTTGAGGTAGCCCACAGCTTGTCCAGGTACCCCTGCTTGCCCTTTTAGAGGGAAGCACCCCTTCAAGAAACCCAAAGTTCTTTTATCACAAATGGGCCGAACTGCCCAGCAACAGAATAGCCCACAAGGAGCAGTTTGTTTTGTTTTGTTTTAACAATGGCTAAGAGGGGGATATGAACTCCCAGGTCCTAGTCCTGCACTTTAGCCACTAAGCCACAATGGCTCATCTCAAAATGGCAGTCGCCTCTATCAGGGCAAAACAAACTTAAAGAAAATAAACTTGTTCAGAAACAGCATAGTTCAAGAGCATATACAGAGTGCTCATAGTCCTTGGAGGCACAGGGAGCCATAAAGCCAACCTTCGGGGATACTATAAACGAAAGTGATACCAGCTAAGCTGGGAACAGCCCTGACTAGCCCCACAATTTCAACAAGAGAAATGGGGGAAACCTTTTTGCGAAAGAAAGCCCCTAACGGGGGCTCTCTCCCTATTGGGAAAGGCAAGCCACAGATACAGGGAGAATCTTCCTACAGGGCAGGGTAAGGGGTGGGGTGGGAAATTGAACAGGAAAAGGGGGGAATTAAATTATTTAAGGGACTAGAGAGGATTAAAAGAAAGGGGAAATAAAGAAATAAAGAAATGTAACCAGACAATGAGAAGATTGTCCCAGTGCTCCATGTGATCCGATGCAAAACGGCCAAGAGGCCGTGCCAACGTCTGGCCCCTGTATATATAGACTCTGACCCCTCCTCCGAATTGGCAACAATCAAAACACCCCAGCAACCCAATTTAACCATTTAAATGGCCGGGATTCAACTAAATTTGCCTAGTCACTGGAGGGTGGCCTGTTCCCAACCGCAACACGTGCTCTCTGCTAGGGAGAACACGCTTTATTGTGCCACATAAAGTTGGTCAGGATTTATGTAATAAGTTGATGCCATCAAGCATAAAAAGTGTCACAGAGATAGAGCACATGCACTCAGATGTAGCTTCATGCCTTACATTTCAAACCTGTTTTGTAAAATATGCTGTTGAAAAGTTGAATCTTTTAGTTTTGTGAATTTCGCTGGTAAATAGAGAGTTTCACACAAGTCCTTGTTTCCATAAAATAAATAGGGCTTGTGTAACAATGATACATCACCAGTAATTACCTTTATGTAAGTATCATTTCCAGTTTTTTATTGGCATATGATGCTTAGCAGTCCACATTGCAATGATCAACTCAGTAAAAAAGAACCCTATTTCAAATTATGCCCATGTGTGGTTCGTCCTGCCAACCTTGAGAGAGTAATTTCAATTTGTATGCAGAAAATGTTTGTAACCCTACTGGTCCTTGAGAGGAAATGGAGCAGCCTACACTTTGTGATACATTTAATTGGTAGCTGGTATTTGTTGGCCCATCTTTAAAGATTCAGAAAATGAGTATTTTCTGTATTCTTCACTTTTCTGTCTTTGACCCTCTAGTCTACAAATTTATTTTCTGCTCATTATCTAGGAGAATTAAGAAATGAACTCAAATGTTAGATACAGGTTTTTAGATATTGTTAAATACACAAAAATAACTTGCTTGAAAACAAAACAGAACATAAATTCATCATTGGTTCATGAAAATGAACCATAACAACCCACAGTGGTGACAAAAATACTTGTGTAAAGCTGCAGCTCTGTTAAATGTTCTGCAAAATTTCATCTGTACATTTTTACAATTGCCAAGTATTCAATATTCAGCGACAGTGTTTGACATCTGAAAGCATATCACTTTCTTATTTGATTTTTATATTTAATAACTGACCCTTCAGTAGCTGATGTGCAGTGGTATTTAGAATTTTCTAGCATTTTGTTTGAACTCTGAGGCCTGCATAGGGCAATGTTTTCTTCCTGATGACCCTGTTACCTGGGTGGTGGAAAATGAGGTCTCACTTAGTAAATTCACCCACTTTGTGACTGTCCCACTGGATGGACACAAAGGAGCACAATATTGCAATGCAGTTTATACATATATAAAATGCTAAATGAAATGCATATGAGCTCCCAATTAAAGGAGTGATTCTCAGGCTGTATGATGGAAATGAATTGTGAGTTTAAGGTTACATGCATTGGGTTTTCTGTACATATTTCTTATTCAAGTCTCATAATCCACCTGGTGGCTTGTGGGTGGCAAGCTGTGATTTTTGGCCTTCCTTTCAGTGCAAATATTGGCTACACGTGCATTTTAGTGTGAGAGAAATCATAGTTGAGCTTTTACTTGATGAATGATGGCTTTAATTATGGTTTTTGTTGTGGAATTTTTGACCCATATAAAAGAAGGAGTAACAGGTAATATTCCTTAGATGAAAACATATGGTGTTTGTTACTAATTGAAATCAGTGATTCATTCTCTTGTGTTTCTTCAGTCAAGGTTGCTGTGGGCAGTGTACAATCTGGAGAAGGAAAGCTGGAGAAATGTTTTATGTCATGTTATAGGATGGATAGCCTCACACTTTTCATTTCTGAAAAAAGAATACTTTTTAATATGCCATATTATTTATATTTGTAGAAGTTGATTTTCTGACCAGCTGTTAGTATATGAAACTAAGTGGCACTCTTTAATTGCTTTTCATATGCGTATTGCTGGTAAATAAATTACATGTATATATCTGAAAAATATGTTTTTGAAAATATGAGCTAAAATAACTAATGGATGATTAATTCAAAGTGTGGCATAAGTGGAATGGATCTGGTGGTTATCTGCTCCAAATTACTCTTTCTTGAGGAAAGCTCTGACCTTGACTGATAATCAGTGTTAACTGGTTATCCAGTCTATGCAGAAAACTTTGAGATGGTGACTGAGGTGTGTGGTATGTGTGTAGGGATTCATTTTATCCCCATATTATCACCCACCTCTGAGGAATCAAATTAAATATGTAGAAAGGAAGAAAAGAGTCCTGATCTAACCCACATTATAACTATAGATACACAGATGGAAAAAAATTTAAATGTGGCAGTGCATAATAAAATATTTGATTGCTTGGGTGCAGCCATACTCTGGAACTTCATTTAAAGCTCTCAGTTAAAATTAATTGGGGGCAGTGAACAACAAAGAGATGGGGTTTATGACTACTGGCTGTGGAAGGGGAAATAGCTCCATGAACTTAAGGAGATCTATCAGGTGTACAGCTGTCGCAGAAAGCTCCATAAAAATATGGAGCTCTGCTTAGATCCATTACATTTTTGCAATTTGGCAAAGTTGAAAAATTCTGATCTTTAAGAAATGTTATGCAAAAATACCATGAAATATTAATTTAGTTGAGAGACTATCATCAGATGCCTTTTAAAAGTTTAAGCTATCATATTTTGAGTTGAAGTAAAACACATTTTAAAAAGAAAAATGAAAGAGGAAATGGTATCACACTGTTTCATATTAACATAATATGTGAAATCGTTTTGTGTTGGATGAATCAGCGCCATAGAAATGCTATCTTACTAGTAGAGGAACTCTGAGAAAGCGTGTTCTCCCTAACAGAGAGCACGTGTTGCGGTTGGGGAAACAGGCCACCCTACAGTGACTCGGCAAATTCTTAGCAACCCAAGCACTAAAGGGTTAATTGGGTTGCTGGGGAGTTCTAATTTGGCAATTTGGAGGAGGGGCCAGAGGCTATAAATACAGGGGCCAGACGAGGGAACGTCCTCTTGGCCGTTTTGAACCGGATCACCCGCCCTCCCTCCCTTTTATCAGGGTGGTTTTGATTGCTTGACCTTGCTATGCCTGTCATGGTGTCGTTCGCCTTTGAGCGGGGGCCTGGTAGGAATTTTGCCATTTGGCTGATTGGCTGGTGCCATTTGGTTTTCGCCTACTGCGTAGCAAATCGTCACAACTTGTAAGGTTGGCGGTTAGGCATTGGTTAAATGGTGCTTGGAGGGGTAAGTGCCTATCCCTCCAAATGATGCGAATGGGAATTCCGTTAAAGGAAATCCAGGGGCTTGCCATTCTTTCGTCCTTGTCCCCGGAGTCGGACTTGGGCCGGGCAAGCCCCACCGGAACATGAGGGTGAGAGGTGTTAGTCTGATTCCCAGCTTCATTCTCACCCAATACTTGTTTCCCACCCTGGCTTCCGCTGGTATCCGGAAGGCCAGCTCTGTCCCTGAGGGCATGGACAGATAGTCATAACCAATGCCTAAGCAACCACTCACATTTTTGTATTTGAATAAAGTTGTGGCCAAAATTATGCCAAAAACCTTAAACAAAAATTGAAGTGTGAAGTGTGAGTTATTTGGGGGGTGGCTTGTGGGACTCAACACGCAAATGTTGCATTCTTAAGCATAAAGTAGATTGATTGCAACGTCTTTTTATGGAGCATAACAGGTTCACATGACAAGCACCGGAACAACTGTTCTCTCTGGAATTGCACTCCCAATGACAACCATTTATCAGGCAGATGGAAACAAACCGTGCACAATAAAATGAAGAGGAAATGAGATTACTCAGGGATCTTTGCTAGAAGTGTTAAGTAGATAATAAAGTATGTTCTTGGGAAGAAAATAAATACAAAATTAGTGAATTATAATGGTTTACACAGATTCCCATGAGTGCATACTCAGTTAAGAAACTTTCTTTTTTATCCCTCCAGTACTTTATTTTCCTAGGAACACATTGCACATACGTACGAGCTGGTTGTTTTCTTGTGTGGGGCTGAATTTCTTTCAAAACTACACAGAGTAGAATGAGGTTCTTTTCAGGGCAATTAATGTTCCTGGTGGTGCATTATGCCAAATGCTATTCTGCAGGATACATTTCCAAAATTAAGAAATGGACCCATTAAGTGGGGCTTAATTCATGTCCTAATCCTTCAAACACACATTCTGTTCAAAATATTTGTCAAAATTTGCTCATTGTCAACAGTGAAATATTAGCTTGTAGCTAAAGTATGTGTTCTTCCTAGATTGACAATGTGTTGATATGTGGAAGGTCATAACCAAAGTGAAAGAAAAGGAGCTATGAATGCACAATGGAGAATATAGCAGTGAATCAGTTTATGTAGCCATTCCTTTTCTTTCAGGCTGTCATTCTGAACATTGCTGTTATGCCCCAATGTCCTCACATACACTGAGTGTACATGCTATATCCTCAATCTTTCTGTGTTGAGCAGGAAGATCTGAAGTGGGCTTTTATGAAGCCCACTTACCTGTTTAAAGGTGCCACGGTGTTGTGGGCTGGCCACTGCCTCCTCTAACACTATCCTGGCAGGGATAATGGAATATTCTTCAACAGTAGGCTTCGGGGCAGGCACTCAGCCAGAATGGGCCCAAGTGAGCCAGTAGGCTTCACTTGGGACTGCTCCTCAAGCATATAAAGAGGCCTGGCTCCTTCCTCCACACACAGTTCCTCCTCGAATCTCCCACCGAACCCTCCCTTTTAGTTTTCTTCTCTGTATATGCATGGCCTTGCTATGTACTATGATGGTCACCATATTTTGGGCCAGGCAGAAATCTTTCCCTCTGGTTAATTGGCCCTGTCAAGGGTTTTTGCTTATCTCATAGCAGTCATCACAGCTTTGGTGGTTTGGGTATTGGGTTGGCCTTACTATTTGTGGAGGGGAGGTTGTAAGCTTCTGCCCACGCCTCCAAGGGAAGGGGTATCCCATTAAAGGGATCTAGGAGGAGGTGCTCCATAGCCCAGGAGGGGGCTAAGCCATAGCACTCTTCAAGGCAGGAATCCTACAGAGCCGATCCTCTTCACCTCGGGGCTGATCCCTATGGTTATACTTCCAGCAAGCAGGCTGGTTGTTGATGGTTATACCCAATGGGTATGCCAAACCTCCTACATCTGTAGTCAATAAAATTTGTGGCCTTATTTGACCCAAAAGTGTATTGTGTCTTATCTGGTTATTATTCTGAAAGTCGGGGTGTCAGGTCTGCGGGCACCTGGGCACGCAAGTCTACCGACAATCAGAAATTAGGATAATGCAGAGCTCCTAATCATGGTGAGGAGTTTCAGCAGTCCTACCTGCTCAATATGGAAAGGTTGTAGGCAGAGCCAGCGTTCATGAGGATGCTCCCCTACATACCTTATGCCCATGTGCATGCATAGGGGAAAAGTATTGGTACCAATGAATCTGATACAAAATTAGTTCACTTGATATCTAAATCATTCATGTATCGAGAATTGACATTGAATGAGTTTTTATGGCAGGGTATAAAACTAAGGTTTGTGACACAGAATGTTAAAACCAATTCCCGTGTAATATTTGGTATGAATAATAAGAATACAAAAATGGAAACTGGTTACCTGCATAACATTTGCAAGCATGGATCTCCCAAACAGGATTCTGGATGTCTTTCATGTAGGTATTGGAGCACTTTCAGCTCTGGAAATACAATATTAGTCCTGACCTAGTCTTTGTTCACAGGATACTTCAAAAAATTGATGTTACTTACCAGTGCTAAATATTATTTTGCCAGAGGTCTGCAGTGCCATGCTTCCATTTGCTGGGTATGCATGTAGGGAGATACACTGCTTGCTCTGTCAGGTGGATGTTAGATGAGAATATTGTATTGCTAATGACAAGAATAGAATCTCCAGTGTGAACTGCAGACAGTGGTTCATTATGTAAGGAGAGGTTATCAGCAGAGAGATTTACATCTGTTTATGTAAAACAGTCACACTAGAGAGGACAGATAAAATCTTCACTCCTTTTTCTCCTCCTGAATGACAGACAAGTTGCCTCCTTTTTCTGAGAGATAAGCAGCCCAGGGGGGTTTAGTGGGGGCAATATGAAGGAAGAAAAGTATGGGTCTGAGGATTCATCAGCCATCCCTTGAAAGATAAAGGAAGTCTAATGTTCACAGCTGTTTTTTTCTGTTCTGGTCCTCCTGAGTGTACATGAGTGGTGGGCTGCAGTATACAAAATGATGCAGATACAGGTCCACCATCTATATCTATATAGTTATATATCTGTTGGCATCCAGGGTTGGAGTCAAACTGCTGTGTTAGCAGCACTGAAGTGACTTCCCTGGGGTGCAAACTTGGGCAGTGTGTATGGGGGTCCTGGGCTGCCCAGTCAACAAGATGACACCTTCAGGCTTGCAGATGTGGTCCAAAAGAAAGCCAAGCAATACATTTGGCAACAGCTTGGCTACAGGAGTTGTTAGAAGGAGGTGTAGAAGGTGCCATCCAACTGTCTGAGGGATTCCACTCCAGATTTCTATACGGTCTGCTCCTTAGTCTTTTCTTCTCCTGAAGATATCCCACAAGACAGCAGATGTTTAGGATCAGTTTTCCTTCTTCTAAAGGGCTACCTGCCCAGGTTGATGAGACCCATCTGTCCCTCACTTCCCTCTACAGCATGTGAAGAAACCACCTTCTTGACCCTTGGACCCACTATTGGTCTTGTCTACTCAATCTGCCGGAGCCTGTCTTTGCATGCAGGGGAAGTCCCTAACTCACCAAGGGTTTGGGTCCCATTGGCTACCCTCATCTGGTTTAACTAGCCAGTCAAAGCTGTTCCTAGGATGTGGTCACTCTCACATGCTGACAGCTTCTAGGAACCACAGGTGAGAGCTGAGTGCAGGGTTGGAACCCAAAGTGGACAAACTACCCCAGAAAGGAGCAAGATGTGTCCCCCCACCAGAGGTACTACCCCTCCCCAACACCCCATACACCCAAATTTATATATTTATATATCCCTCCTTTTAGGTTACAAATCCTTCCAAGGTGGCTTACAAGTAACATATAGATACATTAATAAAATCACAATGAATAATATTAAGATTTCACCATTCATTAGCATCCTTTCCATAGGGCAGTTGGTGGTAGAAATGAATAGGGTAGCCTCCTTAGCTACATGTGCACATTCTGGATCAGCTACACTTGTAGCTTAGAGCAGGCATAGTTCACCTTCGGGGCACATCAAACCTATATGTCTTAATAGATAACACATTTGAATAAATATCAGTGCTTAGGCAAGACTTTCCTAATTATTTTTATTACAGTAGTGCTCTTAAGAGGGTTTTTTTAAACACAGATGTGCACTGTGGGATGAGCTTTTTTAAGGAGACCACCCAAACTGTTAAACTGTTGAGCCCCCATAAATATAGAGCCTGGCAAATACTGGCTGCTTTGAATCCGAGGATATTTGCCCGTTAATGTTATTTCAGTAAACCCATCAGTCTGTGTGGTGTGGTGGCTGCACCTGACCTGAAACCTTGCTCAGTCATGAATTATCTTGAGGTGCTTGAACAAGTCATGCTCCCCATATTTAAAATGAGAATATCAGTGACCCAGTATGTGACATTTAGTAAGGATGGAATGGAACATCTCCTGAAAGTACTGATGCAAACTTAAATAATAAAAAAGATGCTGTCCAATAAAGGTCCGCTGTTGTCACATTTTAGCAGTTTAACACACTGCTTGCAGAATGTTCCTCCTTTTGCCATATACACCATATGGAGCCTTTTGGTTAAAGGTGCTATCCATGGTCTTTCACACATAGTTTTATATGTTTATAAAGTGGTGTGTGTGTGTGTGTGTGTGTGTGTGTGTGTGTGTGTGTGTGTGAAATGCCTAAAAAGCATAAAGCATTGAATGTGGTAAGGTACATAGCTATACTTTTGAGGCAGTTTTTACACATTGGTTGTGACGCATGTTGCTGGCAAACATAGGTATGTTGCCATGTTGCCATGTGAAACGTGTGCAAAATGCCACCATGTAGCAATTAGGTTTGCTTAACCCCAGTACTCCTGTACAGCCTGCTTAAACCAAATTGCTCTTTGCAGCAATATAAGAGCGCCATATAAGGTGTTTGACGTTCCAAGATAACTACCTTCCAGAAGCAGCGAATGTACTTAAATGAAGAAGGTGAATAATCCAGATTGACATGCTATCCAATAAGTAGGAACAGAATAGCTGTATTATATATGCAGATGGTAAGACACAGATGGAAGGCAGCTGACTGCACACACATTTCCAATGAAATTTGCTATGCTCTGGAAAATTACAGGTCTCATTTTTCTATGGAAGAAAGTATTAGTTCTTTCTCCATGGGATATTAATTAGCAAATTAAATCTTATCATTTAGTAATGGGCTACAGTGTCATACTCAGATCCTTGTGGGAATGTCTAAGGCATTTCTTTTGTTTTACTGTTGGCTTTTTTATAACTTGTTTTTAGGTATGATGCTTCAATGGACATTAATCATGTATAGTGAAATTAATTAATCATTTAAATGCATGTCTTACACAGTGTTTAAAGTTCAAGAGTTACAACACAGGCAAATTACAATGGGGAGCTAGAGCACAAATAAATGACAAGTAAATTATATTTAATATGGCTGCAACCTGAGACCACATTATATGCGTGCTTACACCTCACTGGCTCACATGTAAAGCATGTGCTCCTTGACATTTTTAACAGCCTGCAGCCTGGATGGTTTTAAAATGACTTCAAAAACACAATGCACATTTATCATAATTGCTCACATTTCCACTGCCCTCTCACATAAATTTCTGTCTAGAAATCTTTTATTTATTTGAGTAGATAATTGTTATAGGGATCAGTTTAGAGATTAAATTAGAAAATTTAAATATTTGATGACCAAAAGCTTTACACTCTAGCCCTAATAGTTCACATGTGTATTTATATGTATCTTAATTCTTTTGTGAAAGTATGATTGCAAAAAGAAAGATATGCCTAGACGTTATATCCAGTAGGCTTTGCCAAATTACATTTTCCCCAGAGGTTTTTTGTTGTTGTTCAAGTGATTTCAAAATGGAATCAACCAGATGTTGTCCCCATAGAAGCCTATTTATGCATTAATTATGTGAAAGCTGCAGGATGGGTTTTAATAGGTAAAGGTAGAGGGATCCCTGACCATTAGGTCCAGTCGTGACCGACTCTGGGGTTGTGGCGCTCATCTCACTTTATTGGCTGAGGGAGCCAGCGTACAGCTTCCGGGTCATGTGGCCAGCATAACTAAGCCACTTCTGGCGAACCAGAGCAGTGCACGGAAACACGGTTTATCTTCCCGCTGGAGCGGTACCTATTTATCTACTTGCGCTTTGACGTGTTTTCGAACTGCTAGGTTGGCAGGAGCAGGGACCAAGGAACGGGAGCTCACCCCGTTGTGGGGATTTGAATTGCCGACCTTCTGATTGGCAAGTCCTAGGCTCTGTGGTTTAACCCACAGTGCCATTGCAATTTATCCCTCCAGGGACACGTGTGGGGGGTTATCAGAGTTGCAAGATGACATGTTTTCGAACTGCTAGGTTGGCAGGAGCAGGGACCAAGGAACGGGAGCTCACCCCATTGTGGGGATTTGAACTGCCGACCTTCTGATTGGCAAGTCCTAGGCTCTGTGGTTTAACCCACAGTGCCGTTGCAATTTATCCCTCCAGGGACACGTGTGGGGGTTTATCAGAGTTGCAAGATCACATCCTTGGCAAAATTAAAAGCATAGCCATTAGACTATAATAACCCGAGGTACTATTTCTGGGTTAGCGGAGTCTGTAACCTGAAGCGTCTTTAACCTGAGGTACCACTGTACAGTGTAAGTGCCTAATGCTGGAGCAAGCAGAGGCATGTCTGATCAAAGCAATGCTTCTTGCTCTCCAGGAGAGGAGGGGAAATGACATCACACAGAGGCCCCTCTACTAATTGTATTTCTATGATCTGAGAATCTGCGTATCACCAGTATAGCTCTGTAGTTTTAGCCCCTTCTCATGCTAACTAGCAAGAATATGGATTAGTTAGGTTTGGTTACTGACCTCCCACAAAGCGGCTCCATGAAATGACTGGGGAACAGAGCTGTGCTGCTGGTCTCCCACCACCCTACTTTAAGACACATCATTGGCCAGCTCTCTTGATTATCCAGAATAGTGATCCCAACACCAGAGGCAGGGCCTCGGCAGCCCTGCTCCCCAGTCATCACATAGAACTCCCCTCATACCATTAACACACAAAAGGGGCTAAAGATGCAAGGAGAAGCAGGAATTCTAGCCCAGATTTTGATCTCACCAACTGGAATAGAAAGTAAGTTGCTGTTTTAATTGCTTGCATTTTTCCTGCAGCATAAAAGGTTGATCCAATCAGAGTAGGTGGAATGACTATTTAGGCCAGGCATCGCCAAACTCGGCCCTCCAGATGTTTTTTGGGACTACAATTCCCATCATCCCTGACCACTGGTCCTGTTAGCAAAAGATGATGGGAGTTGTAGTCCAAAAAAGCTGGAGAGCAGAGTTTGGGGATGCCTGATTTAGGCAATGAAAGGGGGAGGGGGGTTGAAAAAACTATCCAACACCAGAAGATTAAGCACATGATGTTTCCATATATTATGCAGATTAAGGGGAAGACAACCTTCTATGGCTTGTGTGACTTTGAATTCACATCTGACTCCCTGTGTTAGCTAGAATTCCTCCACAGAAGACAAGCAGCCGAAAACTGAATACAGTGGTACCTCGCAAGACGAATGCCTCGCAAGACGGAAAACTCGCAAAACGAAAGGGTTTTTTATTTTTTGAGCTGCTTCGCAAGACGATTTTCCCTATGGGCTTGCTTCGCAAGACGGAAACGTCTTGCAAGTTTGTTTCCTTTTTCTTAACACCGTTAATACAGTTGCGACTTGACTTCGAGGAGCAACTCATAGCACGTGGTGTGGTAGCCTTTTTTGAGGTTTTTGAAGACTTTGGTGATTTTTGAAGCTTTTCCAAAACTTTTCCGACACCGTGCTTCGCAAGACGAAAAAAATCGCAAGGCGAAAAAACTCGCGGAACGAATTAATTTCGTCTTGTGAGGCACCACTGTGGGGGGGGGGGGTTGCGCTTTAGAAAACAGAGAGCTGCACAGGTTGACCAACTTGTAAAAATCAGGTTTCTTTGCCCACCTTTACTGACTTCAGAAGTGAGGGAGTAAGTAAATTGACCATAACAATCTCTTTTTCATTTATGTTACTTTTAAATATATGTCCTGTGCCCTGTTTTTAAGTCCTCTAGAAGGGTGTTCAATTGATTTGTTTTTTTTATAGAATAGATGCAATTCCAGTCTATTCAGCAGTGCTGGGAGGTGTCATGTGGTAGGAGGGATCAGGATGCAGTATAAGGAAACCTAGTGTGTATTGGCACACATTAAAATGTCTCTCCTAAAGACAAAACAAGGACTATGATTTATTGGTTAGCACCTGGTGAACAGGGATGGTTGGAGCATATGATATACTCTTTTTATGACATAAACTTGCTGCTGTTTCAGATAATATTAACATATTCTTTAGGAGAGCTGCTTGAATTTACAGCCCACATGTCTCTCGTGATGCAGTGACTTTTAAAACTCCGATGCTTTGCAATATACAGCTGAACTTAGGATAATTAATTGCACAGGGAATTGGCATAGCACCTTTATGAAAGATGGAAACAGTTGTGAATTGCCCCATTGCATTCCTTGATTAAACACAGCATTATGAGAAAACAATGTCAAAATAAAGTGTTTGATTTATCATAACATCATCATTTCCCTAGAAAAGGCCCAGAGCCAAAACAGTAGGGGAACATGTTTTGTTCCATATTTCCCTTTATGACCATAATATTTTCTACCTCAGTGTTTTGTTTTGTTTTGTTTTTGAAAGGCAGGCCTTGTGCGGAAATGAATGCAGTGGGAATAATGTATATTCTGAGTTCAATAACTGCCACAACTGCAAACAAAACACATTTTTCTCTTTGCTATAGGGCAGACAGATTCTAATGCTAGTGAAACCGATTCCCAAAATGTTTGCTATTGCTATTGCATTTTCCCCAAAGCTAAAGACTATAACATTTTATTGAAAATCCAAACTTTCTTTAAAAACAACAAATACTGCAACTCAAAATATGACCCAGTATTTACTTCTGATTCTTTTTTCCCTTTGCACTTGCTGTAATTTCTGAACACACTTTCAAAACTTTTAGTAGCATTTGAAATGCATACCTACAGCATAATATTGAGGTTTAGTGAAAATGCTTCTTTATAAAGCATCTAAACAACTACACTTCCTTGAGGTACATAGGATAGCCTGGATCATCAATATTAAACCTAAACTTTGTTCTGTGCTTGTAGCCTTATTTGTGAATTGTGTCTGAAACAGAAATGAAAATGACTGCTGTTCATGTTTTCGTCCCAGTTCTAGAACAGAAACCAATCCAGAAAATATCATTGGTATCAATCCAGTGAATGTGATTGGTATTCATTCACAATATTCTTGTGTTTTTTAAAAGCCTGAAAACGATATGTATTCCCCCCCCTTTTACAATGTTTTTATGACATTTCCTTTACATTGAAATTAATTTTGTGTAAATAATTACACAAATAATGTTAAATAGCAGATGGTGAAATTAAAAGCTTAGTATTTGGTGGAAGCCAAACTGCAGCAGAATGGAAACAGTACTGGGATGGATGAAGGCAGGTTGGAAAGGAAATAACTGCCTTTTTAACCTCCTTAAACCTTATGGATCTCAGGGTCTTAAAGGTATTTATTGGAGTAAAATGTACTAAGTTATCAAAGTATCCTGTTTGGCTGTTTCTCTTGAAGCAAATTTTCTGCTTCAGAACTGCACAGTTTGTGATAGATTAAGCTGATGCACCCTTTTGAGTGTTATATGGACACTCACTAGGAACTGCCACTAGGTTTTGCTGCTGTTGTATCTATAGCTGTAGGTTAAAAGTTTCTTATTTCAGCAGGCATTTTAAAATAGCTTTATGTTTTTATGAAGAATTTTAATTGTACGAGCATCCTGATTAGGAGGAGTGATGGGACATGTGTTGCTGGAAAGCATGCTCCCCCACTCCCCATTTGATTGGATGTGCAGGCCCTTTGGAGGAAGTATGGGGTAAAGTCGGTTGTGGTGAACTTTGCACAGAAAGACCTGGGTCCAAATCCTCACTTGGGCAGGCAGGAGCCCGGATAGCCTTGGACAAGTCTTGCACCCTGGTTTAGCTAATGTTGCATGCGTGCAAAAACAGGAGGGCTTCTCTTCAGCAATCCAAACTTCAGACCTGACAAGCAAGAGCTACCTATGATTTGCTATTCTCTCTGGTGGCAGCGTAACAGGAGAGCAGTAAAGGTAAAGGGACCCCTGACAGTTAAGTCCAGTCGCGGACGGCTCTGGTGTTGCGGTGTTCATCTCGTTTACTGGCCGGGGGAGCCGGCGTACAGCTTCTGGGTCTTGTGGCCAGCATGACTAAGCCACTTCTGGCGAACCAGAGCAGCACACGGAAAGGCCATTTACCTTCCTGCTGGAGCAGTACCTATTTATCTACTCGTGCTTTGACATGCTTTCGAACTGCCAGGTGGGGAGGAGTTGGGACTGAGCAACGGGAGCTCACCCCGTTGCGGGAATTCGAACCACCGACATTCTGATTGGCAAGCCCTAGGCTCTGTGGTTTAGACCACAGCGCCACCCACATCCCTAATAGGAGAGCAATAGGCACATGCAACCTTTACCCTGCACCAATCTGGGGGAAGATTGCATAACACCCCACCTCCATTGGTAACTAAGGGCTGAATAAATCAGTGAATGATTCTGTAGGCAACAGGGACCATGTCAGTACTGTGCAAACAACAGTTTTTCATAAAATGCTCCTGAGAATCATGAAATATCTGCGGACAGCAGTGTGAATTGTTTCCCGCAACCTTTCTGCTTTCAAGCAGGGAATTACTATTAAAGCATTATAACCAGCAACAGCCAGAGAGATATATGGCTTTAGGCAGAAGAAGAAAATCACCTTAATATGTGGACTAATAACGGAGTTGAAGCAGGCCAGCTTCAAAATTTCTCTTCGAAAAGCAGAAGTGTATAAGTACGTCAGTGCAATGCTGTTTCCAAGGCTGAAATGCAGAGCATCATTAACTCAGTTGATGTTTTTCTGATTATTATCTAAAAAATCTGAACTATTTTTTTTTCTACCAGTATTAGGGGGAAAGTTATACTTTTCTTCTTTGCTTTGGTTCATTAACAACAGATTAATGGGAATTTGATTGTCTTGAAAGTTAAAACTGAAGAAAAGCATTTTAGGAGGGGATAAAAATGGATTTTCGCATATTATCTGGTGGTGGTTCATCTCCATCATAAGATTAATAAGTGACTGATGAAAACATCTGCCTAAGCAGTATGTATGTACTGTATGAGATCATGCATGGGACTATTGCTTTTATGCAGCATAGCCGCTTAAATTTAATATTGTTTTCAGCTTGATTTCCCATTCATCCTTCATAGACTTGCAAAGGAGAGGATGCGATTCTGTTACGTAGGTAGTGGAAATCTCACTCTGAGGCCATCAAATCACACCTATCAGGTGGTACCAAGAACAGCAAGGAAGAGATACTTTGCATCCTCCATTTGTCATCTTGATCCATAGTTTGTTGTCTGTGGAGGGCACACCTCTGGATCCTTCAAAGGCCCACTGTGGCATGTTTGCATGACACTTTGAAAATAAAGTCACTTGTATTTAGGACAACTATTATGATGGCAGTTCCTAGGGAGGTGTTTGGTATTGTATCTTGTCCTTTTTTGTGGAATCAACTTCAATTATTCAATTGATTCCGATGACCCTGTGATCCCTTTCAGCTCTACAGTTCTGTGGAACTGGAAAGTGATGGAACAGTTAACAGAGGTCATTCAAGAGGCAATAATGGGTCCACCTCCCCACACAGCAGGCTGAAAGCAGGCTGCAATCTACAGAAGTTCCTAAACCATGGCAACTCTGGAAAGCTGCACCCTCTCCCCAAGAAATATTGCTACTTGAATAATAGGGTAAAGACTTTGGCCTTGCTATGGACTAATGTCAGTTACCTTATTGTTGAGGCCAGGTAGGAATTTTTCCACTTGGCAAATTGGCACCAGCCATTTGGTTTTCGCCTACCTTGTAGCAATCGTCACAACTTTGTAGGCGGTTTAGGCGGTTAGGCACTGGGTAAGCCTGGTTCATGGGAGGGGAGGTTGTTGCCTCTGCCTGCTCCTCCTCGTTAAGGGTATCCTGTTAAAGGGATCCGGGGGTGTGGATCCTGTCCGAAGTCTGGGCGTGGGCTAGGACCATGCCACGACCCCATCAGTGACCCTGGGGGTGCTCTTAATTGATGTATATCTTAGGGCTCCCGCTCTCTGTGGTTGACCCTTTAGAGACTTCCTGCAGGAGAGTCAGGATATAGTCTGGCCTCACCCAAATGCCTAGGCCAAACTGCTCACATCTGTAACCAATAAAGGTGTGGCCTTATTTATCCCATTAACTCAAAAT
This sequence comes from Podarcis bocagei, assembly GCF_964188305.1. Classification (NCBI taxonomy): domain Eukaryota; kingdom Metazoa; phylum Chordata; class Lepidosauria; order Squamata; family Lacertidae; genus Podarcis; species Podarcis bocagei. The sequence continues at coordinate 69,288,871 of NC_138128.1, forward strand.
ATTTGTGGCCATGTGTTTATTATCTAAGGGGAACTTTGGGCCCCTGGGCCTCGCCACACAAGCTGCATCCCCTCCCCAAGAAATATTGCTACTTGAATAATAGGGTAAAGGCAGTAAACTCGCAATCCAAGGCTCTGCCTTTGAATGCACTGTCATTCCGGCCCTTATTGAATGGTACAGTAAAATAGTGTATGTAACAGAATATGAGCATCAGGGCCAGTTCCAGGCTTGAAGGGCTAACTGCCCTTCCTTAATCAATGCGATAGTGGGTTTTCTGGTGATGCTGAAGGCGGCAGCAGCAGTGCTCTGAGGTGTGCTCTAAGCAGCATTGGGAAACCGAACTAGCTCTCATTTCAATTTCCTGCAGTATTCCTAATGTAAGATCATTCTTGGGCACTGTGATTCTTGGGCACAAGCTCTACTAAGAGCATCAGGCTGGAAAAAATACTTTAAAGGAGAACCTAGAGAGGGTATCAGCTGTGGACTCTTGAGGAGTGCCAGGGTCCTGGCAGCTGCCCCAGGATGCCAACTTGTCCTGATGTTGAAGCCACCTGTCCCTGATCCCATCTCTTAGGAACATTCAGCATAGTTGTGGAAGAGCATGCAGGTGTCCAAAAACATTGTGATTGTGGAATGGACTCTTTTTGTGGGGGGCGGGCTGGGAAAGGGTTTGAAGTATAGGTGCAGAACCTACACGCATATAGTTTATGCACTACCATACCTCCCTTCCTGTGCACATGTTTACCATAACTTCTAGAAGGGCTTCTGTTTCCTGATCCATTGGGCTGGGGACAAGGGAACAGCTCACACTCCCCTTGGTAAGCATTTATGCTTGACTGGGAAGGCCTGCATCACACTTCAAGCCTCTGCTTCAGCATGTTTCCTCTATGGCTTTACTGCTTGTGTGTAGGTGGGAAGAAAATAAAGCACAAAACCTAAACTTAGGGAAGCATATTATTAGCTGAAGGGATGGGGGGGGGAGAGAGAAATAATAATGTCATATTGTATATGTTTAGTTGCTTTTAGTTTCAGGGTGTGTCATTCAAGCCCATAATAATTATATTAGTACCTGACTTCAAAGCATATTGCAGTCATCAGTGTGATGTTGGCATATTCTTACTGCTTGTGTTTTCAGAGGGATCCAGGGCACTGCTTACTATTGGCACGCCATTGTGTTGGGGTGTAAGCTTCCTTTTGTGGTGTTAAACTGCTAAATCTTAGCATTTCTTCCCATTTTCAGTATAGCAGGAACATCTTGTCTCAATAATACTCTCACACTTCCGCTCTGCTTTCTCAGTGCTTTCTGAGTGTTCTAGAGCTCTGTGTGAGATTTGCAGTAAATCCCTCAAGCGGAAGAAACCAAAGCTTTGCAATATATTTATTTTTTTACACCCAAATCAGAGAATGCTTTTTGCAGAACAGAATGGTCAGCACATGCTAAGTGTTAAATAAATGTGTGGGTTTTTTTGTTTCGTTTTTTAAATGTTTGTGCTCAAATAATGAAGTAAAGGGAATCTGTACATAATTAAGGTCATTCTAGCACACCAAGATGTCAGCCAGCAGCAAACTGTCAAGAAGCAACTATCTTTTTTTGTAAATAGAATGCAAATGAGGCAGCACCTATTTAAGGCTGTATCTTTTCACACTCAGTTCTCTTTTCACATTCATTCACATCCATTCACATGCTGTTTAGGGAAATCCTCAGCAGCCCTTTTTTATTACTCTAAAAATAAAGGCAACTGAGAAATATTTATTTCCTCTCCTTAGCTTACATGACAGGGGGGCAAAAACTCCAGCTTCCATCAGCCTGATTCACAATCCATTCAAGCTATTGCATTGTGATTGAAGCTGATATGCAGCATAATCCCAAACAGGGATTAATTTCTACAAGAAGAATTAAAGTGTGTATGAGAGAGAGAGAGATACTGGAGCTTAAAACATAACCACTCCGCTTCTGACAAAAGGCGTGCCTTCACAATAAGCCTAAAGTGGACTTAGATGTTCTGATGCAACTGGTAAATCTGGTTTAAATTCAAGTTATGAATAAATTGCCCAGGCAAACAAAAGAAGAGAGAGACCTTGAAGGTATATTGGCCCAGGACTTGTTACTGCTTCATAGATCATCATGTATTTAAACTGGACAAGATTTCCTGCACTAGACGAGTTTGATTCCAAGAATATCTGGTCAGTTAATAAAGCCAAGGAATATGGCATTGCCTGCTGGGGAGAGATGTGGATGCATTTGGAAGTAGGGGATTGAGGAATTTAGGGCAGATTAGATCACATCACATCAGGGAGTTCGCTCTAATTAAGGCAGGTACGTTAAGGGGGGGGATCTTCCAGATCTGGTTTATTCAACAAAAAACCAGATAACACACCCAAAAGAAAAATACGAAAGTGTAGGTAAAATAGTGGGTGACTGACAACCTTAAATAAACCGCGCCTAACCATTCCCTTCAGATATACACTCCTTAAATTAACTTGGAAAGTATCTAAATAATAAAACCTTATCATTAGTATCTGTGTAATGACTTCTAAGTTGAGGTGTTTGATATCAAAGCCGCATGCATGCATAACAGCTGTTGCTTTGAGAAATCTTGTTAGGCAATGTGCAAACTATTTGTCATCATACAAGAAATCTTAAGAACATAAGCATTGCCTTGGAACACCCCCTCCTTTAATTATATAAATACAATACCAAAAATACAAAACAAAACACAACGAAGTTACTATATCTAGCTGCAGCTTACTGGGGAACAACAGCCAGGTAACCTGTTCCCAAGTACACCTGCTTCTCGAAATCTAAAAACAAAGTTTGTGCAAGACATTGCATCTCCTGAGGGTGTTCCTACCTACCACTGCATCTCCTCCTTCCCCCTGTTGCCTTCTCCTCCTGACCTCAGCTGCTGCCTCTTTCATCTTCCTCCACAATTCACTGCCAAGAAAATGGTGATTGTGCAGCCATTCCATGTCACAATCTCTGGTTTCCTTCCTCAGAGTGAGGGATTGTAAGTGAGGTGGCTGTGGACTAGATAGATATAGATTTTAACTCCTCACCGTCTAATATCTTTAAATAGTAATTAGGTGATGTTGTGGCAAAGCAGTGGTTATGAAGATGCTCCATAGGTCTCTTCACCTACAGTGCCTCACTCAGAGTGAGGCCTGGAATATATGACTGCTGCTACTTTCTCAGTAGTGGGCGAATGAGCAAGAGGGAAGGAGCTGAGGAATGGCAGTCAGAAGGGCTGGAGCACTGACACAGTGGTGACTGGCAACGCAGTCAGTTGTGCCTTGTAAGTGGCCGTTCAAGTAGCATGCTTCAGATCTGGTGCGTGAGCCCACATGATTCTACATAACTCATGACAAGGCCAGTTGTGTCTAAATATGCCTCTTAAGGTTGCTGTGAATCAAGTGGTGAAGATGCATCCCATATTCATCTAGTTGGCACCATAGGTACATAGACCTATGGACTTTCGATCTGATAAAGCAGAGCTCCTTAATTAGCCTTTCATTTTTTTTAATCTGTATTTATTTAGAACTATAATTTTGCATCCAGTTATTATATGTACCCCCTGCTTGTGTCATAATCAGCTCGTTGTTCTGGAGCACATAATCATTTTTTTAAAAGGAAAACAATATTTGTATGTCTATTTGTGAGCTGTTGGCATTGTCAGTAGGTTGATTCAGATGAGGCTTTAGGTTAGCTGAGTCAATGTAGGGTAGGGGAGCAGGATCATGATTTATTTTTATTAAATTTGTACACGTCCCCTCATCTGTAGATCTAAGGCAGTTCACAACAATGATAACCTGCCACGGTCCTTGTGGTTCCTTTTCTGCCCTCTCTGGGCCTGCTAGTTGGCTTAGTCATGCTGGCCACATGACTCGGAAGCTGTCTGCGGACAAACGCCAGCTGCCTCGGACTATAGAGCGAGATGAGCTCCGCAACCCCAGAGTCATCCATGACTGGACCTAACAGTTAAGGGTATCTTTACCTTTACCTATGTGGATAAAGAGTGTTGCACTTGACCCACATTAAATATGGAAGCAACTACATATTTGGATCTGCACACAGTGATGGTGCTGTATAAAGCCTGTTCATGGGTATTTTACAAATGCATAGCTTGAGTAGTGGGAGAGCAGGCAGACAGACCCAGACAGCACTGGAACTAATCCTGAAGCAGCATCAGCTTCTCAAAAACAGGAGCATGACCATGAATCTCTTCCAGGCTGCTTCTTGCCATTTCTCTCTATCCAGATTAAAAAAAATTAGCTTCTCTCCAACTGGTAGGATGGATGGTGCAAATTCCAGTGACTTGGAATAACCATGATGTATCAAAAAGCATTAATCAGGAGTGTATCGCAACAGTCAAGAGCCAGCAATGCATAAGTTAGATACAGCTGACTTCTTTACATACCTACAGACCATGCCTACTAGAATATTTCATAGGTTTATGGAGTAAGATTTACAGGTCTGGTCCAACAAATGTTTTTGTTTTTTTTAACCTCTAACAGTCTGACTTTGCACCACTTCCAAATGTTATTGGAGTGCTTTGTCAAGTAAAAATCAGTTAGAAGTTGATTCTCTATTAGATATGATGCTCTTGTGATCTAGCCATACCAACTCCATCTTTTCAAATAACTCTTTGGGATTAATCGGCATGGCTCCTATTGACACTAATGGGAATCATATGGCTAAATCCACATAACTCTTTGAAAACACAAAGATTACTAAATCTCCTCTTATCAGGAAAAAAGGTTGTTTCTTTGTGCTTAAAAAAAAATATTTAAGAAACTTTAATCCGTAGAAAGAGTCCTATAGCTAGGACACTGCTACAGAGGAGGCAGATTGCATCACTGTGGGGTAGGAGTGAGGAATGGGGTGTGGAGAAACACAGTTGCATTTGTTAATATACTTTGCAGCTTCTGTCCAAAGCATTTCAAGACTCTATTTTTCTTCAGCAGATACGAACAACTTACACTTAGTAATTGTTCCATATAGGACGCATGCTAATTGTACAGTTTTGTAAACATGCAAAATTACATTGAAGAAAATAAGAATTAAAAAGTGTAATATAGTAGATATTCATGTGAAATTTGGAGAGGATTAGATATTAGGTTTTTTTCTTTTTAAATGTTGGACCTTTTCCTTCATTTTCACCACCCATTTACAACTAACACCGCAACCTTAGAATGGCGTGGGAGCAGTATTCTACTCAATAGTTTACTAACAAATAAATATTTAGGCCACCTGTATTTATTTTCTCGCTTTTTTGTATTGATTTTCCACCCTCTAAGTCCTCTTTACCAGAACATTTTTGTTATGGAATTGCTTTTTGGGCCTTTAGAATAGCCCCAAAGGCTACACCTTTGGATCCAAGCCCCAGTATGGTAATCTAAAACAATATTCTAATAATCATCATTCATCATTTGTGAAAGCATTTACAATATAGTAGGCATGTGCCATACTGAAATGCAGCAAAATAATGTATTGTGACCATTGCTTTTTTTCTGGGGGGACGCAGGGGTACACATACCCCTAAACATTTTGTGAATCTAAGTTTGGCCTAATTGAGGGGCAATATTTCAATGTGAGTAGGAAAATGAGAGTACCCCTAAACATTTTTTTAAGAAAAAAAAGCACTGATTGTGACAATCATTACATTATTTAAGTTGTGTGTTATGCTCCCTGGTACTGCACTGCTAAGTCATTATGGAAAGCAATCCCATTTTTTTTGTTTTTTAAAAATACATTCATTATATTGTTGAGATTGCTTTAAAATATTTCCTTCTAATTTTGGCCACCTTTCCTGGTCCTTGTGTGAGAAAGAACTATTTTAAATAACTTCTAGGCTTTGATCTAGGCAGGACTATGCTGTAATACCATAAAAGATAGGAAGGAAATGAATTTGTAATAGAACTTGTGTTTCAAGGAGATATGTCATGTATGCCATCATTCTTCTTTCCTGCTCTGTCACTTTTTCTTTGCCCTCATATTTTGTTTGTTTTTCTTATTGGTGAGAGCAAAACAAATATGCCTTTCCCCCACACTTGAACTTCTCTTCTTATGCAGACTAACCAAGGCCATATTTCATTGTTAAACAAAGAAAAGAAATGCAAAACTTTGGTAATCCTGGTTTTGTCCCTGAACAAAATAAGAACATGAATACAGATCATACAACTGAATATTTTGGAGTGTATTATTTCTCAGATAATATTCCACCGAATCAGGTATTAAGCGTCAAGAGGAAGAGGGACCACTATAGATAAATACTCAATAATGAAAATATATAATGTACACATAAGGATAATCAGAAATCAGAATGTTAGAACATTGAGACTTTCCAACCACTGAAGACTTCTGAAACAGTTTAGTAAGGCAGTGTTTCCCAACCGGTGTTCCGCGGCACACTACTGTGCCGTGAGACATCGGCTGGTGTGCCGTGGGAGGGAGGCGGGCGAGTCGGGCGGCGAGAGGTGGCGGCGGCGAGGATCCGCGTCGAGCCGGGGGCGGCTCCGCGGTGGTGGTGCTGAGCGGCGGGGCAGCGCGCGCAAAAGGGAGGAGCGCGAGACAGCGGAGGAGGAGGAGGCCGGCATGTCCGGGCAGCAGCAGCAACAGCAGCAGCAGCAACTCCCGGCGACGGCTCCTCAAGCCCCGCCGCCGCCCCCTCCTCCGCCCGCTATCGCCGCCACCACCACAACAGCCGCCGCCGCCTCAGCTGCCGCCGTCCCTCAGTCCCTCGCTCTGCTGCCTCCTCCCACCCCGGCAAGGGGGAGGGAAAAAACTTTCACTTTTGTGCGTCCCTCCCGGCGTGACGCTGCGCGCTGACGTCACGGGGCGGGGCTTTAATGGTGGTGTGCCGCGAGATTTTTTTCCGGTAAACAGGTGTGCCGTTGCCCAAAAACGTTTGGGAAACACTGTAGTAAGGGGACTGACAGTTAACTGGGATGGGCGAATTTATCAATTTCAATTTATTTCAGTTTCTCATTTTTTTCCATTCTTAGGTTCAGTTCTCCTACATCAATTTGAGATTTGTTTTCTTTTTAAAAACAGCACAAGAATTAATTATCAAACTTCTCTTTTGCCTAAGAGACTTTTGTAAAGCAATGCCCCCTAAAATAATGCATTTTTGTGTGTTATTTTCACTAATATATGCACCTTAGCATATCAATTTTTGTACACATTACTTGGCTAGAAAACTGCATTGCAAAATTTGGAGAAGCTTGAATTTCTAAGGATGGCTGTGTTTTGTTTGTTTGATTCACTTTGTCAGTTTGATTCACTGAAATGCAATCTGAAACAAATTTCTCCCTCACTGTTACTGGTCACACATTCTGTTTTCTGAAATCGTCATTTAAAAGCTAGTTCCACGGCAGCAATCAGTCCATATAATACGTTTCATAACCTGATAAATGCTTTTCCAGAGTTCAGAAAGTAAATTTTGTGCTTCAAAGCATTTCAAACCCTGGGAACTTCAATGCAGAGCAACCCACTGTGGCACAAATGGCCACTGTAGCGAACAGGATGTTTATTATTAATTAATTAATTAAAATTGTATACTACCTTTCACCTGAAGATCTTGGGGTGGTTCAGAGGATGTTGAACTAGTGGGTACCTGCGGTCTGATCCATCAGAACCTTATGTCCTCAAAGGACACTCTACAGTGACACACATTTATTTCAGCGGCACTCGGCTTTTTCAAGGAAGTAATCCTCCTGGTAATCTAATGCTAAAGAACCATCCCTAAAACTGTATCCAACAATCTATCTTAATATTTAAATCCAGCTGCTATGCATTTGCATTAACATGTTAGTGGGACAACTGGCTGGGCTAGTGATCCATGGCAGCATGCTAACATTACACCTGAGAGCCCTGTTTTAAGCATACAGCCAAGTGAAGCAGTCACCACATAGGTATGCAGTTTTAGTAATCTAGGAGCCTATTTAAATCAGGACCCAATCTTAAGCCTGAAATCCTTAATGTAATTTGGCTCATGCCCATAAATCACTGAGCTACAGAAGGGAGTAAAAGGTGCTTCTCTTCATCCCCATTCTTACTAGAGACTTCCATTGCTCAGTCTGTATAGCAATATATAGTGATTGCTGTGTTTTAAAAATAAATTTTGCCTGGAGACAAAGCCCTTAATAAAGGAGGGGGGATGAACCTTTTAGCTGTTGAACACTTAGCTTTCATTGCTAACCTGTCATTTTTTCTTACTTTTGAGATCTCTCTCATCTGATCTCTTTGTTTCTGCACAAAGATAATAACACAGCCACTGCAATGCAGTAAGCTTCAAGGATTTAGGTTGACACTTGCAAGTAAGTAAATTTATACTGTGGCCAATGTTACTTTCAGAAGTGTGTCAAGCTTTTCTTCACCGAAACTATACACACCATTTTTTCTAATAAATAGATTCATTTTTAAAAAATAACTAAATACTTATCTGGGCTACTGTTCTGGAAAAGTATTGCATTTCCAGACCAGTCTACAAGATCAGCTTTCCTCTACCTGGTACCCTTCGAATGTTGTGGACTTAACTCCCACCATCCCTGATCATTGGTTCTGCTGGTTGGATCTGATGGGAGTTGTAATCCAAAACATCTGGAGGAGACCAGGTTGGGAAGGCTGCGTGTCTCTCAGTTGCGTGTCGAGGTCCCCAAGCCACCCCTCAAATAACTCACAACACACATAATTTTTGTTTGAGGGTTTTGGCATAATTTTGGCCACAACTTTTATTAAAATACATAAAGTGGTTGCTTAGGCAATGGTTATAACTATCTGTCCCACTGCCCGGGGACAGAACTGACTTCTGGATTCCAGCGAAAGCCAGTAAGGGAAAACAATATTGGGGAGAAATGGAACTGAGCCAGAGCCCTCACCTCTCCCTGCATTCTCCCCGGGGCTTGCCGGCCCTAGCCCCATTCCAGGGATTTGGATGAAAACATGGCAAGCCCCTGGATTCCTTTAATGGAATTCCCTTTCAGCAGCAGCATTAGAGGGGCAGCCACAGCCAATCCTTACCCCTCCTCCAACCAATTTGATAACCAATGCCTAACCGCAACCTTACAAGTTGTGACGATTTGCTACACAGTAGGCAAAAACCAAATGGCCCAGACAATCAGCCGATGGACAAAATTCCCCTGCCCCAACGGCAGATGACCCCATGACAGGCATAGCAAGGTCAACACAAAAATCCCTGAAATTAGGGCGGGTGATCTGGTGCATGCAGCGAAATAGAAAGCTCCAAGCTGCGTGCACATAATATAAAACCTTTGATCCCTCCCACCAAGTTGGCAACATAGAAATTACCCCAGCAACCCAATCGTCCAATCATTGGCACAGGCCATCTTTCTAACTCTGCCTGGCAGCAGAGTGGTGGCTTGGCAGACCCCACCGCAACATATGCTCTCTATGAGGGAGAACACACTTTGTCATTCCCACTGAATTCAATTGGACTTTGTAGTGGATAAGTTTGACAGCAATAGTGTGCATATTTTTATTCTATAAAAGTAAAATAATAATATTGAATCTATGTAGATTTAATAGTTTAACACATACATTTTATTTTTAATAAATTTTGTAATGTAACTTTACTTTTTGACCAACCATCTTCAAGAGCAGCTTTCCTTCTCATGGATATTTTTCCATAGCTAATTTATGTTTACTAAAATAAGCTGGTGAGAGAAAGTCCTAGCTATTTCGGTGCTCCAGAGAATGCAGCTGTGTGTGTGTGTTTAAGAAGATTCCAAATTAGGAAGAATCAGTAGGGAGGCCTAAGGGGTAAACCATTATGAATGGGGTTATTATGAACAGCTGTATGTAGGTTTGAGGCACCATGGAACTGCAGTGAGATCTCGTTAATTCTTAGGGGATCCTGCCCATCCTTAATTGATTGACACCTTAAAGTATCCATTATAATCATAGAGTAGTCCTTGTAATTGGCTTGGCTGTACTGTTTCAATTAGGCCACTCCAAAAAAAGTTAATTTATATAGTACTACAGTTAGCTCTGCCTAAACCAGGCACAGGCAAACTCTGGCCCTCCAGATGTTTGGGACTACAATTTCCATCATCCCTAGCTAACAGGACCAGTGGTCAGGAATAATGGGAACTGTATTTCCAAACATCTGGAGGGCCGGAGTTTGCCTATGCCTGGTCTAAATATACTGAGTGTCCCATCTCATCCCTATGACACTGACAATTACTTGTTGAGTAATATGAATTATTGGCTCTCTTAGGTACATACACGCAATGGTGCTAGTTTTTGAAAAACTGGTGGCAAAGATGTCAGGCCAAGAATGGTGAAGATGAACCCACAAATCTTTTGGTAGGCATCACACCTGATACTTCATATCTGAATATTTTTACTTCCCAAAATGAAGACTGAATTCAGCTAATACATTTTCTGAGTTAGAATTATCTAGTGATCTAAATTTACTTGCTGCCACCCACACAGTCTCATGTCAATGGTACGTTTATGTAAGCAGCACATCCTTTTCATCTGCTTTTTCTTTCATTGCCTCAATGTCTTGGATGTCCATGGTGTCACTTAAATAAACAGGATTATCTATACCACATCCATTATATGTGTAGCACAGGAGTGTAGAGACAATATTAGCAAAATGTTATTTAATATGCTCTTTAATGTCCTTGTGCTTCCTGTTTATGCAGTATGAGCTTTCTAGTTTTCTGTCTTCATTTCATGATGAGTCTTGGAGGAGCTTTGCGTAAACAGGGCTTGCATTGGTTATAGCAGGTTGGTACATATAGCAAGAGCATAGCACTGTGTATCCACTTGCACAATGGGAAGTGGAATTAGGAAACAAGGGTTTTTGCTTATGTGTTCTTCTATTATTTCTGCTTCCTAATTACAGAATTCTGGTCATTGTGAGGGACGAAGCAGGCTGACGACCTGTCACTCCTTTCTGATTTCAAAAGAAAGCATCCTTAAGTATCTGAGTTTTGGTCTGTCGGTCTGTCTGTCTGTCTGTCTGCCTGCCTGCCTGCCTGCCCCCCCCCCTCCTGTTTGTGTGTACTAACATTTCTGGCAAGCGTTTTGAATACATAGCCAATCAAATTCTATCCAGCCACAGTTACCTAGCAACGAACACAGAAATAAAATTTAAACTACCTGCTTCTTGATCATGTCTGAAATGCTTAAATACATGAATATGGAACAAACTTTATGTTGTTTGCAAAACAGATGGAAATGGGCTGGCAAACTTTATTGGTTCTCCTTCTGTTAATTATCACAGACAAAAGCAACAAAAGAAATGCAGAAAACAGCAGACTAAGCAACTAAGAATTTAGATGTGGGCACAGGTTCCCAGTAAAACCAATAGAACATGTTAGTCATAATTAACCTAAATCCATATATTTTCAGTGGGACATAATCATTACTAAGCTTGGTTCTATTGTGGTGTTCAGAACCAGTTCATATGATCACTTTTATTCCTTGGAATCAAGCAGGCCTGGTTCAACTTTTACAAAGTTTGTCTCCTCATTTTCAGAAAGTGGTGAATTGTTATCTCGACAGATGATGGATGTAGCATTTACAAGATTGGTTGACCCTACAAAAACCACTGGAGAAATCAAGTTGTGATGACATTACTCTTAAAAATCCGTCCTGTGGATTGGCACTTAATAGCTAGATGTTAGAGGCAGGACAGGAGACAGACATTAAAACGGTGTTGTGAATTCAGGTCCATTGACCTCAGTAAAATTGCACTAGGGAAAGTGATACAGAGGCTTGAAGCATTTTATTAATAGACTTTAAAAAAACACCTCTCTTTACTGGCATTTATTATAGTTTTCAGATAATTTTTCAGTTCTTTACAACTTTTAAAAAAACACTGCACCCAATCTGCCTCATTTTACTAAGCCGACCATGGCAGAAGCATTTTATAGTAATTATTTGTTTTGCAAATGATGCAAAGGCAAGGATGTTACAACAGGTGAAATCTTAGCCCTAGGAAAGTGTGTGTCACAACAAAATGGATTGGGAAGTATAAAATCAATTAAGATGATTGTGTTCATTTTACAGAACATGCTCCTACTGTATATTCTTTTTGCATTAACAAATGTTCATGTGCTCAGAACATAAAAATGCATACATTAATCATTACCAACAAGCAAGTCTTTTTGACCCTGAAGAACACAATGGGAAACATCCGATGTTCAAACTTAGCTCTGCAACCAGGAGACTTGATAGGATTTCAGCAAACAACTAAATAACATTTGGCTAAATGTTGGGGTCAGGGTAAGGAGAAAGTAAAGGTGATAGCTTCAGATCTTGGGTCATAGAAATTTTTCCTTACTGAAATGGTTCACTATATTCTGTCAGGAATACCTTTTAGGAATGGTGTTACTTCCCCTCACCCCCTGTTTCAGACCATTCCATTTTTAGCTGCCCTTTTTTCTTTGATTAAAATGAAATATTTAAAAGTAACCTCAACAAATATTGGGATAATAATTCTTGAGTTTCGTCGATAAATGTCAGTGGACACAAGGACAAATGATATTCCATTTCTCCTCTGGGAAGAGGGTTGGAGATGCTTCTTGATGAGCTGCCCATAGAGACATATTAACCTTTATTCCCTCCCTTCAGCCTGGTCTGAAAGATATTGTTGTCATGTGTCTTCTGAGCTTTTCTGTCACTGAGCTTTAGTGATATATTATAAAAAATCACTTATCCATAGACACTGGGAGCCTGAAACCTATATGGCCTTTACTTTTTCATGGTCTTCACAGGTCACCATGTGACTAATGAAGTGACAAGGAAGGAAGCTCAAGTGATGATGGGAAGAAATGCACTCCGAGTCAGATTGATAACAGCAGAGAGAATTTTTATGTTCTAGTGCTGGGAGTGTGACAGAGACAAAGAAGTTGTTCTTTGCCCATGCTGTGACAGCCAGCTGAACAGTTCAGAGCAATGGGAAGTTTTATGAAATCTAAATTCCTTTGCCGTTCCACATAGTTAGGCTCTCTTTGAGGCTGAAGCATTTTGCAAGAACAAGCAGACACTTGCGATTCTTCCAAGGAATGAAGTATCCAGTAAGATCAGGGCGTTCGCATTTTAGATTTCATTGCTCTGTGCAGTACGGGCTGACCATATAGCGCTTCAGGAATAGAGTATTTATCTGTGTGCCTTTGGTCTCTGGGAACCTTGGCATTTGAAGAATGGAAGCCACTGTATTGTTGCTCCTTTTCATGCAATGAAAGTAATACCAGAAGCTATGGGCCACATTGGTTCAGGTTCCTTCGCAACTGCATCACCTCATTTGGTGAAGGAGGAAACATTGAGGTCAGAAAAAATATCAGTGTAGCCCATGGCTTCTGACATTGCCATTGCAATAGCAATATGTGAAGGCAGTTTCTTGCAGCAGCTCCCACACCATAAATTTGACATGAGAAAGCCTAGGAATCCCTGATTAAATGGGGAAAGTGTTGCTGTGGTATTTGTTATCCATTTCCTCAATGGAATTCCTGTTCTGGTATCATTTAAGATAGTATTGTCTGGAAATCCTGTGGTAAAGTGGCTTAGTTAGCCCTCTTAGATACTCAGGGTGGTATGCAAATGAGTTTTACTCAAAGTAGACCCACTGAAATTAATGTACATGGCTAAATTGGACTCATTAATTTCAGTGGGTCTACTTTGAGTAAAATTTAGTTGAAAACCACCCCTAGAGAATGACTTGTTGCGGTAACTCCTTGCAGGATATGGGTGTCATGCAGCTGCTCTTGAAAACTATAGGGGGGAAGTAAGCATCTCAGGGGGTCAGTTGATGAAGAGCTAACACAAGTCAAAACACTTGGGGACCTGTTGATTTCCTGTACTACTACATATAACTTTGTGCCTCTTGGTTTGTGGCCTTAAACTCTTCATTCATTGCCAGTATCTATGATTGTAAAGAAAAAGTTTCAACAAAAATAATTTCCATTGTTGCTTCCCTACATAGTGGTATCAAAATCAAGAGCTATCTTTTCCCGTCTAGCGCAAACCTCGCTTCCCCTGGTAGTCCTTTATTAACCATATTCATGGTTCACTGTTAACTTCTGCACTGGTGCTAATAATGGTTAATCCTAGCTAGATTTCCCATCTTCTTATGTGTTCAGGTGTCCTGCCTGATTTCCTATAGCTAGTTCTTCAGAACTATCCATGTGTAAAAAGAACATGTGAGAAAGGATGGGAAAAGGAGACAATAGCACCCATGCCCCAATCTTGACTTGTGGAAATTCTGTGTTTCAGCCCGTCTTAATTTGGAAGCTGCCTTGGGGTTAGCACAAAGCTGGCAGGCCTTTCATTGATTTCATGTACAGTGGTATCTCGGGTTAAGAACTTAATTCATTCTGGAGGTTTGTTTTTAACCTGAAACTGTTCTTAACCTGAAGCACCACTTTAGCTAATGGGGCCTCCCGCTGCCGCCGCACCGCCACCACATGATCTCTGTTCTCATCCTGAAGCAATGTTCTTAACCTGAGGTAATATTTCTGAGTCTGTAACCTGAAGCATATGTAACCTGAGGTATTACTGTATAAGAATTCTGAAGGGTTCCCAGCCATTTTTCACCCTGTTGAAGTAGCAGCAGCAACACTACCTTACAGAAAGCAGCTGGGTGTTTACTAGATTTGCAGTAATTGCTTCATTTAATTCTTCTAAGTACTAGGATATTAGGCTTGGAATTTCAGAACGTTGCAGAATGTTGCCATTTGTCAAGTGTCAAGACTTCATTCTGTACTGCATCTTAACTGTGTTGTGAATGTGGTTTTCACTCATTGATGCCTTGCTTTTACGATTCAGTGTTTAGGATCGGGGGAGAAGTAAGGAGAAAGTCAAGATAAACAAATGAGATTATGTTAATAGGAAGGACAGCTTTTGGAATTTCCTCAGGTTTTGTAATATCTGCTCCAAATGCCCTCCACATGCATTTTGGAGAGGCTTGTATACACTGAATGAAACAAGATAAAATGAGGAAGAACAGTAACAGCTGTGCAGAAACTATCTGGAGGAAAGGGAAAGGAAAGCACGTCTTGTTAAGTGAGTTTAAGTGCCAGGTGGGAGCTGCGAGATGGAATGTTGGGTTTGACCACAGAAGAGTCAGATTCAAAACCTTGTTCAAACATGAAGCTTATTGGACATCTTCCAACTTACTGTAACTGACACGGTTTTGGTTACGGTGCATTGAGAAAAGAATAGGGCAGGAAAGGAATTGAGATAAATTAAGTTTCCCATTGATTTCAATGGGAAGAACATTTTTTTTTTTTTGTATGGGAGAGAGTGTATCTATTACCTCTTCAAGTGTCATTTGAGGTAATTAACTTTTCTGTGGAATTCAATCTACTCTGATTTATTAAGTGAAAGGAAATCAACTGTAGCAGCAATTAGGCAAGTTGAAATGGTAAAGATTTGCAATTTTAAAGTCCGTGTGCTCTTACTGAAGCAATTGTTTCTCATTTCAGTAATTCCTAATGCTCTTTTGGTCTCATTATGCTGGCTCCTTTTTCTGCCTTGGTTCCTCCGTTGTTGCCATATAGCAGCTGGTGGGGATAAATCTTCCAAATCCCAAAGATGCTGATGTGCACAGCACCTTTCAAAAACAAGGCATGTATGGGTGAAAAGAACCCTGTGGTGTATCAGAGCATGCAAAATGCCAGCTGTCAGGACTTGTACAAAAACAACCCAAAACACCCCTCCCCTGTTCCTGCTGTAAGAACTACCAGGGACCTCTGGATTCTTTCAGTGTTAAGTATGAGGAATGGTTAAGCAATGAAACTGTGAGTAATTTCCCCCCACCTGGTAATCTGTTTTTATAGATACCATCAAGGAGTTTGGGAACAATTAGCTCCATTATCAAGTGATGAGATGAATAATTTCACACACGCCTGGCTAGAAAAGAGCATGGATTTTGATATTCATGAAAGCTGCTGTGTTGGCTTTCAGCCTAGTAAATGAAACACAGAAGTTAAGTCCATAAGAGGTAACAATAAGCTCTTGAACCACATCAGCATTTTCATGGGTCAAAATGTCCTCTTTGAGGTGGATTTAAGGGGTAATGGTTGAGCATGTTGGTGAAATGTCTCTGCCAACAATGATAATAAAGTACCTCTTACCTGATGTTGCTTTTGTTTTCTTTTTCATTATGTTTTTTAAACAGAGATGACCCTACAGGTTCCAATCATGGGCTGCAGGCACATCCACTGCCATCTTGGACAAAAATGAAATGGTTATAGAGGCCTTGGCAAATGCTTCCCATGCCCTCTTCTTGTCCTCTTGCACCCAAGTGCATACTGATCCTCCCAATATCTGTCTTCTTATTAATCCATCTACCAGGTTGACCCTATCATTAGGCAAAGTGAAGCAGATGCTTCAGATGGCGGGTTTTGAGAAAGCAGGGAGTGGCAGTAAGGTACAGAAGGACAGATCTGATCAACATTCTATAACACCCAGATACTTCTCCCATTCATGCACTCCTTGTACAATGGTAAAATACTGTGCAGATTGCATTATTCAAGAGGATGGCCAGTATCTGCTATTCTGCATATGGAGAAGTAATTTGAGCAGGATCCTTGTTGGTTGTTCTTGAAGGCTGCCTCCTTTTTTATTTTTGGTGTCTGCCTGTACCTGCTTCAAGTGTTTTCTTCATTTTCTGGGGTTTTACTACCCTAATTGTGGATCTTTTGTCCTGTGTTTGGGGCTGCTCCAGATGACCTATTTTGGGGCATTCATCCTCATTTGCTTGCATGAAGCTTATGTAGAAGTTCATTTATATCCAGTCTTTACTGAGTATTCGTTCTGACTTTTTTCTAGGATGGCGATACGACAAGGAACATTTGTTCTGAATTTATCCTGATTGGCTTGTGGAGTATTTATATGTCTTCCTATTAGCCATTCATCCATCCCACTTTTTCCAGTATATTTCATCATTACTTTCCGATCCACAAAAAGTCTGATTCTTTTTTTAAAGTGGATTTGTTGTGCTATGGTGACAGAATCCTTTAATCCACTTTAACTGAGCAAACCTAAAGCTCCGTTATGCACTTGATTTCCTCCCTCACAGTAGTGATATTCTGGAAGCATCCATTGAAAGAGGCTGCTTCTGTAAGTAATATTGGGATTCAGTCCTATCCTCCTGCAAGCATTAATTATCAGGGTTAAGTAAACCCATGGAAAGGTCATGGGAATGGGTGCCGTCCACCTGCTATCACCATTCTGATCACCCTTCATGAGTTCGTTTAAGAAGCTGGCTTGTTTCAATTATAGTTCAGGGTACAAACATATTGCTGACTTGTGGTTATTCTAAAACAGAAGCACAAGTTTCCAACCTCCTTGTCACCGCTTTGGATGAAGGCAGCTGGGAACAGGCAAGCCCTAAGGCTCATTGAAGTTTGTTCTCATAATACATATATACATACACAATTGTATTTGTATGCCACCTTTCCTTTCCACAGTTCAAACCATGCTCAAGGCAGCTTATAGCATGAAAAAATATGTAACTGCAACATTAAAAAGTAGTCATAAACAAAACATCAAAAATACACAGCTAAACTGAACAATTTCTATATAAATCACAAAATCTAAAATAAAAACACTAAAAACTAACATCAAGAACAGCAACACCCCCCCCCCGAAAAACCCCCAAACTCTTGGACCTCAGTCCAAGAGTTTGCTAAACTGTGGTTTAATGGTATGTGTGAAAATGCGGTTTAGTGGTAGGTGTGAACCATTGTCAATTAATGGTATAGCTGGTATTAGGAAAGCAAATGGTCAGCATTTCTGGACAAAAAAGAAAAAAAAAAAGCAGGCATGATGGGGGCTATATGTGCTCCTTTGTGTTAATAGCAAGGATAGCAGATTATTTCCACATACTGTTTCACAACAGCTAGCCAAAACTTGGTTTCTGATGTCTAGTTATTGTTAGTACTGTAGATGAATTTGAATAAACCTCAGTATTTCAAGCCCTCAAAAAATGAATGGAATCCAAACACTACACTGCAGCTTAATGTACTGGTCTTTATCAAATGTCAAGTTTTATGGAGTCGTTTAGATCTTTAAAGAAATTCAGAAATATTTCCATGTGTTAGGTAGGTAGATTAATATTATCTTCCTCCATTTTCCAGACTGGTTGGCATGGCTTGTGGAAGAGGACAAATTGTTCAGTTTGTATTTGCCAGCAGAAGCTGTCACACAGAAGTGGTGTCTGGTATAATAGCTGCTTTTACTGGAGCAGTGACAGTGAAATTCTCTTTAGAAGTGCTGAGTTCATTTGCTGACTTCATTTCTCTAGCTAATAGTGCAGAAGACTGCAGTGAAACTCATTTCCTTCTATGTTTTCTTTTAGTCTAAGCATCAGAGAGCCTCCCACTAGTTTATGATCTTGATCTCCATAGCTAAGGAGGACTCTGGATGTTTTAGTATATCAGTGTTTCTATTGTGTTCCTTAAAAGATGCAAAAGGAACTATTTATACCCCACACATCTTGCTGGATTGCCCCAGCTACTCTAGGCAGCTTCCAACGTATGTAAAAACATAGTAGAACATTAAACATTAAAAAAACCCTTCCTTATACAGGATTGCCTTCAGACGGCTCGGGGGTCAGATAACTCCATATCCTCCAACATTTCTCCCATGAAAATAGGGACATCCTACCATGTTCTCCAAGGGATGCAGGTGGCGCTGCGAGTTAAACCACAGAGCCTAGGACTTGCTGATCAGAAGGTCGGCAGTTCGAATCCCCGCAACGGGGTGAGTTCCCGTTGCTCGGTCCCTGCTCCTGCCAACCTAGCAGTTCGAAAGCACGTCAAAGTGCAAGTAGATAAATGGGTACCACTCCGGTGGGAAGGTAAATGGCATTTTCGTGTGCTGCTCTGGTTCGCCAGAAGCGGCTTAGTCATGCTGGCCACATGACCTGGAAGCTGTACGCCGGCTCCCTCGGCCATTAAAGCGAGATGAGCTCTGCAACCCCAGAGTCGGCCATGACTGGACCTAATGGTCAGGGGTCCCTTTACCTTTACCATGTTCTCCAACAATTCTCAAATGAAAATAGGGACATCCTAAGGAAAAGTGGGACATTCTGGTGTCAAATCAGAAACTGGGACGGCTTCTATAAATCAGGGATGTCCCTGGAAAATAGGGACACTTGAAGGGTCTGCAGCTGATGGTTCTAGCATGACAGAAGTCACCCATCCCTGCTCTAGAATCTATAACCCAAAAGGCTTGATATCTTGATATATCTTTAATGTTTAATAGATGACCACTGACCATTGTAACAATGAGAGCAGGCAGTGGCTGAATTTCACATACTGATTTGAACCAGCCAGGCAATTCCCAGGTTGTAGGCTATGTAGTAGAAATACATGTTTTATTTTCCTGTGTAAGGAATCAGTGGACATGGAAGTTATTCTTTGCTCAAGTAATAAATGAATACTGAAGCAAAAGGCTGCTCTTAAGCAAAATGAAGAGCTTGCTTATAATGTGAAGAATTCCTTAATTCCCTTTCCCTGTTAATTTATTTCTTGGCATTTTTTAGGACTGGAATGCACAAATCATAGAATGTACTAAAGAATCCAGCTGATATATGCCAGCATTTCAAAGTGCCAAATGCCTAGATTCAGGCTTCACCTTCCAGTTTTATGATTTACTAATAAAACCAGGTTAGGTGTTCTAATATTTGGATTCAATGTTATGTTAAAAGCTAAGACACTTCTTACTATATTCTGTCAGGCCTGACTTGTTGGCAGTGCAATAATGCAAAGGCAGAGGGAAAGCAAGGCAAAAGCGATTTAGGTCTTCCGTAACTGCTGTTTACTCTTGTGATACTTACAGAGATATAGCTTTGACTTCTCTGATCTTCACTCTTATAAAGTATAATTTGTGTTTCTGATATGGACCAAGGCATTGCTAACATGTTGTGCACAGTGTTAAACAACGATGCATTAACAGTAAACATCTTTCTACCATTTAGAGTTGTGTATGCAAATGTCACACCAAAAGTGCTTTTTCTGCACCTCAGATCAGCTCAGTAGTTGAACTTATTCGCAATAAACAGAAAGGGCAGTGCAGTTTAATTGTGTAAGAACATTAATAGACTCCTTGGAGATGTGTGTACATTTTCGTAGTAATGGTTGCTGCTCCCCCCCCCTTTGGTGATAATCCAAGGGTTTTAAGTTTCCTTAATAAGCATACAGATAATGCATGGAAAAAGTGGGAATTAATTTAGGAACTACGTATGGTTTGCATGCTGGCCCTAGGAAAGTAAAACAAATGCATGCTTAATATACTTTTTACTTTCCTGCATATGGCCATCAATGAAGGGTCTGGGCAAGTCTTACTTGGGAGACAGCTCCAAAGTCTGGATCTAGTCCCTGAAAGGCCTTTTCTTGAGTTTTCACCAAATGCAGTGGTACCTCGGGTTACAGACACTTCAGGTTACAGACTCCGCTAATCCAGAAATAGTACCTCAGGTTAAGAACTTTGCTTCAGGATGAGAACAGAAATCACGCAGAGGTGGCAGCGGGAGGCCCCATTAGCTAAAGTAGTACCTCAGGTTAAGAACAGTTTCGGGTTAAGAACGGACCTCCAGAACAAATTAAGTTCTTAACACGAGGTACCACTGTATATCTTAAATGTTGGTTGGACAGATAGAATGAAATCTTGGGAGGATATCAGCACTTGAGATAGCTTGGTCTTAAGCTATTTAAGGATTTGTAGGACATAACCAGCGCTTTGAATTGTGTCTAGAAATGGACTGGCAGACAGTCCTGTAACTTAGGATGCTGTAAGGATTTCAGCTAGATAATGCATTTCAATCAATTTGAAGCTCTGAAAATGCTATACTGTTAGTTAAAAAGGTAAAGGACCCCTGACAGTCCAGTCGCGAATGACTCTGGTTGCAGCGCTCTCACTTTACTGGCCGAGGGAGCCGAAGTTTGTCCACAGACAGTTTTTCCAGGTCATATGGCCAGCATGACTAAGCTGCTTCTGGCGAAACCAGAGCAGCACACGGAAACGCTGTTTACCTTCCTGCCGGAGCAGTACCTATTTGTCTACTTGCACTTTGACATGCTTTCGAACTGCTAGGTTGGCAGGAGCAGGGACCGAGCAATGGGAGCTCACCCCGTCACGGGGATTCGAACCACGACCTTCCAATCCGCAAGCCCTGGGCACAGTGGTTTAGACCACAGTACCACCCACGTCCCTTTATACTGTTAGGTAGTGTTGCTATTAATAGCTTTTAGACACCAGGCCAAGTCTGTCCTGTTTGCCTGAGAATATAATAGCAATTAACACTGCTTAGCTCTAACAAATTTATTGGTATTTTTGCTGCTGTTAATGTGCATCACTAATTTGTTTTAGACTGTTTATTGCTTACTATAAATATTCTTGCTCTTTTAAATTTGTTTTAACAGGTATTGCAAAGCATCTTGGTGTCTATTACAATCAAAAGGCAGGATAAAAATCTTTAAAATAGATAATACTTAAATACAATATGATCTGCAGCCCAGTTCTGCATTGGCACTTTAGCAGATGTGCCTTTGCAGTGGTGACTTGGAGGGGGGAAAGCAACAAGTAAACGGTACTATGTTCACTGGAAGTTCAACTCTGCCCCCATGTGTCTCTTAAAAGTATCCTGTGAAAATATTTTGCAGTACAACTTTGTAGAATATGGAGATGAGTCACTGGTCCTTTGTCACTGCAGGTTGCAATGCTGAAACAACAGACCATGTCTCTTTGAATACCCTATCCACTTTTTCATTACTGATGCACAAAGGTTCATAGGGCCATGCTGCAAAATGTACAGTACACTGTTTCCATTTTTTTCTGGTGCAAATATGCATTGTAGAATGTTAATGGAGAAAAAAATTGGTTTTGGGTTACTATGATCAAATTCAGTAGGAGTATTCAACATTTTTCTCAGTTCTTTGAAACTGAGGCAGACAAGTAACTAATAATTCTAGTTTTTTACAGAGGGAAATACTTATTTTAAAACAGCATTAAATTGAGGGTGTAGCTACTCCCAACCACATTTGAAGAAAATAGGTCATATATACATGGAATTCACAGTATGGTTCCTCTCCATACCGACAGCACTCTGTCTTGGGAGCCATGGGAAGTAACCACCACATAATGAACACTGCTACATACAAGATCACTTCACTTGAAATAATATTGGGAGCAGAATGAAAGCAGTTACATTACCACTGCTCCCACACTGCTTCTGAAAACATTGAAAAAATGTTAAATTAACTTTATAAAATCATCTAATCTGTTCCTGAGAATCAAACCATATTTGCACATATTCACTGGATAAAATGACACAATAAGCTCACAGCATAACATTGTTTCACATTTTACTGTACAGCTAACAGTGGGAAAACATGCAATTTTTTTAAAATAAAGATTTTTATTTATATGACAGAACTGCACAGTATCAAAAATATTCCATATAACACACACAAAAAACATTGTTAAGAAAAGAAAAATTCTAACTCCGTAGTTCTTGGATATGTTGTAATAACATTTGGGTCTAATAATTTTGCTATTCTTAGTTGCCATAATAATTTGTAAATCATATACCTTTCTATTTTTATGTATCATATGGAGAAAGACAAAAGGGAATGGAAATTAATAGAGTTCTTGCAAGTAATATTGAAACAGAAATAAAAAAACATTGTTACTAAATGTTCATTATTAGGGTCATACTTTCAGTGTTATAGAGGATGGAGGATATTCTATCCTTTGATTTGTACATGAAAAATTTGACATATTGCATTAAAAAACTTGGGTTTCCCTATGCCCCTTATTAGATTCATTTGATGTATTATTTTTTCTTGTATAGTCATTTTAAACATTTAATAGAATGGCTGGGGGAGATGCCTTGGAATTTCCCCCTTCTTTCATAATAGCCATCTGCTCTGTGAAATTATTTAAACCTTAAATACCATTTAGAACAAGACATTACTTTATGTTGTCTGGGAGCATGTTTTCTAAATAACAGCAGGAAGCTTTTGAAACAAAATGAAACAAATGTGAATGACAAGTCAACTTTTATGCTAAAAATAGTGACTCACTACCAACAATGGAAAAAGTATTATTGGTGCTGTTTGCTAGATAAAATACACAGTTCATAGTCACAGGGTAGGTATTTATGGTCTAATTCACACATCCACATTTGTAGTTGAGGACTACACATTAAGGGATAAAATCCATGTGTGAACGAGCTATTGCAGTGGCACACTGAAAACAAACCTTTTTCTTTGCGAGTCATCTCTCAGACACAATTATTTTCAAATGTGTCACATTCTAAACCACTGAGCCTCTTGGGCTTACCAATCAGAAGGTCGGTGGTTTGAATCCACACAATGGAGTGAGCTCCTGTTGCTCTGTCCCAGCTCCTGTCAACTAAGCAGTTTGAAACCACACCAGTGCAAGTAGATAAATAGGTACTGTTGCGGCGGGAAGGTAAACGGCGTTTCCGTGTGTTCTGGCTTCCGTCTCAGGGTCCCATTGCACCAGAAGCAGTTTAGTCATGCTGGCCACATGACCTGGAAAACTATCTGTGGACAAACGCCAGGTCCCTCAGCCTGAAGCAAAATGAGCACCACAACCCCAGAGTCGCCTTTGACTAGACTTAACCATCCAGGGGTCCTTTCCCTTTTTTACCTTACACACCATACGTTTAAAGCACTCCACAAATATTCTAGGAACTGTAGATTGTTGGGAGTGCTAGGAATTTCATCTCTGTAAACAGTAAATTTCTAGGGGTAAGTGATCCTTTGGGAGGGATGCAATGTGCTTTAAATTAATGGCATGCACACAGTCTTAGAGTCATCAAGTGCTGCAACCAGGGCAACACTAGCACACGATTGATCCGAATTCTGAACCTAGGAGCTTTAAGCATTCTGGAGAGGCACTTAGAGTCATCAAGGGCTGCAACTAGGGCAACACTAGCACACGATTGATCCGAATTCTGAACCTAGGAGCTTTAAGCATTCTGGAGAGGCACTTTTATGCTTTATTTTTAATTCGTTTTCAGGAAGGTTCTGCTGAAAAAATGACGTTTATTCTCTGTTTTGTTCTCTCAACTTAGATAACAATCCATTTTCTCTTCAAAGAAACTTTAATGGCCCCTGAAGCCCAATTTAAATGTGATGCTGGGGTTTGTACAAAAAAGATATTTATGAGACATTCCTTTCAAAAGGTACTATGTTTAAACTGGCCCCCAGCTGCTGCATTTGCAGTGCTAACACACCAGTACACCCCTGCTCCGTGGTGTGCTAGTAATGCATGCATAGTTGAGATAAAAAGAGTTTAAATGAGATTTTCTTACACGTCTTGCACTGCATTTAAATTAGTCCTCCTTGGACCTGGGAGGAGGGCTTCTCTGACGTCTTTATCCACACACAAATTCCAGGGTACTGAGGAAATGGCCACATTGCTTTCTGTCTTCATCTCTGCGCTCTCTTCTCTGCCCAGTTGTACCTTTTTCACCATCCCATTCCAGGTTTGCTGTTTTCTCCATCCTATCCTCCTTTTCCAGCTACTTGCTAAGTTTATCATCTCTAGGTAGCAACAGAATTAGTACTAAGAACAAGAGTTTCACCACAGAAAGAAGAAAGTGCCATTGAGGAGGATGTAGTGGTTAGTGTTTGATTAGGCCTAGGTTCAAATCCCCACTCAGCCAATTAGGCTCACTGGATAACGTTGGCCCAGTCACCATTCCTGAGCTTTGCATACATCACAGAATTGTTGTGAGGATAAAAGAAAGATGCAGCGGACCATGTACACTGGTTTGAGTTCCTTGGAGGAAAGATGGGGTATAAATCCAATAAATGCATTTACGAATCCCCAGAAGAAATTGCAAGGCTGAAGATTGCATTATCAAAACCTCTGAATTGTTGGTTCAGGTTCTAGAATATCTGGCGGTAACTAACAAAGATCTAGTTTGCATCACTGGTCAGCAGAGGAGAACAGGCTTCACCCTGCTCCCTGAACTGCTGTTTCTTTCTTGTCCTAACTCCGACATTTTCTTTATTTTGTTTTATGTGTTCAGCAGCTGTAATGGTTGAATATTTCAGTGGCATGCTGCAGTGTTTTCTGTTGTCTCTACAACAGGCAGTTTGGCCTAGGCAGTGTTGTAATGTCCAGTAAGAAATGTTAGCATTTGTGCAGTTTTTCCATATCAGTGGAATGCATGCTCTTGATGGCTGCCACTCTGTTTTACACTTCAGCTTTAATTATCTGCAGAATTGCAGTGTGGAGCACTTTCTGTATGCATGTCAAGAGAAGATAAGAGTTGAAAAAGCAGTAAATATTTCATGACTTCTTCTAGTAGTAAACTGAGGAAGAGCAACAAAATAGAAAGCTGATTTTTAAACCACAATACAAATAAATAAATAAAATGCAACAGCATCTCTTCACCAGTGTGGGGTAGTGGTTAAGAACAGTGGACTCGTAATCTGGTGAACCGGGTTCGCTTCCCCGCTCCTCCACATGCAGCTGCTGGGTGACCTTGGGCTAGTCACACTTATGTGAAGTCTCTCAGCCTCATTCGCCTCACAGAGTGTTTGTTGTGGGGGAGGAAGGGAAAGGAGAATGTTAGCCGCTTTGAGACTCCTTCGGGTAGTGATAAAGCGGGATATCAAATCCAAATTCTTCTGCTTCATTTCATTATAGTGATAAATTTTATACATCGCTGTGGCAAATAGTGTTTCTGGCTCCTATCCACCCTCATTTACTCAGTCTTCTGTTGAATATTTTAAAATACTATATACATTAGCCACCACCAGTAACAAGAACACATTGTATATATTGCTCTGCCATGGAACAGTAAAGCAGCTGGAGGAGGAAGAGGAGAGGACAGAGGGTGAAGAAAGAGCTGTAGCTGGAGTGGGGCCCTTTCCACATCCTCTGGAGCCCCTAGGAAACTCAGCAAACCTGCAGCACCTGGAACTGGGTATGAATGGGACACAGCTTTGGGCAGCCTGAGGAAGTACCAGGCACATTGGGCCTGCCCATTAAAAACAAGTCTAGAGCAAACTCCTCTGTTTCCAGGAACTCTTCTCATTGTGATATTTTTGTGGGTGCGTTGCTTGTTTGTTTGGATCCTGAGTGAAAACCTGGAGGCTGAGAGGGAGGGTGTGTCGGAAGGAAAATGAATTGATACCGATTTTTATATATCAGCAACTTAGTATTAAAGTAACATTTTTATATATAACTGCACATTTTTGTAATATTTAAGTGCCTGTCGTTGCTTTAGGTTTGTGCACAGCTTAGATATTTATAATATATTGAGCAATATAGAAATTAAATAATCAAAATAACCAATAGTTGATTTGCACTGTAGCAGTCATTACTGGGAAGATGTCCCTGTATGAACAACAGGCATGGTCAATATTCTAAATAAGTAACCCAGCCACAGACGATGACACCCCTGTTTCAGCTCTTATCCTCTCCTATATCATATATATATATATAAAGTGCCTGGTTCTCATCACTTTCTATGTTTCATGAAACCTTCTCAACTTCACTGACTCTCACCAGTGAGTGTGAGGAAGCAGAATATCAGGGGAGTTTAATATATGTTGCAAATTTGACTCAGATTTGCTGTTTTTCATGGCAGTTGTATCTTGCTTATACTATAGGGTTGGGAGCATTTTGCAGCCTAAGGGTCACATTCTCTCATGAGAACTTTCTGGAGGGCACATTCTAGTGGTACTTGGGGCTGGGGGTGCAGTTTTTTCTCTTTTTTATGCCTTGGTGGGAGGTGTTGCAGCACATGGGTAGAAGAGGGTTGACCGTCCCTCCCTACTTGTGCCCTCCCCTCTAATTGCCCTCTGGGAAATTATTTAAATCCTAAAAGCTGCTTAGGGAGAGGGTGCACAGAGGTCATAATGTATGGAAAGCACAATTACGTTTTTTTTTGGGGGGGGGGACTTTTATTCAATGGGAGCTTTTTAAAGCCTAATTACTGCATGAGGATGGACTGAGGATGCAGGTTTCTATGTAGCATCCGCTGCTACATACAGCTTCCCTGGGGCAGAGGTTTCCCATTCCTATTGTTATACATTCTTCTACCGTGAGAGTCGTGTATACCAGAAGACTGAATTTGGTTCATGGTTTGCAATCATATTCATTAAAACAATATCCTCTACCACAAAATGTTATCTACGTATAAGGAATCTGTGCTTCAAGGCTTCTGTTCCTTATTCGCTCTCCAACACATAGTCATATATAGGCATCTTTATTATCTATCATGTGTAGGAAGAAAATAATTATATTTACATAACTCTTATTTCTTCCCGCTTTTGTAATTGAGTCATGATATGGATCATGCTTTGGAGTGCCTTCAACCTAACTAAACTAAATAAATCATACAGGACACCAACAAAGGGACAAAACAAGAAGGCAATAGTGAGAGTAGCAATAATACTAGCAGGCAATGCAGAAAAGATACGCAGGGCCAAGAAAAAGGCTTGCGAAAGAATTAAGTTTTGAGGAAGAGATTTAAAGGATGAGATCTTGATAGGAAGGGAAATGACTACAAAATGAAGGTAAGAGTGGGGGAAACAAAATTGGAAATCTGAGGATTCAATTAGATGTGGCATTAGAAAATCTAGGGAGGGGGAAGGTTGTGGTGCAGATGTGTCCAGTTAGGATCATGGTGTTCAAGAAGCCTTGAAGCACAGATTCCTTATACGTAGATAACATTTTGTGGTAGACTATTACTTTCCTAATTTCTGTGTGGGGAGAAATTGCCCAAGTT
The DNA here is from genome assembly GCF_964188305.1 of Podarcis bocagei. Taxonomy (NCBI): domain Eukaryota; kingdom Metazoa; phylum Chordata; class Lepidosauria; order Squamata; family Lacertidae; genus Podarcis; species Podarcis bocagei. The sequence goes on from NC_138128.1 coordinate 69,316,629, forward strand.
TGCAGCTGCAAAGGAAAGGGTTAAACTCTCCCAACCTTGCACACTGTGGTCTGATGTTAAAAACCCAGTGTAAAAATTATTGTGCTGAAAATCTGGATGTAGTTGCTAAGTATGCATTGAAATTAATGCCTTTGTTTGAAATAATCTATTTCCCCAATATACATAAACATGCAATCCTGTCTTTGCATTGGAAGATTTGTAGTGCTGCATCATAATCTTGGATTTTCATGCAGTTAGCGGGTGGGTGGAGAATAGTAGTTTTAAACAATAGCACATGGTTGAATAAAGCAGAAATGGATGGAAACAGAGGAAAGGTGGTGATGAGTTTAAACAATGACAGAGGTTTGAGTAACATGCATGCAAAACGGGGTTGCAGAATAGAAAAGGGAAGTGGCTTCAGAAATTGGAGTAGGAAGGGGAAGCTCTGGGGGGTTGATCTGAGGGGAATGGCTGGGGTTTTGGTAAGCAGACTGAACAGGGGTGCAGCCCAGAGTAATTTGTACTCACAAATAGTGCGTGCATGTGAGAATTAAATTATGTGAGACATCTTCATAGAATCATAGAGTTGGAATAGACCACAAGGGCCATCGAGTCCAACCCCCTGCCAAGCAGGAAACACCATCAGAGCACTCCTGACATATGGTTGTAAAGCCTCTGCTTAAAGACCTCCAAAGTAGGAGACTCCACCACACTCCTTGGCAGCAAATTCCACTGTCGAACAGCTCTTACTGTCAGGAAGTTCTTCCTAATGTTTAGGTGGAATCTTCTTTCTTGTAGTTTGGATCCATTGCTCCGTGTCCGCTTCTCTGGAGCAGCAGAAAACAACCTTTCTCCCTCCTCTATATGACATCCTTTTGTATATTTGAACATGGCTATCATATCACCCCTTAACCTCCTCTTCTCCAGGCTAAACATGCCCAGCTCCCTTAGCCGTTCCTCATAAGGCATCGTTTCCAGGCCTTTGACCATTTTGGTTGCCCTCCTCTGGACACGTTCCAGTTTGTCAGTGACCTTGAACTGTGGTGCCCAGAACTGGACACAGTACTCCAGGTGAGGTCTGACCAGAGCAGAATACAGTGGCACTATTACTTCCCTTGATCTAGATGCTATACTCCTATTGATGAGGCCCAGAATTGCATTGGCTTTTTTAGCTGCCGCGTCACACTGTTGGCTCATGTCAAGTTTGTGGTCAACCAAGACTCCTAGATCCTTTTCACATGTACTGCTCTCAAGCCAGATGTCACCCATCTTGTATTTGTGCCTCTCATTTTTTTTTGCCCAAGTTCAATACTTTACATTTCTCCCTGTTAAAGTTCATCTTGTTTGTTTTGGCCCAGTTCTCTAATCTGTCAAGGTCGTTTTGAAGTGTGATCCTGTCCTCTGGGTTGTTAGCCACCCCTTCCAGTTTGGTGTCATCTGCAAATTTGATCAGGATGCCCTTGAGTCCATCATCCAAGTCGTTGATAAAGATGTTGAATAAGACCGGGCCCAAGACAGAACCCTGTGGCACCCCACTAGTCACTCTTCTCCAGGATGAAGAGGAACCATTGATGAGCACCCTTTGGGTTCGGTCAGTCAGCCAGTTACAAATCCACTGAGTGGTAGCATAGTCAAGTCCGCATTTTACCAGCTTCTTTACAAGAATATCATGGGGCACCTTGTCAAATGCCTTGCTGAAATCAAGGTAGGCTACATCCACTGCGTTCCCTTCATCTACCAGGCTTGTAATTCTGTCAAAAAACGAGATCAGGTTAGTCTGACATGACTTATTTTTCAGAAATCCATGCTGACTATTGGTGATCACAGCATTCCTTTCTAGGTGCTCACAGACTGTTTGCTTAATGATCTGCTCCAGAATCTTCCCTGATATTGATGTCAGACTGACTGGGCGATAATTATTTGGGTCCTCTCTTTCCCCCTTTTTGAAAATAGGGACAACATATGCCCTCCTCCAGTCTGCCGGGACTTTGCCTGTTCTCCAGGAATTCTCAAAGATGACTGCCAGTGGTTCTGAGATCACATCTGCCAGTTCTTTTAATACTCTTGGATGCAGTTCATCTGGCCCTGGAGACTTGAATACATCTAAACATGTGTTCGGATCTTGTGTTCGGATGCCTTGATTTAGGGGCCCCTGAATTACCGTATTTTTTGCACCATAACACTCACTTTTTTCCTCCTAGAAAGTAAGGGGAAATGTCTGTGCGTGTTATGGAGGAAATGCCTACGGGTGGCATGCCTACGGATTTTCCTCCTCTAAAAACTACATGCGTGTTATGGTCGGGTGCGTGTTATAGAGCGAAAAATACGGTAGATTGCAGCAGCCTCATTGTGGCTTTTAAACCTTTCCCCTGATACATTTTTCCTAATTGATAAGGAGAAAAGTTACAATCTCCCTTTCCCGCCAAAACTACAGTTATCCCTACTGAAGGAAATGTGCAAGTATGTTTCCTTCAGTGGAGCAAATAGCAGTGAGTTGGGGGAATTGGTGCAAGGACTAAATCACTATTACCATCCAATTTGGGGACCATGTGACTGCTTTTAAGTGAAACACCAAATACCAGATGATCTGTCATATAATGCATAATTTGACAACACACCTAATTCTTTTCCCCTTTCTTAAAATTGAAGATGAATGTATCTTGGAGTGCAAAGATGTAAAATTTGTTTGCCTGGTGGAGCTGATATGTGATATTTATTCTTTGGGGTCATGAAACCATAAACTTTGAACCTTTTTCATTTCCTGTTTCCAAAAGGAAAGAAAGAGAAAAATAAAAATAGAAAGAAAGGATTTGTGGTATTTCAAGGTCTGTTGTAATTGTGTAGAGTTTCTTTCTTTCTGATGAAGCCTTGGTACTCTAGCCCTGTGAAGGAGACAGAGAAGAGAAATCGGTTGGTGATTGAATTGCTACCCGTATGATTAATCCTGCTTGGGTGCACACACAGTCCAAAGGTGCTGTCTGTGATATACAGGGCCTACCCTTGATACTGTCTGGCATGTCATCTTTGTTTTATGCAGAAATATTTATAGCATTACATTTTCTTTTATCCCTGAAGAGAAATTCCAAAGTGTCATCTCCATCGTTAATGTTTTCTCTCACATTGTATCAGGGACTCTTTCATCTGGATGTTACTTTTCTCCAGACTGTTTTGAGTCCTTTAATTTCTAAGAAGGCAGACATAAAACAACCAAAATGTAAATCTGGGTGGGCTATGATAAAATTGATGCCATGAGCAACATTCCTTATCTGGCAATTCTAAGATACCACAGCAAAACAAAATTGTAGAGTAGTATGTTAATTACTTTTCCCTGAACAGCTTTGTTGTTCAATGACATTTATTGTGGCAAGGTGCATAGATTAACATTTCCCTTAATATATTTTTTATAACGTGGCTCTCTCTGACACATACAAGATGAATCATTTGTAGAGATATATGTTCTTGATTCTCCTTGGCATTCTTGTCCTTTTCCACATCTTCACCCCTGCATAAGCAGGTTTTTCTAAGCTTATTTCTTTCTCTCCCCCCCCCTACCCACATCCTCCCTAAATCTAATTCCGTACCAGGTTGAGATAAAAATTGCAAATGTTCAACGATACACGCTGACACTCTTTTGCAGTTCATTTTTGATATTGACAGTATGCTAGAAATGTTGAAGCAACTAATGTCTAAACGTTAATCAGCAGCTTAAACATTTCTTATCATTTCAGCCGTCTCTCACAGCTTCAGCTTCCTGTCAGTGTTAGTGATTTGTTTGCATTAATGCCAAAATAAAGAGGGAAGAATGCCCCTGCTGCCTTGGACAGCTATTTAAACAAATCAAACATGCACAAAAAAAATCAGAAAAAAACTTATTACGGAATTTGTGTTTGAATAGCTGACATAAGCTCCAAGCTTGAGCTTACTCCCCTGGCAAGAAGTCCCATGGAAAGCGACGGGAATTCTTATAAGTGAAGGACTCAAGCATATTTGTCTTTATCAAATTCCTGAGTGTCAGAACTTTTAGAAATATTCCGAAGAGCTCAAGGCGGCATACCTGTTACATGCCTAGGTACAGGGTTTATGCTGCCAGCCAGGCTGCTCCCCACCCCTTGGGAAGAAATAAGAGAATACCATTATTTGGGTTGAAATAGGCCACAACGTTTATTGATTACACATGGAGTAGGCTTTGGTACACTAGCTGGCTGATGAATGGGCTGGGTCAATCCTGGAAGGGAGATCGCCCTATGATTCAAGCCAAATTGGGGTGCCCTTCCCCAATATCACCATCAGAAAGGTGTTATGGCCCATCAGTCCGAGATAGAAACACCTTCCTGGACACTCTTTAATGGAGTACCCATTTAGCTAAAATTCCAACCCATTGCCTTAAGTTGTGACAATTGCTATGAGGCAATCAAACACCTACAGACAGTCAACTTGTCTTCAGGGGAAGTTCCTCCCAATTACAATATTCCATAGTAAGTTCTAACTGGCAGCTGCATGCTCATCTTCAGGCTGGACCAACCAAAAGGGGAGGGAGTGGGGACCCAGTGATGATCTGAGCACTGTGATGATATTTCAATGCCAACATCATCACAGAGGTGTTTGTGGACGGGATATATTCATTGAAAATGTTAGCTTTTCCCTCTTTTCTTTTTTAAAAAACCTGTTAAGTCTGGCACCAGAAGTCCTTCTCTAAATATCCCTGTCACTCTGTAGGCTTTCTTAATAATAATAACTATTATTATTTATATATTGCCATGTGACTGGGTTGCCCGGAGAGCCACGTTTTAGACATACATACACACACACACACACACACACACACACACACACGCACGCACGCGCACACACACACACACACACACACACACATATGATTGCACTGGATTTTAACTGATTTTATATCTGCTGCTTTGTGTATTTTTATTGTTGCTACAATAATTGCTTTTGTTTCTGATGTTTTGACGTTTCATATTTGTTTTATGGTTCTCTTTTGTAGGCTATCTTGAAAATCTAGATTAATAATAATAATAATAATAATAATAATAATAATAATAATAATTGTGATGAGGTTGTAAAAAGGCAAATTAAACGTTTTTACAGCCTTGTAGAAAAACTCAAGAGAAACTGCTATCCTTCAGTCTTTTTTGGTGTGGTTTTTTTTTACTAGTCTGTTATGGGCTGACAGAGGAGAGGTGGAGAGCTCTGTTCCTCATGCAGCACAGTGCTGCATTTCCGTCTTAGCATCCTTGCTGGGTACAGAGGAGAGACAGAGCACTCCATCACTCTTCTTCCAGCCCACTGATTTGCTTGCATGCAATTTCATGCACTCACCTACATGCAATTCCTTGTCACCTTTGGAGTTTGCATTGCAACATTCATGCTGCGAACTGATGTGTGTATGTGGGACATGCAGCTAGAAATCAGGAGGCAGGAGGGCTTGCTTCTCTTCCTTTGTCCGTCAGCTCTCCCTTACAAATCTTTTCCTGTCCATGCATCCACACTGGCAGATAAGAACAGATGGATTACATTTCTTATTCATTTATCATTTATATCTGTTAGTTTCCTTTTCATAATCTGGATTCTCTGGGTGATGTTTTGAATAAGCACATTAAATAAAAATGATTTTATGCCAATGTGTCCTAAGACTATGTAGGCTTCTAAAATTATGAATGAGCTGAACATGAAAACTCAGGGCCACTACTTAGATTGTTTTCAGATGTGGTTCTGAATAAGCATGTGCTATTATTTCCTTCATATAGGAAGAAAATTGGGTTTGGGATTGGGGTATTTTGGAAGTGGTTGCCAGAGTTACATTGTAACATTTTCCTGTCTCTGTCTATCTAAACTAAAGTAATGACTTTTGAGCCATTTTATTTAAAAAATAAAGCCTGCAAAAGTTTTAGACATCATTGGACAGGATTGTGCTGATTTATTCTGAAAGTTGGAAATGACAAACATTTTATATATGCCACAAGTAATGGAATTTGGATTTCAGGCTCTAAGCTAGAGGGAAAGTGTGTGAATTTTGGGATGAGCACCTGATTAAAATGAGAAATAGTACTCCAACTTTTGCAGGCCAAAAGTAGAACATTGTGACATGTTGCAGCCAGTAGCCTAGGACAGAATGGATAATAGAAACATAATCTTCCTTATTATGAGCACATTGGATAAATCTTACTGCATATATATCAGGGTTAACTTTGTCCTGATCTTTTTAGTGTAGCCTTATTAGACTAACCCTAACCCATTCCTTCATTAGAACAAAAAGAGCTTTTATAAGAGGTCAAATATTTAAGTATGTGGTTATCCCCTAATACTAGAGATCATACTTACAGCATTTCGAGGTAAAGTGTTTTTTGAATGTCGGTATGCCTCATCTGCATACCCCAAAGAGCTACTAGGGTCAGTGTAGATGGCACAGACCAAAGCATAATGTAAGGCAAGCCCTTCCTCCTCTGAGAATAGCTGGGCATCTTCACATATATTTTACTCCACCTGTGTGAGTTAGTATTACAACAGTGAATCAGCGGAAGCATCAACATGCTTAACTGTCTGAAACTCTACAGTCTCAGTGCATCGTCTTTATTGTTACGGAAAAAGAGTACCCTGCGTTTTCATGATCTAGGACTGTGGCATCCGACTTTTCATTGTGTGTGGCAGCTTTCACAAATGTGATGGGAAACCAGGTTTTTCTTTCTTTCTTGCAGGCAACAGGCAGGTTTCTCCTTATTACCAGCTGAGTGTTACACTTTGCATTCAGTTCCCAGCTTCATGTTTCATCTGGCGATACAGCAAGCTTATTCCATGCAATTAAATTGGCAGCAGTTGCTTCTTTATTCACAGCTACAAAGCAAGGGTAGCATCACTTTAGACTGAGGTCCTGCATTATAAGCATAGCTCCATGCAAATAACGTACTCCCATCTTGGCTGCCGGGATGCCTTGTTTCTACCATCCGTTATCTCATCATGTCCAACTTCTTACTCTTCATCACTTGTTTTCTCCCTCATTCTTAAGTTCTGTTCTTTAGGGTTCTTTTTCACCGGTCTTCCATTATTATTTCATATACAACTCAATACTGTAATAAATAGAACAAATTCCTACCTTGCTTGAAAGTGGTACAGGAGCTTCAGCTTGTGCAGAGTGCTGCAGGCTACTTCCTAATTGGCTATGGGGAAATAGGAACATAAGCAACCAGGATTATTACAGTTGTTTGGCCTGCTGGTTTTGAACTCTAAAGCCATATGTACTGGGGCCTGCACATCTCAGAAACACATTTTATTGCATGAATTCACTTGTGTGTTCATAAATACATTGGAAACTGTCTTATATCAAGTCATAACGTTGGTGCATCTAGCTCAGTGTTGTCTTCTATTCCTGGGATGCGGGTGGCGCTGTGGTCTAAACCACTGAGTCTCTTGGGCTTCCTGATCAGAAGGTCGGTGGTTTGCATCTGCACAATGGGGTGAGCTCCTGTTGTTCTGTCCCAGCTTCTGCCAATCTAGCAGTTCAAAAACTCACCAGTGCAAGTAGATAAATAGGTACCGCTGTGGCAGGAAGGTAGTCAGTGTTTCTGTGTGCTCTGGCTTCCGTCATGAAGTTCCATTGTGCCAGAAGCGGTTTAGTCATGCTGGCCACATGACCCAGAAAAGCTGTCTGTGGACAAACACCGGCTTCCTTGGCCTGAAGCAAGATGAGCACCGTATCCCATAGTTTCCTTTGACTGGACTTAACCGTCCAAGGGTCATTTACCTTTTTACCTTACTCTGACTGGCAGCAGCTCTCCAGGGTTTCAGGCGGTGTTTTCTCCCAGGCCTACCTGGAGGTGGCAGGGATTTAACCTGTGACCTTCTGCAATCAAAAGCAGGTGCTCTAGCTGTTCCCCTTCAGATCAATAAGTAGGGGGATAGTTCAATGAAGATTATTTAGAGCAGGGATGTCCTTGCCTCTGCGAGGGAAAAGAGCATTTGGCCCTGCCCCCTCTCTCTTCCCTTCATTTGCACAACTGCAAAAATGGAATACGGCGTCGTCCCCCCCCCAAAAAAAAATACTCAACAACTTTGGCTCTATCCCTCTAAAAAAACAACAACTTTGGCCTGCCCTCCTAGAAAAGGTTCAACAACTTTGGGTTATCATCTCCCAAATGGGTAGATCATTCTTTTTTTTAATTTGGGAGTAGATCACAATCTCTTGGGAGTTGGACATCCCTGATTTAGAGTGTCATTTCTCCCATTTCCGCCACCATAGCTGCATGGTTTAGAGCAGGCACGTCCAACCTCAAGTAGGCTGTGATCTACCAACAAGTATCAAAAACTGGCAGTGATCTACCACCCTCCGAAGTCATTTAAGTTCAAGAAAGAAAGAAAGAAAGAAAGAAAGAAAGAAAGAAAGAAAGAAAGACCCACTACCAGCTGCTGAAACACTGTTTCTGTCTCACTACCCTGAAATAGATGAAGATCAGATGGCACCTAAAGGTAATATCTGTCAAATCACAAAAATACAGTTTCCCCAAGTGAGGCTTATCTCAGTTTCACCAATAATAAATGAAAGCCACATTTGCAATTGATTATTATGTTATTATTTCAGAAGCTTATGGCAATTGCTTCTTTTTACAGGGGAAGCAGTCTATAGGAAACAGTTAAGAAAAAAATCAAGATAAGGTACAGAACCCTGGGCAGAAAAGAAAACAGGAAGTCAAAATATCATGCTGGTTATAGGGTAGAAAGTTCATGGCTTAGAAGCAACAGTAGCTTTAATCATATTTTTGAGAATGTGTATTGTTCATGTTTTATGGATTTTGTTCCAATACGATACTGGCTATTAAGTACTATTCTTTGCATTACTCTCTGATCTTCACCAGCCTCTGTAATTTAAATCACTTTCAGCATTGTTAGATAATATATTTTTCTTGGATTGGTAGCAGTTTCCTAGACCTTTGCTAACACTGTATTTTTTTTGCTGCAGTGTTAACACTTTGTTTATGAAATCAGTATGTTTTATTCCATGTTACTTAATTCAGTTGGAAATGATACAGTTTTCTCTGGGTTAGGCATTTGAAAGTTGTTGCATGGTATAACTTAGCACAGGATGAGTGAATGATTTTTAATAACTCCTTATACTCTAATCTGATTATTTGCCTCAGTCTTAATGATACTGCTTTTTTATGTTTATCGTAAATGATTCCCATAGGAAACTGAACTGAACATGTCAATGTTTCCATTGTTTAATGCCAGTGGTGTTCAGATTCACGTGATGTCCTTGGAGTTTAATCGCATGTTTAATAATATTAAGTCAATGTTACAAACCAATCAAAAGATAATAAAAGTACACATTTCAGATATCAAATATCAAAGGTATTGGATTAACTAGCAATATGACAAATTGCAGCATTATTGGTGTAAAAGTTTGCTTTGTGAAGCTTGTTCAATGTATACTTGGTTGCACACTTAATTAAAATGGAATTTGCCTTCTTAGTTTCAGACACCTGAGATTGAAAACTTGTATACACTGGATACAACTGTTGCTACACAATATCAATAGTTACTTTTTCTGTTTAACAATTTGACTTTGTGAGCACCCACTCACAACCTCCTGCAGTTCCTCCTGATATTTTTTTTTACAATAACTCTTTTACGTTTTCACTGTTGGGTGGTGATCTCTCTGTTGTAAAGTGATCACTTCCTGTGCCTGGCATGCACTCCGTCCCAGAAACAAAGGTTTAAGTTATCAAATTGTTTTCTGCTCTCCATTTTACAGCATTTGAAAACGGTATTTAGGGAAGGAGCAGCTTTCTTTGCATGCATTGTAGAGGGACAATGAAAAATAAGAAGTGATTATAGTTCAGTATTTATGCGTTGTATCACATAAAAAAAAGGCGTCGAGATGCGAGGCAGTAAAATCTAGTAGTGCTGTTTCAACAACATATGGGGCGGTGGTATTCGACTAAGTTTTAATCAGAGAAGAAGCATTGAAATCAATGGACCTAATTTAGTCATGTTTATTAATTTCAACGGGTCTACTCAGAGTAAAATATAGTTGCATAGACACTATTGGATGGGATTTGTACAATGGGGAGGCGGCTAAGATGCGGTCCTCCATCTCTTTCTAAACTCCTCCTCCTCCTACCAGCCACAGCCATCCTGCTCAGTGGTTTAGAATGAGATTAGAAGAGTTGTAGTTTTGGCTTGTTTTGCCAGGTTTGCTTGTCTGGTATCCGAGAAGTTACACAACAGGGCAACTACTTCATATCTGCTATAAGTTAAAATGTACTCATTGTTCTGCCAACATGACTGTCCATAAATGTGAGAAGAATGTCATTGTCCTTGTTAAAGGGATAATCACCACCTTTGGCCGTGTTTCATTGTCTGTCATAATGAGAGACTGCAATGTGTTCCCCCCTCCTTGTTCAGCACAGCAAATACTAAACATGTGCTTCATTGTAACAAAATGAATTAAATAAAGTTGCCGTGGATGGTCAGCTCTAATATTTCATGGGGCTATAATTTCTAATGCCTGATTTATTTATTTATTTGTAAAACCTTCAACAAATTTATAAGACACATTGAAAAGCCAGGAAATGAAGAGCATAACCCCGAAAGGGAAAAGAATGGCTGTTGTGGTTAAAATATAAATTTGAATGTTATAATCCAACAGCTGCTTAGGACTGATGAACATAATGAATCTTGTCTTTTAGGTGATTATCAGAGACACTTGAGATAGTGTTCAGAAAGTAATCAGATCTCTTGAGTGACATAAGCAATCTGGGTACTTCCAAAATATATCAAGGGGTGCTTTTGTCCTTTAGTCACAAAATGCATTTATTTTTCCGAAAACGAGCTGATGTGATATTGTCTAAAGGGCTAGTAAGCATTTAATGTATGAAGAGTTAACACCAAGATCTCCCTTAAGGTCGGATCAGAGATCTAAAATGGATTGTAGGAAAACTATCTGACCCAGGTAGAATGCATATATTAACAATTGTTCAAATATGACAGTGTTTATTTTAATTAATTACTTTATTTCATGTCAGGACGTTTTTATTAGGTAGGTTGTATGTTTCTATGAGGGACGCGGGTGGCGCTGTGGGTAAAACCTCAGCGCCTAGGACTTGCTGATCACATGGTCGGCGGTTCGAATCCCCGCGGCGGGGTGAGCTCCCGTTGTTCAGTCCCAGCTCCTGACCACCTAGCAGTTCGAAAGCACCCTTAAGTGCAAGTAGATAAATAGGTACCGCTTTATAGCGGGAAGGTAAACGGCGTTTCCGTGTGCTGCTCTGGTGCTGGTTCACCAGAGCAGCTTTGTCACGCTGGCCACGTGACCCGGAAGTGTCTGCGGACAGTGCTGGCTCCTGGCCTCTAGAGTGAGATGAGCGCACAACCCTAGAGTCTGTCAAGACTGGCCCGTACGGGCAGGGGTACCTTTACCTTTTTATGTTTCTATAGATAGCTTGAGTTATCGATTTGATAAATACAGTGGTACCTCGCAAGACGAAAAACCCGCTAGACGAAAGGGTTTTCCGTTTTGGAGGCGCTTCGCAAGACGAATTTCCCTATGGGCTTGCTTTGCAAGACGACAGCCCATAGGGAAATATCCGGGACAGCGGGGAAGGGCAGCACATCTTCCCCACTGTCCTCGGACCTCCTCCGAAGCCGGGCGGTGGGGCGGGAAGCCTCCTCACGAATCCGCCGGACTTCGGAACGATGCTCCGAAGCCGGGCGGTGGGGCGGGAACAGCTGCCCCCGCCGCCCGGCTTCGGAACGGTGCTCCGAAGCCGGGCGGTGGGGCGGGAACACCTTCTGAAGGCGGGCGGGGGGCGAAAGTCTTTGCTCCCCCCTGCCTGCCTGTCCCGGAGGGTTTTTGAAGGCAGGCGGGGGGGGGGGAGCAAAGACTTTCGCCCCCCGCCCGCCTTCAGAAGAGGTTCAGGACCTCTTCTGAAGGCTGGCGGGGGGCAAAAGTCTTTGTCCCCCCTGCCTGCCTTCCCAGGGGCTTTTAAATTGCCCCGGACAGCGGAGAAGTCCTCCGCTGTCCCGGGGCGATTTTAAAATGCCGCCCACCAGCATTTTAAGATCGCCCGGACAGCGGAGAAGTCCTCCGCTGTCCCAGGGTTTTTTAAAATGCTGGGGGTGGGAAGAAAAGCCCTTGCCCCCCCAGCCTTCAGAAGAGGTCCGGGGACAGACTGTCCCCGGACCTGGTCTGAAGGCGGTTTCCCTAGGAATGCATTAAGACGAAAAACTCGCAAGACGAAGAGACTTGCGGAACGAATTAATTTCGTCTTGCGAGGCACCACTCTAAATATTTGAGCTGAACTGGCTGGCTGTAGCCCTCCATGTTATTCAACACTCACATCAGGGGGCACTCCATAGAATCATAGAGTTTGAAGAGACCCTGAGGATCATCTAGTCCAGGGGTCAGCAAACTTTTTCAGCAGGGGTCCGGTCTACTGTCCCTCAGACCTTGTGGGGGGCCAGACTATATTTTTTGGGGGAAATGAATGAATTCCTATGCCCCACAAATAACCCAGAGATGCATTTTAAATAAAAGCACACATTCTACTCATGTAAAAACAGGCTGATTCCCAGACCATCTGAGGGCTGGATTTAAAAGGCGACTGGGCTGGATCTGGCCCCCGGGCCTTAGTTTGCCTACCCATGATCTAGTCCAATCTCCTGCATTGCGGGAATATGCCAGCTGTCCCATGTGGGGTCAAAACTGCAACCTTGGCATTATCAGCACCCCGCTCCAACCAACTGCATTAGTATTTAATGGGTTTCCAAAAAGGAATGATTTTATGTGAATGTTTTGAATTAGAACAGGGCAGTCACTGCCTCCTAGTTTTTGTTTTCAAGTAAAATAGGAATAGGGATAGGCTTAACATGATAATTAAATGTACTGGGCATCACTGTTCATGGTACAGTGGTACCTTGGTTCTCAAACACCTTGGTTCTCAAACACCTTGGTACTCAAACAACTTGGAACCCAAACAATGCAAACCCAGATGTAAGTGTTCCAGTTTGCGAACTTTTTTCAGAAGCAGAATGTGCTCCGTTTTGAGTGTTACGCTTCTGATTTGAGTGCCACACTTCTGTTTTGAGTGTTACGCTGAGATCTGTCTGTTTTTGCTATTTATTTTGTGTTTTTTTTGTTTTTGTGGCTTTTTTGTTTTGTTTTTGTGACTGTGTGGAGCCCAGTTCAGCTACTGATTGATTGATTGATTGATTGATTGATTGATTGTGGGACTGCAGTACAGTGTTTATTGCTTTCACTTTATGGATCAATGGTAAAATTCATGTTAAATTGGTGTTTTAGGGGTGGTTTTTAAAAGTCTGGAATGGATTAATCCATTTTGCACTACTTTCTATGGGAAAGCGCGCCTTAGTTTTGGAATGCTTTTGTTTAGGAATGGACTTCCAGAACGGATTAAGTTTGAGAACCAAGGTACCACTGTACTTCACAAAGGCTCCTCCTCTTCTCTCTGAAATCAGTGGTCATAATGTGTGCATGCTCCCTGTGGCAATTTGCAGTATGCCTGAAAGAACTTGCATCTCTTCTATCAACAGCTTGCATTGCCATAGTATGACCTCTGGCCTCAGATGACAGTATAGCCAGGGCAAAGGTCAGAGAAAGATCTCCTTAGTCTACCATTCTGTTCCTAACAGCAACCAGCTAATGCCTCAATAGCACTCGCAGGCCAATTATAAAGGTGACAATAACTTTCTGCCATAGCATCTGGTATTCAAAGGCATACTGGCTGCATTCAGATGTCATTATGAACTATGGTTTATTGTGATGAGAATTTATTTATTTTTGTAATGTATACAATGCCCTGCTTTTCACTATTTTAGTCCCAAAACAGCTGACAAAATAAAAACAAACAATATAGAACATTTAAAACATAATTTAATAATTGGGGAATTAAATAATCAGAGCAGCATTCATGGTTCAAAGGACCCCTGGAATAAAACAGTTTTAATCAAGCATCTGAAACTGAGCAAAGACAGTGCCTGCCTGATTTGTTGGGAGGGAGTTCTATGAAATCCAAAAACTCCATATTGGCGTGAGTCATGCTACTGGTCCATGGGGGACTACAGTTAGTGCTTCCCCTTATGATCTCAGTGATCAGCTTTGGATATGCAGGGCAAGGTTGTCCTTAGTTGTTATCCTAGGCTAAAGTTGTTCAGCCCTGCCTGGAGGTGCAAAGGATTGAAATTGGGATATTCTCCATGCACAGCAGATGCTTTGTCACAGAGCTATAGCCCTTCCCCATAGTTGTTGGCATCTGTTATCTTGGGAGACAATTTAGGAATGCATCTTTGGGGGAGAAGTCAAACTGTTGGAAGGTTATACTGCCTGCTGTGGCTATAGAGACCGATACAGGAGAGACATGTTTTGTTGCAGCTGGAGCAGATGAAAGCGTGCGGTTGTGCTGCTACAGATGCACTATGGTGTTTCTTCTTTCTGCACTCGTTTAGTAAAATATAAATAAATCATAAAGCAGATCATTGTGATATCAAGTTCTCAGAAACTCTTCTTTTTATATTGCCTTCCATCTACTAATTACTGAAGAGCATCTCTCTTCAATGGGCATACTTTTCTTCACCTCTCTCTTTAGTGCACTCCTCTCATCTAAGCTTTGCATTAGAATTTTTCAACAGCAAGACAACTTTAACTGTGTGTTTGTATGTATTCCCAGATAGCTGACAATTCTGTTATGTGCCCCCAGGCTTCTGCCTGCAGATTTTGAGGCTCAGCTCTCCTATTTCCTTTATATATTTTAAATCCTTTCCCCCTCTAGACTTCATAAGATTAGATTTCAGCTTTGCGTACCTTCAGTAATATAGCTTTGGGGGCTGAAAAATCTGAAATTGTTACCTCTTAAAAGTCTCAGGACTCAGTCTCAAGTTGTGTGCGTCATTTAGTGAACTCATTCCTCCTTAACATGCCATGTATGGAATGGTTTTGAAACACCAGGGGGCTTCTGGATTGCTGCTTAAGTATTAATGATGTCAGAGGCAAATGAACAAAACAAAAGTGAAAGAATGTCAGCAAACAATGCGTAAAGAGTGGGTCTTTTGTGACAGTACTCACAGGTATGGAGCACCAGCACCCTTTTTTATGCCCATGGCATCCATGCTGTGCTGCTGCCTATGGCACCTTTATTGCTGAGTATCGCCCCCTCATTCCTCCCCCAAAATGTATTACACAAAGGTGACCCAAGAGTTGCTATTTTGCCAGGGGCCCTGATGGAATGTGTGTGTGAGGTCCCATCTCTTTTGTACAAGTAAATTTCTGGAAAAGGAACTAAATAGGTCTATCAGGAATGTTGGCAGACTAGGCAGGAAAAACATGGTGAAAGAAGCCTATTCCCTGATTTGTGAGCTTTGGACACGTAGAAAGTATCATCTGCACATATGGGAGATAAGATGTTTCCTACTTACGATGATTTGAATCAACTTAGATTTTTGCTATCTCTACATTTCAGACAATGTTTTTGCAAGGCATACTCAGTGTCAAATCAAGACTCTTTCCAGGGTGGGGCTTCTTCCTAAAAGAAAAATAGCTGTCACTAAACTGAGGAGACTTTATGCTGCTGCAGCTAATAGGTTGGTGAGAAGAGGAAGTAGGGTTTCTATCTGTATTTCTGTATGTGTTTGAGTAAGCACATTATAGCACATAAAATTCTATCTTTGAGAACCTTGAATGCAACCCCCCTACAAACAGGGAGTTGTTGGCAAAGAAAAAAAGCCCTTCCCCCAATTTTTCCATTTTGACTGGCAGGACTTTGTGTGTGATGCTCAGAGCAACACCAGTGCAGAGTTAGTTTCTCAAAAGTTAAAAAACAGTTGAGAGTGGTAACCTTCTCTAGAAGAGAGATCCACAGTGATAGTGTCATCACTGAAAAGTTCATGTCTGATGTAGTTGTTGGTCTGGGCTTCAGAGCAAGGTTTCAACCAATATCAGTGCATGTAGGGAAGTGCTCCCCCCCCCCAAAAAAAAAACCAACCTTGGGTGAAGAGTGGGAAATTGTCATTATCAGTGAGGAAGCAATACATAGCTCATAGACTGCATCTAATTTTGTGGGTTACAAGCTGTACAGGCCTGTATTATAGCAGCAACATTAGTAGAATTATTTTGCTAATCCAACCAGAATAAAGATGCTATATATTGATAAAGGTGCTTTTGAATCAAAATGATCTCAATAAGTGTTTTGATTTCATAAAACTATATTAACCCTAAACGGCAAAACTGGAAGTTAGTAATAAACCATTAGATTATTGGCCATTATAAAATTGACATTCTCAGAGTCTATTAATCTGTTTTTCCTTCTCCGTGCTTGCAAGAAGGAGAAAATGGCCATTTAATTATTGGAAGGGGGGAAATATCCTTACAATAAATGAGAATGTGATAGGGCTGTTTAGTTTATAGACCAATTTATGAGAGAAACGCAAGTGCAATTCGGCTAAGGATGTTATTTAATTTTTAATTGGATGGACTGAATGTGCTAAAAGTACCAAATGTTCACACTATAACCGAAAAAAGCAGCCCTTAGTTTATTTTTGCTTTCACTGTGGAGGACAAGAGAATGTGTGATTTTGCCTCCATATTGAGTTAGGGTTTTTGAGGATCAGAGCTTGTATTTGGATTGAGCAAGCAGACTTCACCAAATAGAGTGGAACAGAGATGTCACTTTCCAGTATATTCGCAGGCCCTTCAAAATACCCAACTTGATACGAATCTGCCCCCTGTGAATTTTGCAAAGAAAAATCTTCCACTTGAGGGCAAACCGCATGATTAACTCCATGTGCTGTTTAGTTCTTGGGGAGGTAGCGGTGTTCATATACTTTCATATACTTTGATAAAATTCACCATCCCTTACTGAAGTAATTTGCCTTCCTTGAAATTCTTTGGCTATTTTGCCAAGCCAGAAACATCAGCATTTCTCAGTAGTCAAAACGCACCAGCAGCAGCTGCAGCAGCTCTCCCTGGGACCTGGATCCTGAAAGAATAGTCTACATACTATCTTCCCTAATGAAAATGTTCATTACTGGTAGTTTGTGACTGTATTGCTATTTTCATTTGTTCTTCTTTCTCTGAGTGCTGTTGGGGCCTGTGATGTCCAACATTATTTGTGCAGTCTCCTGACTTAGTGAGTTAATGATTATATTCATTTGTTCCAAGCTTCTGGCAGTTTTAAACAAGGGACCTTAATTATGCAAAATTCTGTTGTTCATCTGGAAAGCCTAATGTAAGGATGCAGGCAATGAAAATCTATCCCCCCCCTCCAGCTCTACAATGGCAGAAATTGCCCTACGGCAGTTCTGTTCTGGTTGCTTGACTCCTGACTGGTACAACATATTTTTGGAACTTGCAGAATAGTATATAATAAATGAGCTAACAAGGATTTTTAGATATATATATATATATATATATATATATATATATATATATATATATATATAAATGCAGAATTATTTTACCCTCAGGCATATTATTTTTAAAGAGATCAGGGTACTAACTATTGTAACTGGAGTGCTTTCAAATTACTGTTAACTGTAGAAATAGGCATATCTAATCATCAAAAAGTTGATCAGTTTCCTATAGAGATCTTCAGACATTCTTTACATGAAGCAAGCAGTAAGCCCTGCCTTCAAGCGACAGGCTCTCACTACAGGAACAGTTACTATGGGCAGACAAATTGTGCATAGACTTAGTGTGCCCATATAGTTTGAATGTACACTGCCTAGTGAATCTATGCAGGGCAGGGAGACAGCTGCTATACTGAATAACTGATGGGCTTATTGCTATTCCCTCCCCCCCCCAATTAAGCTTATTGGTTGCTTTTCTTACAAAAGTGCAAAGCGACTTACAACCCTAAACACATACGTTACAATGTAAACTATATATATATATGCTTTCGTAGATTTTCACGGGTACAGGAATGCAGGTTTTGGTGTTTTCGGGTATCTTCCCGTGTAAGAGTTGGGGTGTCTAGGCGACGTTTCGACGAGGTCTCACTCGTCATCTTCAGGCTGGTGCTTTCGGCTTCTTGTTACTAGAACAGAGCAGGATCTCAGTGTTTGAGTTCCTATAAATACTGTGGAGGGGGTGTGGTGTATAGCCTCCAACGTTCTGGGCAGAGAGGAAGTTCCCAGGTTATTGTGCCTTTTCTTCTTTTGTTCATTAATTACTTGAGGGATATCTTGAGTGATTTCTTGAGTGATATTCTGAGTACCACTTAGGAGGGTCATTAGGTGTGGATTAGTTGCTAAAGCTTTCGTGTCTTGACCTCTTGAGCTTGTGAAGAGTTTTTCTGAGTTTTTCTGAGAAGAGTTTTTCTGAGAAGATGGCTGTACTGCACTTAGTTGTGCTCTGGCTTGGCTTCGTGTATAGGGGCGAGCTGTGGTTTTGTGCCCTGTGCCAGCCAGATCTGTGTAGGAATTGCAGGGGGGTGCAGCATCCGGAGGTGCCACTATGGTTTGGCTACTGGATGGTGTCTGTAATTTATCTGTGGAGAGGGTCTGGGTTTGGGTCTGGTGTGGTTGATTGGAGATGGCGTTCTGTGTGCCTCTGGTTCTGGTGTCGGTTTTTGTGGGGAGGGCTAATTTCCAGATGTCTGGCAGGCGGGACGTGTCGTCACGCTTGTTCATGTTGTGAGGGTGTTTCTCTATCTCGATGGCTTCCATGATTATTCTCTTGTGGTGATGTTCCATGTTAAAGAGCAATTTGGAATCTGCAAAATTAATTTCGTGTCCTGTTTCTTTCATGTGTTGGTAAAGAGAGGAAGTTTTTTCTTCTTTTTTGACGGCATTCTTGTGTTCTGCGATACGTGCATTTATTCGTCTGTTTGTTTGTCCAATGTACGTGGCTGGGCAGACTTTGCAGGGTATTTCATAGACCCCTTGGTTTTCTAACTGGATTTTATCTTTTGGGTTTCTGAGGATATTGGCTATTTTTTGGTTGGTGCAAAAGGCTGTTTTGATATTATGTTTATGGAGGATTTTGCTAATTTTATCTGTGGTGCCCTTGATATAAGGAAGGAGGGCCATGCCATTGTTTTCTTCTGTGTCTTGGTTTTTTGGGGGTGTTTCTTTTTGGATTAGCTTCGTAACCCTGTTTTGCTGGTATCACCATATATATATGGTGTTCATATTTTTGAAAGGCAGGATTTAAAAAAATTCCATTCACTCAAGGAAGCTACAGATAATCAAAAGCCAAAGGCCTGGCAGAAAAGAAACGTTTTTGCCTAGTACCGAAATATATGCAATGATGGTGACAGGTGAGTCTCCCTGTGGAGGGCATTCCACAAACAGGGAGCCACCATTGAAAAGGTCCGTTCTCATGTTGCCAGCCTCTGGACCCTTCCATGGAGGGAGGCACACAGAGAAGGGCCTAAGATGACGATTGGATGTTCTGGGTCAGTTATATGAGGAGAGGTGGTCTTTGAAGTATTGGGAGCCTGAGATGCACAAGGTCCAGCACTTTGAATTGGGCCTGAAAACTAATTTGTAGCCTAACAGCTGAGCCAGGATTTGTGTTATGTGCTCAGACAATCTTGCCCTGGTGTGGAACCTGACCACCAAGTTATACACCAGCTTCAGTTTCTGAACCATCTTCAAAGGCAACCCCATGTATAATGCATTGCAGTAATCTAACCTAGAGATCAGCAGAGTGTAGACAACAGAGGTTAGGCTATCCCTGCCCAAATAGGGGTATATAGGCTATATAATATTGGTAAGACATAGAGGTTGGGAAATTCATAAGACAGAGGTTGCACACATGAATTCTCCAGCAAGCAATGGTTGGTGCTATTCAGTGCTTGATAAGGGGCATCCTTACCTTGCGTTTTGTGGAAAGACCTTTGAACATGTGGCTGCCATTAAGCACATTGATGCTTCACCCAAGAACCCTTTTGGTCCTGCATGTACTCAAGTGTTTCCTTGTGTACACAGTGTTTCTGTAAGTGCAGTCTGGAGACTCTCTAAAATACATATAGCTTCAGAAATTATCTCCCAGTGTATTTGAATTTACCTGGGTTACTCAATTTTGTAAAGATGGAAATGTTCCTTGGCTGCCTGTTGCAATATATCTGCCACCAATTTCTTGTGATTGGTATAGATTTACTCTTGCAGTGGTGGATAATTATATATTTAGTGAGTGCCTGAAAAGCCAGACTTGCTGGTTGGTTGGGAGGTCACAGGTCTTTGAAGTCTACACAGATGTAACATCAATTCCCTCAATTATGAAGAACTGCAGAACATATTTACTCAATTTTTTTTTTTTTGCTCAGAAAGGAATGGTGATTGCGCAACTCCACATTAAGTGGGCTCTAAGGAAGGCATTTTTGGTAGTCAAACCTAAGGCATACAAATACATTGGTGTATCATGCCACTTTGAAGTAGACAGATTGGCCATGGCTTCTTTTGCCTCTAGATATGAAATGCCTCATTTTAGGCATGATAAAATTAGTTTAATTGTTTTGAATGCAAATACAATGTAAAATGCAAATTATGCAATGGAAATGGGTCAAAATAATTTCTTTTCAGAACAGCTTCTTTCTTCATGGATGAATGTTCACAAGGATTAGGATTTTCCCCCTTTTAAAATGACCAAAATTAGTTGCTTAGATTGCTTTATAAGAAGAGGGCTTGCTGAACTGAGTATCATGACATTTAACTAAAAAATATGTGAGTTTTGTTCTTTCTGGGAAGACGTCAGTGTCCAATCTTTTCAAGTTCAGAAAAAAAGTGGGAGGCTAGACTTTTTCGATGTCTGTTTTATTTACTACAGTCCCTGGAATTAGTAAAAAGTAATTCCCAAATGATGTATCCAGATTCTTACACTATGAGTCTACATCTTTGGCAGCCAAGGAATATGTTTATTTAGGGTGTGGGGGTGGGAACTAGGGCCCATTCCACGGACTCTGCTGAGAAAGTGCTGCAGGCTCTGCTGCAGCCTGGTGGAAAGGCTGCTCTTAAGAAACAGTAGGAAAAGGGACAGCTAGGCTGGTTCTGCTCAGTCTAGCTGCACTTGACTCCACTCCCTCAACTGTCACTTTTCAGCTGCCATTCACCATTGCAACAGCAGAGGGAGAGTTAGGATTGCAGGGTCACTCAATCAGCGAGGCTGAGATATCAGCCTTGTTTGGCTCCCTTTCTCCCTGAACTGTTACCATTCATTCTGGTCTCCCTAAGAATTTTGCAACTTTAAGAATTAGTGTCTAAGTTTGCTTGTTGTTTAATGCACAGTTACCCAATCTTCAAAGCTTATCCACTTTTGGTTTTATGTCATTTGAGGATCATTTCTGGATATGTAGAATGTATATGTATGTGGAAGTGCCTCCCTCAACTACAGATTGAAAGATTAAACAAATGGAAAACAAAGCATACTTACACTGTAAAGCATGGCATCATTGCCACATTGATTTTTTCACCATCTATGCAATGTGAGAGGGTAGGGATGGGGAAGCTGTGATCATATAGATGTTGTTGGACTCCAACTCCCATCATGCCCAGCCAGCATGGTCAATAGTCAGGAATGATGGAAGCAGCATCTGAAGGGCCACAAATTCCCCACTCCTGTTACAGCAGTTCATGCTCATGAAATGTTATGCAGGACAAATTCTAAATGATATAAAAAGTTTGTGATGTGGAACTGTTCTTTGTTCACAGATGGAAAGGTTGAAGTGACAAAGGAAGGTGTGAAACTGTGCACCATGGGACCTGGCAAGGTATTTGGGGAACTCGCTATCCTTTACAACTGTACCCGGACAGCCACCGTCAAAAGTAAGGATATTTTGGAGTTTAATCCTGAAGTCATAATGTTGACAAATACTGATATTCAGTCCAGACGCACTTCGGTCAGTTAGCAGTTTTTGTGGAGTGCTCGTATATGTAAAAAGAAACAAAAACGCTCCAGGTCTACACATTTTTGAGGAACGTTTGCTCTTTCCAAGGTCTTTGAACAGTGAGTGTATCATGGCATGCTACAGAAATTCATGTTTCGTATGTCAACAAAAATTGGTGTTTTACAGTAAGTGGCTTAGATATATGACAGTTTGCAGAATCTGTGTTTCGGAAGTTCAGTCAATAGATTCTGCACCCGCCCTCCTTCAGTTCTCAAAAGCTTCTGCAATTGAAATTGTTACATTTCCTATGCAAATTAGGGGGGAAATGCATTTTAAAAAACTTAGATGACTCTAGTAGATGAGCTAAAGGAGCTGGTGGAGAATAGAAGTGTTGCTGTGATAAAGATATAGAGTCTCACTTATTTTTTCATTGTTCGCATACCCTTCTTTTTGCACATACTTAGGGCAAACAGGCTAGAAACTGTTAATGTGTATAGCCAGCCAGTGCTGTTACATCTATTATTCCTCACAGCATCTCCCTTCTCATCCACCTCCTTCTCAAGATGTTGTTTTGTGTCTGATATTTAACAGCAACTCTCTTTCCTCATTAAACTGGAGTGGTGGTGAGGCCAGAACTATTGTCATCCTGAAATGAGAAATTCTGAAGAGAAATTGGCAGTATATTTGTTAGTAATTTTGTACTTGTTTTATCCCTCCCCACCTCCACCCCATAGATGTTTCAACTGATGGCAATTATGAATCTTCTGTAGGCAATGACTTTGTGCACAATGCCACTTAGAATGCTAACAAGTGACTTCATTGCAATTTCACTCGCTCATTAGTGCATAAATAACTGAATGGCAGTCATAATTGTAATTAGCTTGATATTCCTTCGCTCTGACAGGGAGGTCACCAGTTAGCATTTGGAGGCGTTTCTGCTAGTTCTAGATAAACACATGCAATTCCTTGAAGTGCAGAGAGCTTATTTAAGAAACATTATTGACTAACACATTTACATTATTGCTATTGCCTCTGAAACTGGCTGGAACATCTGTCTATTCTGTCTAAAGACAACTTGGCTTATTTGTTGCAACTCTGAATATGCAGCTGGCAACCGTATGGAAACATTGATAATGTTAAGCATTCAACTTCAAAAATGCAACCTGAAATACTCTCGAAAAGTTTGTCAGTTCTGGCAGAACCATTTCTCTTTAACTGTTGCATGTTAAAACCTTGTTCTCACCTTCCAGAGTAACTTTAAAGTTATGCAAAGAGCCGGACTTTTACAGTTCTGGCTCTTTAGCTTTGGTACCGGAAGAAACTAATCAGTGCTCCTCATTATTAGTCTTCCTAAAGAAGTGAGGTGTCAGTCTGCTTGCAAGGGATTTTGGGATCTAGCTGGGTCTTCTGTACTAATTTAAGTATGCTTTGTTTTTTGGTCTTTTTGTAAATAGTTTTTTGTAAGCTTTCTCAAATGCCACAAAAGGTAAAATATTGTTACTGGCCACCCCAACCTCTGCTGAGCAGTGCACAAGATACCAAGGGGTATTGACACTCGACCAGGGTGTTCCTTTGGGGAAAATGAGGTGCGGCGGTGTCTGCAGCATCTTTGAAATATGATTTATTTACACATATGTACACTGGAAGCTTTCAAGAGAGAGAGATTTCACAGCATTCACATCTCAGGAGGATTCTGTCCTTCACAGCAGCCCAGTATTTGATTCCCAGACATCTCTGCCCTGCACGGCCTATGCCTAGAGTGCTGGCTCCGCCCCTCTTCCCAAGAACCCTTGCTCCAAACAACTCTTCCCCATCTGTCTGCTCCCCCCCTCCCCGACCTCTGTTTTTTCAAAATGGACACATTTTTCCCGTGTGACATAACACCTCCTATAACCTCCACCACCCAACTCTGCTATTTCTTCAGCTAATTAACACACAGCTTGCCAGGGGTGGAGGGTGGGGAGGACAGCATCTGCACAATCAATTGTTTCTTAATGGCCCGGTACATGCAAATTGCATGACTTGAGTCTTGAAGGTTGCGTAGATCAATGGCAACAAATCAATGGCAATTAGGCTTGTTGTACAGGAAACAAGGAGGCCTTAAATGCAGTGCATCTCATGTATTGCCCAATGGCAGTGGTAAAAAGGTAAAGGGACCCCTGACCATTAGGTCCAGTCGTGGCCGACTCTGGGGTTGTGGTGCTCATCTTGCTTTATTGGCCGAGGGAGTCGGCGTACAGCTTCCGGGTCATGTGGCCAGCATGACTAAGCCGCTTCTGGCGAACCAGAGCAGCGCACGGAAACGCTGTTTACCTTTCCGCCGGAGCGGTACCTATTTATCTACTTGCACTTTCACGTGCTTTCGAACTGCTAGGTTGGCAGGAGCAGGGACTGAGCAACAGGAGCTCACCCCATTGTGGGGATTCGAACCGCTGACCTTCTGATCGGCAAGTCCTAGGCTCTGTGGTTTAACCCACAGCGCCACCCGCGTCCATAATGGTAGTGGTACTGCAGTGTAATATTACAATAGGGGAATGACATTTGGAAGTGGAGCAATCCATATATATATTTTTGCCCGAGAGGTACTCAGTTGGATTTTGAAAGGTCACTGCACCTAAAAAAATTTCTTACTTTTTGCATCCTTCTCTTCAAAAAGCACATGATATTGATGTTTAAAACAATGTCTTGCATGCTCATACACTGCATCTGTAAATGTGTGGTTTCATATCTTTACAGTATTGCTACCTGTATGTCTCTGCTGTGTTTGCATGCCTTCCCATTCAAGTCAGTCACTGGCACATGATAACACTTGCTCTTGCATTAGTCCCCCCCCCTTTCCCAAATAATCAGTATGCAAACACACACACACACACACACACACACACACACACACACACCCCAGCCTTCTCTCTGAATAAAATAAAGAGTGCTGCTTGTGGGGCTCAACAGTTTCCTTTTGTGCTAGTTTTTACACTTGACAGCTCCATTTGTTCATATTAAGTGATGGGTCACTGATTCAAATTCAGAATAAAGGAGACAGCACATAAAGTATTATTGATAAAAAGCAATTCTCTGATCTTTCAGAAATAAGATATTAATCTTTTTTCTTGTTAACAGATGGATATTCTAACTGAAAAAAGCCATGGCTCAAGTTGTCATATTCAGTAAAAGACATACAAATTGGTTATTATAAGTATCTTACAGAATTATCTATTTATCTCATTAAATCATATTGACCCCCAAACTAGTTAGTCATTTGAAGTTGCACTACAAGTGGAACCTACAACAAAAGGTTGCAGCATTGTGTGCTCCTGTTATAGGACACTACATTACATTCCTTTTCACTTTTGGAGTTTTGAAAAAATATATAAAAATAATTAAACATTTTTCTTTCTGAGGCTGCCGAGCATTTTCAGTTCTTGTTGGACTGATTTAGGGGTGGAGGTGTCTCCTTAGGTCCCCCCCCCAATTTTTTTTTCATACTTCTACAAACCTTAGAGTTCCCATAGCCTGTTGATACTTCCCGCTCAGGTGTGTGAGGTGCAGTTTTAGGCATATAATAATCAGCACTTACACCTGAACATCATTATTGTTCACTATTATTGTTTTGTTTTTGTTTTAACTATTTATAGTGATCAATAGTGGCAATGGCAGCCTTAGCAAGGAAGGAGGTTCAGGGCAACTTCAGATGATTACAGCTGCACCCCAGTCATCTGAGAGGTATAGAACTAACCACATTATCCACCTGAATTAACCAAAACTGCCTGCAGAGGTTTAGTGAAAGAGCAGTCTTCTTTCAGCTTCTCTGAACTTTACAAAAATAACAAATAACTCTTCCTGCTCCAGCCACTCAAAAAGAGAGCAGCAAAAAACAAGTTAAACAACGTAAGACTATTAAGGAAATATCACGGATATTGATGATGTATGGAAGAGAAAGCAGAAATCAGGGCAGATGATTAACTGCTAATTTTTTGCCTGTGATTGAAATGGTTCCAAATAATTATTCAAAAGATTACGCATTCTACAGTGCCAGGATAGTAAACAATTAAATTATAAATGGCACCATTAGCTGTGGTGCTAATAAAGTAGCACGACTGCAGTGTTATACTCATTTTTCACCATTCCAGAGAAAGTCAAGAGATCAACGTACCCTGATAATTAGAAACCTATGTCATGTCTATTTGGAAACTAAAACATCACCGGGGGTGGGGCAGGGAGGTGAGAATAACTGTCCCTTGTTTCCCAGTAAGATTTCAACATTTACTACTGGGGATCTAGGCAAAATTAAACAAAACTAATTGAAATGGATCTAGAGAATCAGTTTCCTCCAAGAGCCCCTAGATCTCATCTGCAATTACCCATTCAAGAACATTGCCTAAGAAGGTGAGACTGGCAACTGGCCAGTAATTAGTTAGATTTTCTGAATCCAGTGAGGGTTTCCTGAGGTGTTTTTACCACTGCCTCCATAAAACAGGCTGGGTTTGTAGCCTTGGATGTTACTGTTGCTGTATTTTACTGTTGTGATTTTAATTATCATAAACCACCTGGGATAGTAAGTATGCATGGGCTATATATCTGTATAGTAAATAAGCAAATATTTTTTTCAGAGAAAATATAGGCAGACACACTTTTCTTTTAGTATTGTCAGTGGTGAAAACCTAACCTGAAGTTAGTCAGCATAGTGGGAATATATACCGGTAATTGCATAGTTCTTTCAAAAAAAATTAAAAATTAAGGGTAATGTGGGTGGGTGGGAAGTAATTTATCATTGTCATTTATCATAGTGGAAAGCACAGTGGAAACATCCTTATAAAACCTTGAGACAGCTTCCCCCCACCCCCAGCTAGTCAGCTGTGTATACATGAGGTTCACTTCTGATCTGCTGAACAGCAAAGAATCAGATACAAATGCAGGACAAGTTCCTGCTGCATTTATCATGTAGGTTTGAGCTGTGATAGGGCATGCAGTAGATAAGGCCTTTTCATTGTTCCAGTCATGCTATATCTAAAAGTCTTATTCTTCCCTCCGGAGCAGTTTTTAGTGAATACGTAATCTTACACTCGATATCACAGTTGGAACTCATTAGGACAGCTGATGCCCTCTGGAAGAGTGATATGGCCATTTGGTCTTACAATAGCTCCTCTGTGAATAAGACGATGGTTTCAGTCTGTCAGAGCTGTGTAATGCTGTGATCACGGCACACGAATGTAAGATATCCCCTGCACACTGTGTGTGTATAATGCATTGCAAATGGAAATGTTGTTACTTGAAACGTTTTGAGCTTTTAAGTAACTTTGAGCTTTTAAGGACACTGAGATCCAGTGCCGAGGGCCTTCTGGCGGTTCCCTCACTGCGAGAAGCGAACTTACAGGGAACCAGCCAGAGGGCCTTCTCGGTAGTGGCGCCTGCCCTGTGGAATGCCCTCCCATCAGATGTCATTGAAATAAACAACTATCTGACTTTTAGAAGACATCTGAAGGCAGCCCTGTTTAGGGAAGCTTTTAATATTTGATGAATCATTGTACTTTAATATTATGCTGGAAGCTGCCCAGAGTGGCTGGGGAAACCCAGCCAGATGGGCGGGATATAAATTATTATTATTATTATTATTATTATTATTATTATTATTATTATTATTATTATTAAAAGCCAATAAGCAAAAAAAACCCAACCAGAGCTAACAGTAAAGTGCTGTAACGATAGGGAACCTACAAAAAGATAACAGTGAATTATGTAAAGGAGAACCATAAGTATGTGGCTGTGGTTCAGCACAAGCCTCTTAGACAGGCATAGGCCAACTGCGGCCCTCCAGATGTTTTTGGAACTACAATTCCCATCATCCCTAGCTAACAGGACCAGTGGTCAGGGATGATGGGAGTTGTAGTCTCAAAACATCTGGAGGGCTGGATTTTGCCTATGCCTGCTCTTAGAGATGTTGAGCTTGTTACCTCTTCAAGCATGATGTCAGTTCACCACTTTGTGACATTGTCCAAGAGCTTAGTATTACAACATTATCTCTCTGCAACTGCATAACATTCCAAAAGAATTCAGAACTTTAATGAGAATCAGATGAACTGGCAAACACAACGTATACTTTTCATTAACTTCTGCCTGGCTTTCAAATCAGAGTGCTGCAAAGCATGGAGACTCAGAGGAATTAAACAGGTGAAAAGATTGCATTTTAAAAATTAGAAAATGTCAAGGAGAAGACAAATAAGCACAGCATCGATAAGCAAAAAATGTTTTGAGTCTTAACGGGGCGTTGTTATTGAACAACAGAAAGGAGACCAGATTTATATTTGGATTGCTCTAAAGTGGCTACATGCTATAGTTTAGATGTGTAGAAGCAAGCAGAAGAGCAAAACAATGGTTTTTAAATTTTGATTTTTGCCTAGGAATCTTTTGGGACCTGGAGCTTCTCTAGTTGTAGACAAATACAGCAAATATGGCAAAACTGTACAGAATAATGTGGGTTCAGACACTTTACATTGTAACAAACAACGGCGGTTGCGTTCTGAGTGCAGATTCAAGATTATATGAACATAATTGGTTGCAGCTTTATCTCTTTTCCCATGCATTGAAAAGTGTTAGCCATTCCTCCTTGGGAAAATCAAAACCATATTTCCATTTCTGGACTTTAAGCTTGTAAAAATATTTTATCAGCACTTTTCCTATTCCAAAGTCAGGTAAGTTCTGGGTAAGGGGGGAGATTTGACACAATATACTTTTTCTTCTTTCTTGTATGCGTTTGGTATTCGGACATTCTCTTTTTAGGTAATAAAAACCTGAAAAATATAGAAGCAGCTTCCACCCTACGACAAGCATAAAACATGTAACATTTCCCCTGAAGAAGAATGTGTGCTTTCAAACTGCACTGGGAATTCTGGAAAGCACTAATATCTATCCTTCAGTAAATCACTGTTGGCTTTGACCTTCTGTTTTTGTGTGTGCGTGTCTGCAGTGTACTTCAGTGATAATATCCAGGTAGAAATTTTCAAGGCATGTAGCTAATCTCCCAGACTTGAGCAGTTTATTTGCTGAGAGTGAGCCACTTCCCATATTCCCAGGAAGGTAGCAACAGAAGACATATGAACTCTGCCCCACATGCTTCTTGGTCTCATCTGAAGGGGGAAATGTGCCCACAAGGATGCTCAAGTGCTCAGGCTCTGTACCCAATAATTTGTGGCTTAACAAACTATGGTTTATTAAGCAAATGTCATTTTGTATGGACTGGGACATTCTCTTTCCTTTGTTTTTGTTTTTTAAAAACTTAAACAAAAATGGAAGTCGTGTCGTTGCTGCAGTTCACATCAGTTTTCAAACAATCCACTTACGGGCCATGAATCATAATTCAAAACATCATTATAGTGACAGAGGCTTACAAAATTATTACGGTAATTGTCAGCTTTTCTCAGCATTTTGTAGGGGTGAAGGCATTCCTGAAGATTGATTCATCTTCAGGGTGATGGTGGGAATTCTTAGACCTTTCAAGGCAGGGTGGTGGTGGTGGTGGTTACCTTCTCCCATGGAGAAGTAATCATGGGTTTTCCCTTTATTATTGTCTCCTTTTGATAAGGAAAAAGTCTTGCTGCTGTTTCAATGGACAATGCTAGGTTTTTGTGTTGTTTGTGTTGTTGTTTTTTAAGTTACCAGAGATGTAGTCAACCTCCAGTTGGCTAGCTGCTTGACTTCCCAGTTTTTAGCAAGGATTTCTTTGAACGTCTTAAATGAAAAAAAACAAACAAACCAATACAAAAACATTCCCAAGGGTTTGCTATTTGTTAAACTGGCTAGATTACATTGCTGGTTAGTTCTTTTGTATGTGTTTATGCTTAACAAAATTGAAGCTTTGATTTTGTTCGCCTCTTGGGAAGCATTTGGGATCTTTAATTTGTCTTGCTCCTCTACTTCTTGACTCATTTCTTGTTCTTTAGTACTCACTTATTAGAATTATTTGTTTGCCTCTAGCATTTTCAGTGTTCAGCCTTCCTGCTTTATTTCCTGATGCAGAGAATATTGTCACTTAACTTTATTATATCTGGGTCCTATGGGCATTTTCTGTTGTTTTCTTGCTAACTTTGTCTTCTGTGTGGTCTGTCTCTCCCATTAAGCTGTTTTCATAATATTCTTTTACTTGGTCATATTATCCAATTCCCATAGTTCCCAACTTTTAAAAAATTCAGAACTTGACAAGGCTGCAGTAATACTGAAATGCACGTTGCAGCAACTTTCATAAAATTTGGTAATGCTTAATGTAAAAGTGAACAGAATGGGATTTGGCTGACTCTGCTGACTGATCCATGATGAACCTAAAGCCAAGACTACCAGGATTGATACTTTTATTACTTTTGGTTTATATTTGTAAATTATAATTTCAGTTATATCTGGTATCACTGCACTTGATTCTTGGATGTGTACTCATATGAGTTAACATAATGTGTCTAGAATGTTCTCTAATCTTCCAAACTATTGTTTTAGAATAAGGAATGAGTTATGTGCATGTGCTTTCCACCCTTCCCCTTTGCTCTTCTTATGGTCTTAATAGCATGCTTACTAGTTTATCAAATCTCAGTTTGTTGTTGAACTGGAAAACTATGGTTTGATCAAGTCCTAAAAACCAGGATTGCAAACTGGGATCAAACAGTGGTTTGCGACTCTGGTTTGTAGAGATGAATCTAAAAAGTTTTCCATTTTGATTGTCACAGCAGAATGTGGTTTGATAAACCAGAAGTATGTGAAGGGAGTAGGAAGCATACGCACACATACCTTATTCCCTTGATAGACTGAGGAAAATGATGTCTGTCCGACTAGAAAAATCGTACTGTTTATGTAGTATGTGTACCTTGATTACTTGAAACTGTTCACATGGACACAAATTGAACTGTCCTATCAGCCTCGTTGCTCCACAGAATGTATATTTTAATAGACAGGATTGGCCTGCATGTCTGTTTTCGAAGTTATAGATACAACTGCAGGAAGAGTTCAGAGCAGGCTTCCTCAAACTCAGCCCTCCAGATGTTTTGAGACTACAATTCCCATCATCCCTGATTGGGATGCTAGCTAGGGATCATGGGAGATGTAGGCCAAAAACATCTGGAGGGCCGAGTTTGAGGAAGCCTGGTTCAGAGACAAGAATAGAATAGGGACCCCTATTCTAACCACACACACCCTGTAGTACATAGGTACAATGTGCTTAGCTTTGGGCTGGGCAGTTAGCCCTTTATACAGCACAATGGTAGAACTCTTCAAGTGGCTGGGGGAGGAGGAAGTGTTATTTACCTGCCCTCACCCCCAGACACAGTTTCTTTTTTTAAAAATAGATATTTATTAAGAATTTTCCATTTTAATACATTAAAAAACCAAAAACAAAAAACAAAAAAAGAAAACATGTAGTTTACAATCCTTATTTTTCTATAACATATTTCCCTGACTTCCCCACACCTCCCCTTCTTATATTCCAATTCAAATTGTTAATTCAACAAGGTCTTATCCCCAATTTTTAACCTTTTTATATTTAGTTCAATTTTAAAAAAAAAACAGTTTTACAACGTCAAAATTTATACATCAGTGCTCATTCTTAAATCTTAAAACCTTTTTCTAAAGTCGACCCAAATTCCCTCCCATGAATTCCCCACTTTTCATACTAATAACTAAACAGAATAAAAAGAAAAAAGACGGATTATAATTATGTATCCTTTGGATCCCCAAACCCCACCCCGTCCCGTTTCCTGGTTTCAATCCCCAACAAATGTCCATCAGCCTTAATCTGCTATCAGCCTGGAGATCTCACGTCCGAGGCTCTTAATTCTCTCTCAGTTCCTCTCTGCCGGTTTTTTTTGATAGTCCTTAGTATTAAACACCAGATCTCGGAGACACTCTGGCCCGATAGGGACAATGTTTCTTCCAGCCAGACCTCCATACTTAAAAGTGGAGCCCAAATCTTGTTTCTTACTCCTTTCAAGTCCAAATGTCCCCAAAGCTCCAACTTTCACCTTAATCAAATTTGTAATCCTTAGGTCTTCAGATCTCCACATAAGGAGATCTATCCATTCTTCAATCTCCAGCTCGAACCAAAATTTCATCATCAAGTTCTTATTTTCCTTTATAACCATCATGTCAGGCCTCTGGCTCTCCTTTGTCATCTGCAACATTACATCTCCTCCTTCCTTTCCCTCAGAAACAACATGTATCTCTTTCTCCACACTCTCAAAGTTCTCAGATTTCTTCTCTTGTCCAGCTGCATGAGCTTCCTGGATCAAGTCCTTATCAAATTCCATGAATTTGTTTACTGTTAAGTCCAGAGTTGCAACGTTGGTAGCCAAAACATCAATTTGGCCTTGTAACTTTCCCAAGAGAAAAAAACCTCTGTCCAAATTAGCTTGAATTTTCCCTCCTTCAGCCATTCTTGTAATGTCCCAAAACCCCCTCTAGAGGGATTTTGGTTACTTAGTATTCCTTCCAGTTCAAATCCAAAAATCAAGTTAGTTTGTATCAGTTTTTCCTTGTTTTCAACAAAATATAGCCAAATTGTAACGAATATAACCAGCAGAGACAATAAAAAGCAAAGTTCTCTTTTCCCGTCTTGACAGCTAATTTGACAGCTGTCAAGCTCTTCAATATCTCTTCAACAGGCTCTCTCGCGGATCACTCCCGGGTCCGGGGGGGTGGCACTTCAGCTCCCAAAATTAGCTCTTATCCTCCAGTAAGATTACTTAAACTGCCAAATCGTGAAATTAATGTCTTTACCCAATAAAAAAGAAAAAATCCTCTCAACCTTAGTTAGCTGGTCCTTGCTTTAGATTATATACAAGACGGGGAGATGGACTTCCTATTTGCGCCTTCCCCGATCGTGCCTAATTAAAAAAATTTTTTTTTCCTTTACAAATCCAATTTCCATACTACTCACGGGTTGCTGCTTTAAAATCCAATTGTTCATAAGAAGAAGTCAGCGCTCTCCGACCATGGCATGCGGCTTCACTCTGCAGGAGAAGCAGTCGACTCTCAGCACCGCGCCACTCACACCGTCCCCTGTTCTGAAGCCTTTAAAAAGGCTCCTTCGCGGGTCAGGGGGGCGCAAATGGTGCCCGCCGAGTCACCAGGTTCACAGGCTTCACCGCCTGTGATTTTTAAGGGTCCCTGCATTGCCGCAGCGGCTAGACCCAAATCCTGCGGAGCCGATTCCCTCCGGAGCTCGGAGGGAATCCGCCATTAGCCGATGGCGCTAACCTGGAAGAAGGTCCCCCAGACACAGTTTCAGCCAACCCAGCATTTTGTTGTGCAACCATATCGTAATTCCTGTCTTGCCGGCTTGTATGTCAAGATGACATTGAGATTTTTGCAGCACTGGTAACAAGCTTGTTTAGTGTTGTAATGAAACTACATGTTCTGTGCAGAGAAATTGGTGTAGGATATGAATGCGTCTCTATAGGAGACTGAAATGTTCTTCTTAAAAGAGAAGATTACTAGCATTTCTGTCTTCCGTTGAGCTAGATGAACATGGGCAATTTCTGGTCAGTTTACACTGTGTGTGAGAGTGTGTGGGTGTGTGGGATTGCTGAGTTAGAAATAGTGCTATTTTTCTAGAAAAAGAGGTGCTGGAACTCACTATGAACACCTCCCTTTTTCTCTCAGAATAATAAATAATAATACATTTTTATTTATACCCCGCCCTTCCCGCTTCAAAAACGGCTCAGGGCGGCTAACAACAAATTTAAAACACTTAATTGTAAAAACAGCATAAAATACAGTATAAAAACATGAATAACAATAAAATTCAAAATTCAGAAACCAATTTAGGGGAAATAAGCATTAGATAATCCCTAGGGCTAGCTGGCTGAATTGGTACTACTTGGGCCAGCGAGGAGGCCAGGGGAGAATTAGCTGTAGGGTCTCAGAGCGGGTAATCTTCATAAAAGGGGAGGGGAAGGGAATAAAAGAAAAGAAAAAGGAAATAAAAGATCAGGCCCGATGGAAGGAGGTTAAATCCTGAAGGGCCCTAGTCTCATAGGACAGAGCATTCCACCAGGTCGGACAATAGCAATGGCACCCTCTTGAGAGGTGCCGGAACTCACTGAAGAGGTTCCAGAACCCCCCTGAGAGGTGCTGGAACTGAGTTCCAGTGAGTTCCCCCTGAAAAAAGCCCTGGCTAGAAAGCTGGCCTGTACAGATCAGTCCTAAATATATTTATTCATGGATTCAATGGGGCTTGCTTCTTGATATGTCAGTTTAAGAATCTAGCTATAAGAGCACCAGTGAGAGATTCTTAACTAGAAATGGGAAAATCTTTCAGTTTTGGTTTCTCATTTTCCAATTCTTAAGTTCAATTAACCTTATTCCTGCATAATATTCTTATTTATTTATTTAATTAATATCCTGCTCTTTCTTTCAAGAGAGTGGCTTATGTCAGAATTATTTTTTAAGTCTCTGTGAAAGTTCACTCACATTTTCATGCACATTTCTCCCAACATATACATTTTCACTGCAATTTTACCTAATGTGGCTTATTGCAATCAGTTTTCCCCTAGTAGAATGCATTTTTCTACACTTTCTGTATGAGCCTTTCACTGTTGTATGCATTTTTGTGTGCATTCTTTGATCAGAGAACTACATCACAATGGAATTTAGCATGAAAGGTATGCTGTGGTTCATATGCTGGTTTGTGAAGTCCATATCTGGAAGTTCATATCAAAATGCAAAGTGAACTAATTTTTTCCCCTAACAAGGTAATGATGCAGTAGTAAGAAGAAGCTAGAGAAAACCATCGGTGGTGAGATGGGGAACTCAAACAGAATGTCTATTGAAGAAATGCCAGCTTCTCCTATTACTGTTACGGTTAATTACAAAGTACTACCACACAGGTTATAAAGTACAGAAGTTAAACCATGGACAGAAATCAAACCCAGCTGGAGGTCAGCTATCAGAAGAAGCAACTGTCCAATGTTAGCCTGATTCAGAGTTTAAAGCATGTAGGTGTGAAGCAGAGAAGTTGGTGTTTGTTTCACTCATCAACTGATCTTCAGAAGCTACAATACCTCCCAGATCACCTTTGTGACTCCAGAGAGATATGGAAGAAAGGCCATAAGTTTACTTTTCAGCTTCAAGGAACCCTATTTTAAAAGGTCTTTTGAAACTTCAACAGATCAGGTTACAGCAGCCCACTGTCAGATACTTTCATCATCATCATCATCATCAATCCCTGGGTTTCAAATCACTACTTCTGCAATACTGGTTTTTCATTATTTAGGAGTGCAGCTCATGTGTGTGTGAATCCTGCTTTGTAAGGGCTCCCCGAATCACAGGAACAATTAATATTTTTGGAGCTGCTTGAGCTATTTTATCAAATGAAGATATTGCAATCCTATTTAATGGCACAAGGGAAAAGACTATGCCCTGAGGTGCTTTGTGAGGCTCATTGGAAGTCTTGGATACAATTAAAGCTATTTGCAGTATTCCAGGGACATTAGGGAACAGAAAATTGAAGTATTCGTCTCTGATTATGTACCTATTTTAAGCAAGTGAGACCTCCTACTGAAGTCAAACTGAGTGGATTCATTTGAACACCTCATGTGCTTAAAGCTAGACTATTACCGGTACTTAAATACATAGCTCATTCAGGGTCTTCTAGGGGCTTTGTGAAGACTTACAGTTCACCTTGAAAGACAACTCTTTCTCCCTGTTTTTCCTCCCTACTAACATTCAAGTGATGAGTATCAACAGCATATACTTACGGGTTACATACAGTTTTCTGGCAATGCAATGCTAGGCAGACATTTTAAGAGTTACCAGTTAAAGTTGTTCATTTCTGATTGAAGTGCCGTTGTTCCTGTGCAATGGGATTTACTCATTCTCCTCTCCCTTGCTCCCAACAATAAGTTCCTCATTGTCATAATGCGTACCTTCTGAGTTGGTGTAATGCATATTTGAAAAAAAACATTCTTTAATTAGCATTCTGAAATTAATAATTTATGAAAAACTAAAATGTGCCTGACGGTTAATTTGATTTTCTGAATATTTTGATATCTATTACCTGAAAAATATATCAGAAAAAGCAACAGATCATTAAAATTATTGAGTATTTCTATAATTTCAGTAACTGTAAAATAAATACTGGAAGAAATACTGATTATGTGCAGATTTCTGATATTATAAGCATGTGAACCAACAGTGGGCTGTCTTGGGTGTAATATTAAAATATAGTTTAGCATTACAAAAAATGAGTCTAGGCTCCTTGCTCCCCTCAGGCTTTGTATGGTCCTTTATCTCTTCTAGTTCTGCTGCAGTGAGGAATTTTAAAATGTCCACTTATGTTCATGAGTAACTAGTTTTCTGTGTCTTCCCGATCTTAAACTTTGGCTCATCTTAACTGTGGCTAGTAAAAACTAACTATGGTACACTATAGTTTGAACTTTGAAGGTGTCTTGCTTCCACTAGCTATAGTTAAGGCAAATCACATTTTGCCTAGATTTAGATGGCATGGCAAACTGTATTCAATCTAAAATGCAAGTTTCCAATCTCCTTGCAGCTGCACTAGAGAACAGGGGACAAAAGAGCCTTGGCTCATTCCTGTGATGCTTAAACCATAGTGCATTTGTTGTTAAAAAATTTTTTTTTGCAAAATTCGCTCTACACATGTACAGAATATGGAGAAATTTGTTGGGACATCGTCATCAATTTAGCCCTGCGCCTGAACTCCTGAATTGTTACTCCTTGTCTGGATAAAGATTTCTTTCTTATTTTATGGATACAGGGCATAACATAGACCTAAACCTCTGGGAGAAACTCTGGAAGAATGATTTGACATTTACCACGTTATACTTTGAAAGAGAATTATATGAAAATGATGCCTAGATGGTATTTAACCCTGAGTAGGTTGGTCAAGATGTACAAAGTTGGATCAGATCTGTGTTTGAAATGCAGAGAAATGGAACATTTTTTCACATGTGGTGAACATTTTAAAAAGTTAAAGGCTATTGGGAAATGATTTACAATGAGTTAACAACAACAACAACATTCCCCCACAAACTTGAAGCTTTTTAAAAAAGGAATACTTCAGTTTGAAGCTCCCAGTTATCGGGGGGGGGGGACATTTATGTATGCAACCACAGCGGCTTGAATTTTGCTAGCCCAAAGATGGAAAGTGAGCAATATCCCTAGTAAGGAAGATTGGCAACTTAATATAATAAAATTTACGGAAGAAGCACGTTTAACTTATAGAATAAGAGAGCAAGAAGAATATTTATTCAAAGAGGAGTGGAGAATTTTTGCTGAATATTTAAGAAATAATTGTGTACAATTGAAAATGCTGGTAGCATTTACATAAATTCAACAGTATGGTAAATATTTGAAGGATGTAAAATGGAGAAACAATTAGATTGGCCAAAGTAAAATAGGCAGGAATGATAGGTAAGTAAAATGAACCATGAAAGGGGAAGGAGGGAAGTCAATTGCTATGTGGTATTATGTAAAATGTTTATTTTGAGATGTATAAACTGAAAAATTAATACGAATTGTTATATATATATATATATATATATATATATATATATAAAATCTTTCTTACTTCCATGTAACAGCCTCTCTCTCTCTCTCTCTCTCTCTCTGTGTGTGTGTGTGTGTGTGTGTTGGATGGCAAAGCACTTGGCCCACGTTCCTATATTCACTAATGCCACTGTCTGAATAACCATGGACCTGCTTCTTTGGCATGCTTGTTGGGACCAGGGCTGGAGTAATTC
This sequence comes from Podarcis bocagei, assembly GCF_964188305.1. Classification (NCBI taxonomy): domain Eukaryota; kingdom Metazoa; phylum Chordata; class Lepidosauria; order Squamata; family Lacertidae; genus Podarcis; species Podarcis bocagei. The sequence continues at coordinate 69,354,181 of NC_138128.1, forward strand.
AGATGCTGCTGCTGTTGGGTTTGGTGTGATGTGTGCATCTAGCCATCTTCATGTCCCTGCCAGCACCCAGCAGAGCCAACTTAGCTGTAGAACCAGTGGGCATTTGCTTGGGCTCTGACAGGTCCTTAGTATGCCTTGGGCTGCCACATGGCATGGTCAAGTGCAATGACTACACAGGGAAGGTGTGTGCATGTAGGATAGCAACTCCATTAGAACATTGCTCTGGAGAAAGAAGTAAACGCAGACCAAAAGTACGTGTAAAAATATTCTGGTTCAGCCTCAGGAAATTACACTTTTGTTCAACCTCTAAATTAAAGACTTTAGTAATTAAAGTTACAACACACTGACAAGGTTTCTCGTCTCAATAGATCCTCAGGTATCAAATGATAATTTATTTAATTTAAAATTGTCTTTAACAATTCATATGCTAGTGACCAAATGATTCAAAATTACCCTTTGGCACGGGAATATTTTATTTCATTAAATTCTGATTCGTGGTGTAGTTGACATAAAAGTAAATTATGCATATTTCTTTCAAAGGTTTCTACACCTGCCAGTTCAAAATGTTGTATCTCTTCTGACTTATATTTTAAGATCTCACAATGAGATTGGGATCATAACATAGGCATAATTGACCAATGTACATTCTCAAACGGCTCAGAAACACTGGAAGGAGCTGATTCTGGCTACGTATAGAAATGAGAAACTGTACAAAACCGGAGTGGGAGTGGGGGAGTGGGATCCAAACCATGGAATACAGAGGGCACAATACTTTTCATGTATCTTGTCTAATAGAATACTATTATGCATTCTTATTTCTGACGTGTTCAGAACACTGAGAGTGCTGGCTTAATATTAATATTAATGTAGTGCAGGAAGTCTGAGCATGGAAACTGCAATTGCTTCCCATCAACTTCCATATACGGTAAATCACTAGATAAGGAAATATGTACTGTGTAAATTCAGGTATGTGAATAATTTGGGAGGGGGGATTGAGACTATTTGAAAGCCACCCACTTTCTAAGACACCTGTTATTTTGCCACCACAATATCTCAGTATTTTATATTCACTTCTGCAGTGTGGGAGGAAAGCAGTTTCTTCTTTGAAAACCAGAACTAGGAAATTGTGAAGTAACCAGGTGGGGGCAGAGCCTGTTCTACCAATACGTTGGGAAGAAGGAGCCTGCCTCAAGGAGCCGATATTGAGCTACAAGGAAAGGGCAGAAAAGTTGCCTGCTACTTGATTTACTGTTACGTTTTCACCATTGGGGAGCACCAATTATTTATTCTTTCAAAGGCACGAATATGTATTTGGTTATCTCTGGTTTGAAGTAGGTTACTTGTTTCAAAAAAATAATAATATTTTAGCTGATCTCAGTTAAAAAGATGCATCAGGGCAAACAAAGAATGATTCCTTGACAGAAAGAAGGGGTAGACGAAAGGGATGGCAAAAGTAGAATCTGTGTGGAATTTCCCAGGGTTTTCTGAGAAGGCTTTGCCTGACAGTTTTTGAAACAGAGAGTGTCAGCTGCGAGGGCTAGAGAGGAAAGCGGATGGCAAATGTAGAAAAGAAATTGACTTGCTCGTGCCACTAACATTTTACTTACAGTGAGTATCTTGGAGGTGGAAGGAATGCATACTTCACTGTTCAAGGATGTTTCAGAAAGACACATTTTCCCCATTTTCCAGATACACTACACTCACCCCCAAGCTACAAAATGTTTATGTTCTGCTCTCTAACATAGAAGAGGAAATCCCAGGGAAGGGGAAATAAAAAGATAGCATTTTCCTCTTTCTCTACTTATGTTTCCCCTTTTTGTGGGGCCTCAACAGGCTTACAAGGCTCCTTCAAGGCTGCAATTCACTGTGACATTTCATTGCAGGGTAAGTCCCACTGGTTTCAGTAAATGCATATCTCTGGCTCATCAAACTGTATCAAAAATGTACTTTCAGCATCAAGAAGTATTGGGAAGTGATGAGTCATGTGGGTAATGCATATTGAAGACCATGTGATATTCATTAAAAATGTTTTGTTTTTTTATAAAATTCTGTATACCTTCTTCTTGGAATAATAGCATTTGAGTATAGTACTCAAAATTCTGATCACTTGAAATAAGCTGAAATCTAACCAAATTCTGAATGGGCTATGAGTATCATATATTTCTAGCATTGTGCAATATCACTTATACTGTTGTTTATGTTGTTGTTTATATACTGCCCTATAACCCGAGGTCTCAGGCAGTTCACATGGTTCACAGAACAAAATCAAAATATAAAACCGCAAAACATATGATCAAAATAAAAACAACAACCCATTACCCCCCCCCCCCGCAAAAAACCCCACATTCTAAAAGGGCATAGGATGTCAATCAAATCAACTAAAGTGCTGTGACAATTTTTTGCACTAAAACATTTGGTTAGCAGAAGTCTGAAAAGCGTATTGAAACTATCTTTATTATCATTGGCAATTTTTCATGCCTGATCACAGTCACAACATTAGCTGGAACATAGCTGTTTTTAAATATTCTTTATTTTTCATCACTGGCTCCCATCCATCAGGGATTACATACTTAGCACCATAGCATTGCTTTATTTATGACTATGTTACAGCATCACCGAAGACTAACAAAGCTCTTGCATATTTGATGGGCCACAGAGGCTTTCTGTTCCTTTGCCAGCACTTTGCTCTTTCAGGAGGCCCCTGTCTCAACCACCAAGGACCAATCAGATAACGACTCCTGAGGAGACTATGTTTGGACATTGCCTGAAGGTTCCACTTGTGTTAAAAGGAGCAGGGTGGGGCCTTCTCATAAATCTGCCTGATGGGAGGGAAGGAGTACAGCTGTAGAATGAAGGTTGGGGAGACCTGGAGGATATAAAATACCTCGGGGGGGGGAGGGGGGAGAAGTCCAGAGGATAGTTTGGGACTGCTAGGCCTCCAAGTGAGGGGTCCTCCACACAAAGAAGGGAGGTTTGGCCCTACTCCTCTGCCAGAGACTCTTTCCCTAAGCCTATTGGGTTGGGCCAAATATGGAATATCTGCATTCCAACTCTACCCAGCCCACTTCTGCCATAGGAAATTCTGGGCTATTCCTGCTGAGGCAAAGGGCACAAAAGCCAGGTACCCCAAGACTGGAGGCCTGTACTTATTGTTGAGAGTAACCTGGGATATAGTAGAAGTTTGCCTGTGAAGCGACAGACCTGAAAAGAAAGCTATCACTCCAGCAGTTCCCTCTTTGACTCCTTGGTCAGGTGTGGGCCCATAGAACATACGGAATACCTCTCATTTGATGTGCCACCTTCTGTGAGGTACAGTACCCTAAACTATACTGTTTGTTTCATTGCCTGCCTGGCGGTGCTGTGTGGGAAGCCATTTACTCCAGCCCAGCTTTAGTCACACATAGTTTCATGCAGTAGTCATGTAATTATTAGGGCAAATGGGGGAACTGCTCCTTTAGTCTGTCTGTCCTCAGCCAGTCCCCCTGCCTGCCTTCTTATTTGCAGCCAGTCCATGGTGTGGCACTCCTTGTCAGCTCCCTCCTCCTTAAGTCTCAGGGCTGCTTTTGTAAAACTTGGCAGGAAAGAGAATGGGAACAAAACTGGAATTAGTAGGCTTTGTCTTTCATTGGCTCTGACTCTGCATACTGTTGGTCTCAATGCCTTCTGCCCTACTTGTCCCAATGGTGGTGGTTCTGGAAATATGGATGGAGATGTGCATTCAAATATGCCTCCACAAACATAGTGTAGATAAATGGCAGCTCTGTTTACATTCTGCTCCAGCTAGTCATATGTAACTATGTGTATTTGGGTGGGGGAAGGTATCAAGTTGCCTTGGGTAATGGTAGTGTACTTCCTCACACACTACTTGTGAATGCATTTACATACTTTCAAAAAGGGGTAAAATAAATCACTGAAAAGAGAAACACATAGAAGACAAATGGATATAGGAATAGTACACACACACACACACACACACACACACACACTCATGACTAGTATATTTATGGGGATCTGCTATATTTTGAATTACACATTGGTGACACATTTAATTTATTTGCAATTTTGTCCAAAATATATTCCTTGATAGGTTGGATTTAAAACCCCGCGGAGTGAGAACCTTTTAAAACCTCTTGAATATAGAGTAAATCAATAAAACATCAAATAGACCTTTGAATAAAAAAATGGTTCTTAGCATTGCTAGAGTGAAAACCTCATTATATAGCAGGAATTGGCTCTCCTTTTTGAAGGTAATTAGAATGGAAAACTTTTAGTTGTCTCGCGACAGATTTCGAGAACCCCCAGACAATAGACTTTGACAACTTTATTTGTTTCTTGATGATGATTGTGCAAACCTTTACATCGGTGCTGAAAAACAATCAGTACTTCAGATGCGCTGGAGATGGTTTCCAGTCTCCACAGCCTCTACACTGCCTCGTAAAATGAGAAGAGGCAAAAACATTATGTTGCGGCAGCAATGGCAGGCAGAAATGCTTTGATTTAACAATATCGGGTACAGCTAGCACAGACTGAAAAGAGACTAGACATAATCTAGAATCAAAATATGTCCCAAGGCTCAGAGTAAGGGTTTGTGCTAGCTGAGTGGATTTTTTAAAAAACAAACATCGAGCTGACACCCCCCCTCCCCCACCATATTGCAGAAGCAGCTTTTCAAACATTTCTCATTTTCTTAAAAAAAATGCTTTATAACACAACAAGGTTCAGGGCAGTGCCTTCGTGACAAAGCACATGCACTACAGAAGATCCTGGGTTCAGTCCTTGGCACCCCTGGTAGGACTGGGACTTCTGTTTGTAATCATGGTGAGCCACTGCCAGCATAGACAATAAGGAGCTAGATGGACCAAAGGCCAGACTTGGTCTAAGTCAATCTCTTATGTACAATGAGTGGTCTAAATTCATTGTAGGTCTGAAACCCAGCCAACACAGTAGTAGTAACAATCGATTTATCACTTATACCAAGAGTAGCCAGATGTTATGGATTATAACTCCCATAAGCCCCAGCCAGTATAGTAACTGCTCAGTGGTGATGGGAGTTGTAGTCTACAACATCAGGAGGGCACCATGTTGGCTACTCCTGGATTACATAGTCAGATATATTAAATCAGGTTTGCTGGTATTGGAACTCGGGCACCTTACTCCCTGCACTGTCATAATAACTTGCCAGAGTGACGAACTGCTGGCCTTCTCTTATGACAGGAACATGGTAGTATTGTGCGTAGTCATCACCTCAAGTGACACAAGAGTTGCAGATGGTCCAATGAAACTTTTTGCTTCTGCCTTGACTCCTCAGCCTGACCAGTAGAGTACAGACTTGGCTACTTTCAATCTGGTTGCCTGCATACTGGAATACGTCTCTGTTATTAATTCTGCTAAAAGATTTTCTGCCTTCTTGCCAAATTTTGAAACCTCTGTCTTTCAAAATTTGTTCTCTCCACATGTTTGGGAAAGCAACTCCCATCATCCTCACTCAGCAGGGCCCAATGGTCAGGGATGCTGGGCGTTGTATTCCAGGACATAGTGCATAGATTATACCTTTTGCCAAGAGTTGCACAATCTGTCAGAAAACTGCAGTCAGAGTTTGCAGTATGTCCCTGTACCTTCATCAACCTAGCTGATGGCAGGAAAATTTAGCAGATATCCTGCCGGTATTTGCAATGCCTTGTCCTCTAGCCTCACCTGGTCCAAAAATATATTTGACCCTATTCCATTAAGGCAGCATATTTGCTAGAAGCTTCTGCCTGGTCTATCATAGAAGAATCCAGCATGGGTAGGCAGGAGTTTCTTGCCATTCATCTTTATCTTCCCCTGGTTCAGGTGTAGCAAAATCTAGTAGCCACAGCTGCTTCTCCTCAATTTTACTATTCATGGAACATTTCTACTTATAATTAGTCACATTGATTTTAACGACTTTTAATTCCAAGTAAGTGTGTTTAGGATGGCAGCATTAATTACTCTATTTAACATTTAAAAATGTTAGTGCAACCACTTCATGGCATAATCTCTGTGTCAAGAATTTGGTGTGTGGGAACTTGCTAGAAATCGAGGCTAAGTGATTCCTAGCATGACAGAAAATTAATGTGGAACATTTAGAGTGTGCATCGAGCCACTTGGTGACAAATTTTGTTTCCTCAAAGAGAATTTTCCTCTCCAGCTCTCTAGAAAAAACTATAGCCCTGAAAGGTTAGAATGGAAATTGTGTTTCAAAGACAAAACCATTTAAAGGACTGCAAGTGCTGTCAGTGAAGTAATTTTGAGTGCATCACATTTAATGTTGAACTATACTACTAAACCAGTACTTTGTATCTTAGTGGTTATAAGTTTGCTTGCTTACAAGTTTGCACCAAACTGTGTTTTAATATAAGGTGAGGCTGGTGGAGAGGTTGCCAAGAATTTGGAATCTTGTGTGGTTTTATTGGTCTGTCCATGGCAGTATTGCCCCTCCTAGATTGGGGATCTACTGGAATCTGGGAGTTCTGGATGTTTTCGCTGATTATATGGGTCATGTTGTTCATCCATGCAGTCCTAATTGTGCCTGTCCACAATTAGGCCTATGAACACATCCTACTTACAACCTTACTGATTGTGGATCATATTCTGGATGTTCAGAAGAATCCAGTTTTTGTGTGTGGTTGATTGGGAGGAATCTTGTTTTACTATCTGTTTTAAGATTAGAACAGTGTAGATGAATTTTTGAGCATAGTGCTGTTTGTGTTCCATAGGTCACGAATCTGCATTGATGGTTCAAAACATTGCTGGGGTTTGTTTTTTTTACAGATCATGAAACTGTCAGTTATGTCCTCAAATTGATTTCATTCATACCATTTACTCACATGTGTTCTGAAGGATGTGCTGAAACTTCTGATATTCATAACTCATACAAGATCAAGGTGATTTTAGCTTAGATGCTTTTCAGCTATATAAAGGAATTTTAAAAATGAAGATAGAAGAAGGCATGATAAAGAACTTATTGCAAATGAAGAAGTGTTCTGCCTTCTTCACTGGAATGTCAAACCCTTATGTTTGCACAATAAATTTATCTTTCTTACTTCACATGGATACTTCAAAAATGTCCAATGTAAGCAAAGTAAAGCACTATTTAAGTCCCCCCCCCGTTTTTTTGAAGCCCTAATTAACTGAAACTCATCCAAATGTTGAGTGCCATCCCTCATATTCAGAATACAAATCTTTTAGAACAAATGTACAAAACTAAAGTTGCAATCCTTGCACATTTATCTAGAAGTAAATTCCTTAGAGCTCAGCTAGCTTTACTTCATATAATCTGACTGTATGATTGTGGGCTATTTGGTAGTCGTCAGACTATTGTGGACTAACCCTATCAGTATCAGTGGGGCTACTGTAAAAAAAGTGGTTCAAAAATTATTGCTTAATTCTTCATTTTAAGATGTACATTAGGAATGAAATTATTTTTGTTTCTCAGTGCTAATAATCCCTGCAGATAGGTGGATTTACTATTTAATTAGGTGCCATCCATATAAAATTACTGCTGTTTTAAGAGGCTGCATTTCATGGCTCAGTGTTTGGGAAGAGACAGTCTGGAGGACCAAAGCTTCACTCATACAAGGAAAATGTATTAATTTGGGGCAATTAGTGCCTCTACTAGCAGTCTTCACAATTCACATTAGGAGGGTCCCCAATTCTGCAGGGCGGCTTTTGGGGACCCTACAGGGGAATAAAATTCATTTCTCTGAATTACCTTCCTTTCACAGATCTCTGATTCCAAGCCATGCTCCTTAAAGTAAATAGCTGGTCCATATTATTATTTCAGATGGGTAGCTGAGGCTAGGAAAGAGCAGCTTTCCTAAAGTGAGTTCATGGCAGAGGCAGTATTCAGCTTGGTGACTTTCTGCTTCATATCACACTCCTGTAACTATTAGACTTTACCAGATTCTAATACAAAAATATTGTAAAGAATAAAGTTACTAAAGCTGTAAGTGGAAACACATATGCTGAAAATGGATACGATTAGCAGCAACAGCAGCAGCAACAACAACAACAAATTCCTCAAACAAAAGTAACTTTTTGAACTAGATGTATGAACTCAGTTTGATTTGAATGCCTATCAGTGTCTTAGGGATTCTAATAGATTATGAATGCTCGTTGTCTCCTTTGCTAAGGATCCTTTAAAATTTTGGACATTTCTGCTCCTCCTGAACAGCAATAATGATGGCACAGATTACTCTGTTCCCTTACTTTCTGAAGATGATAACTGCATTTGACACAGGATCCCTGGAGTGCATTGTGTTCAGAATATTTAACATGGAGGTTTTCTGTTGCAAACACTTTCAGATAGTAAGCTTGGAGAAGCATTCCTGAGTTCCCTTTGGAACACAGTCAGAGATCTAATACTTTATAGAAAAAGAAAAAGAAAATGTGCATCCTGTGTATCTAATGTGTCCAAGACAGATTTTTCCTCTAATATATTTTATCAAAGCTGTTGAGGACATGGGCACAGATGTAGGGTTGCATACCAGTAGTATTGCCATGTTTTGTTCAGCTCCTCTACCATAAGTTTTTTTCCTACAGAAACTAGCATGTGATAATGTTTGTTACTTGTCCTACAAAGGAGTTCTGGTTAAGATCTTTGGCAAAGACTTCTGCCTACTTATCCTTATCAGTCAAAATATAGTACTGGACTAGAAAGACCAATGTTCTGAATCCCATGAAGCAGCTTCATGTGTTCATGTTTGTGTGTGTGTATATATATATAAATTCAGGAGGAAGCAGGGATGATTTCATGAGTAGCTTATTCTGTGTTAGGAACAGTCAAATGTCTTTTAAACTTGGATTTACTGTCAGTTCAAGTCATTGTTCACATTATCTGAAAGTTTATGTGCTGTGCACGCAAGCCTGATTGATGGGGAGTGAGTATCTAGGAGGTTGAATGATGTGGCTGTGCACAGTGACCCCCCCACTTTTTTTTTTTTTTTGGTCAGGAGCTGCACTTTTCTGTCAGATTTATACTACAAGAGAAGAATTTACATCAGAAGAATTTATACTCTGTGAATAGCTGCTTTTGTAGCCCTTACACCTCCTTTTGAGCTGAAAACCTGCTACTTTCTGTCTCACTAGTTCTCTCTCTCTCTCTCTCTCTCTCTCTCTCTCTCTCTCTCTCTCTCTCTCTCTCTCTCACACACACACACACACACACACACACACACACACACACACACAGTTACCTCATGGGACTAAGAACATATCTCTGTGTGTCTGTGTGCTACAAATATCACAATAAGAAGAGCTCTATCCATCTGCAGCAGAAGATAGGAAGAAACTTGAGCAGGGCTGCTTTTTTACTCTCTTTGCCCGGAATGGCACCTGCATTTTCTACTTATCTACAAAAACTGAACAAAAAGCAAGTGGCACACTATTACGCTCTGCCTACAGCTGTATGGGCCACTATTACTCTTACTTAATTCATCTAAGAAAAAACACCAAACTTTTGCTTACCTTGAAATTCTGTATATCTGATTGGGGTGTGTGTGTGTGTGTGTGTGTGTGTGTGTGCGCGCGCTTTCAAGCAAAATTGCATTGCCAGCTCTCACTTTCTCCTTTATTATTTTCAGTTCTTTTTTGTGAGGAAGAAAAGGAAATCCTCTGTGACTGCAGCCTTTCCTTAAAGACAGGGGAAGATATCCTTATAGGACAAACACAGTAATCTATCCACTGTAACATAAACCGGGAAGGTGTTTATAGGATTGGCAGCTAAGCTAATTGCTCTCATAGCTCTCAATTTGCCCTGTTATGGGGTACAGGGGGTTGATGATCTACAAGGCTGTGTGACTAATATATTAGGGTTGTTGGGTTTTTTTACCCTTTTACTCATTGCTCATATTTTCCTTGATTTGTAATGCAAAGGTTGGTCCTCATTCTGGAATAATTGATAGGATGCTGACCTGCTTGTTCTTTACCCTTTCACCTTTTATCAGCTGTTGTGCCATATGAATATTGTTCTATTATGCTCATAAACAGAAAATGTTGACTCAAACCTTAAGTGCAGACATATCCTGTTCTTAAAGTTCTTTGTGTGGACAAGAACATATTGTAAATAGAATCAGCCTATTCCTTCAGGTGTGTGTGTACAGTGGTACCTCTGGTTATGTACTTAATTCGTTCCGGAGGTCCGTTCTTAACCTGAAACTGTTCTTAACCTGAAGCACCACTTTAGCTAATGGGGCCTCCCGCTGCTGCCGCCACACAATTTCTATTCTCATCCTGAATCAAAGTTCTTAACCCGAGGTACTATATCTGGGTTAGCGGAGTCTGTAACCTGAAGCGTATGTAACCCGAGGTACCACTGTATATATATATATGTGTGTGTGTGTGTGTCAGATACTTGGGTAAACCATATCTTTAGTTACTCTGCATATATATATGTAATAGTTTTCGGGGGTTTTTTATTTTTATGGCTTGTATTTCATCTGATATGCCTTGAATACCCAAGTAGCCAAACTGCAGAACACTTGGTTCCATTATAGCAAACATTGTTATAGTTATCCATAATGGGCAGCTGTTACTTGCATAGCAGCTTATTGTTTTCTGTTTGTTTGCTTTTGAAGTTGGCTGCACCCTAGGGAAATGTAAATGAAAAAATGCATGTATTTTTAAACGCTATGCATTCATTCAGTCTTGAAGTATATCTTTAACCTTTCAAAAACTTGTAAGAGTCCTTATTAAAAAGTCATTTCCCAGAAACTTTATTAAATCTTCCTGAACCCTGCCATTAGTTGTAAATAGATTTGTTTATCACTAAGCTATTAGTAAGCAAAAGAAATACAAGGGAAGAAAAATACTTATTTAAGCATGTGGTAGGGAGGAAGCACCAAGACATGAATGTACCATAATTGCTTTTGTTAAATCTTCAGGGCAGGGCACACGTCTGCTAATGAATTATTCCTGGAAATAAATAATGACGCTTCTGCCTAATTAGAGACGCTTCTGCCTAATTAGAGATTTTATTTTGTGACGTTGACCATTTGCAGATCACCAAGCACAACAGATGCTGCATAAATTTATTTGGTGACACATGAAGGACACATTAGGAGCAAGGGGAGGGATCCCCCATAACCTAAAATCCAAAATGTCATCCCAACTCCAAATATGGCGGGTGTAAGTGCTAAATAGATTGTTGTTTGTTCTTTATATACATGGCTTTCTATAATAACATAACCAACAAAAGACAGGTCCCTGCCACAATGAGCCCACAATCCAAGTTTCAACAGTTCAGCAAACAGCAATCAGGATAAAAACGAGGAGATGGAAGGGAGAGGCAAGGCAAACACAAACAGGGAGCAAGTATCATCCATGTCCTTAAATGCCATTTGAGTTGAAGAAGCTTCTTCTTCTTCCTTATTTATTTATTTTATACATTTTTCAGATTTTGAATATACACATTTTTCAAAAGAAAAGAAAAAAAAACCCACTTCCCTCAGGACTTCGTACTCCATCTTCCCCCATGGCATTCTAATCAAACCTTATTTTGCTGTTACAGATAGGTAGCCGTGTTGGTCTGCCATAGTCAAAATAAAAAATTGCTTCCAGTAGCACCTTAAAGACCAACTAAGTTAGTTCTTGGTATGAGCTTTTGTGTGCATGCACACTTATTTTGCTGCATATCCTTTTCTATCCGATAAACATCCTTTATTGTTGGTAACTGCTGCTCATACTGTTATTCCTATTTGTAAGTTAATGTAAATATTAGCTCTCTTTAAATATTCTCATGGGTATTTCCACTCATCCTTTATCTGAGTTTCGTCTTGGTCTTGGTTTCTTATTTTCATTGTCATGTATGCTAGCTCTGTGTATTCTATCACTTTATTTTGCCATTGCTCTTTGGTCAGGATTTCTTTCCTTTCATTTTAAAAGTGTCTTTTTAGGGATATCATTATATGTTATGCCTAGTAGGAAGGCCTCACATTTTTTGGGAAATGTAACTTTTTTAAAAAAAACTTTTTAGTTCTACATAGATCATTTCCCAATAACCCTTGGCTTGTTTGCATGTCCACCACATGTGCCTTAAGGTTTCCTCAACCTCTTGACACTTCCAGCAAAGTTTGGATCCTTTTTAATCAATTTTTACCAATTTGCTGGGTGTCAAGTACCACCTGTACATCACCTTTTGTAGGTTTTCTTTAATAATTTCTTTGGAAAATGTATTATGTATATTCAAAATCTGAAAAATGTATAAAAAATAAATAAGGTATCAATGCAAAATGAGTTGAAGAAGACTTAAGCCAGTGGCTTTGTGGAATACATGAGGGCATTCACACAGCAGTTTACTTCTTTTCCCGAACATTTCCCCAACTCTTAATTCCCACATTATATGCGAGCTTACTCACAATGTAAAAGCCACTTCTAGAAAATGTAGCGGAATGTAGTGGAAGTTTAGTGCTCATTTCCATGTTAATTGCATCAATAAAAAATAATTTGCAACCCCATTAACCTAGAATATTGCTGGAGGAAAGTTGCAGAATGTTGGGCAATCTGCTGGCATACATTTCTTTCCTGCTGTTTTCGTGGGTAAACAGAAGCATGCATGTGCAGGAAGTGTGAGGGGGTTGCAACTTCGTTTGTTGACCCTTGTTGTTGTGTTACACAACACTCACTAGAATGAGTGAAACTTAGCATGGCAAGCTACTACATTTTTGACCACATTTATTGGTAAAAAAGCCACAGTGCATCAGGTACTGCAGTGTGCAAGGAACATCATAATCAATAAAATGCAACATTTTCTACAGCAGAATGCACCTGGGGTCCTGCCCGTTCTGCACTGTCCCAGAATAGCCCAGGATACTTGTGAGATTTTCATGAACTTAAACAGTGCTTCCTCCCCATCTCCCACTAGGTCTACCAATAAATGGAGCTGTTCAGAAGCCCCAAACTCAGTGAAACTGTCTCACTAAAATCTTCCTCATCCCAACCCACATGATTATATAATGGGCTGGAGGACTAGGACTATCATGAGATGCAAGAGGGCTTACAGAGTATATGTACCATATATTTGTATAAACTCAATCAGACAGATTTAGGCTGCAAAGGTTCCCTCCTCCCCTGAATCCTTTGGGAAGGCTCGGGAGCTACATAGGTCATTAAAGGTAAAGGTAAAGGGACCTTGACCATTAGGTCCAGTCGTGGACGACTCTGTGGTTGCAGCGCTCATCTTGCTTTATTGGCCGAGGGAGCCGGTGTACACCTTCCGGGTCATGTGGCCAGCATGACTAAGCCGCTTCTGGTGAACCAGAGCAGTGCACGGAAACACCGTTTACCTTCCTGCCGGAGCGGCACCTATTTATCTACTTGCACTTTGACGTGCTTTCAAACTGCTAGGTTGGCAGGAGCAGGGACCGAGCAACGGGAGCTCACCCCATTGCGGGGATTCAAACCACCGACCTTCTGGTCAGCAAGTTCTAGGCTCTGTGATTTAACCCACAGCCCCACCGGCATCCTACACAGGTCATTAGAGCCTTAAAAATTAGCATTTGGGAAACAGGAAAATTTGTGCTTCCTTGTGCAGCATGCTCTCTTGAGAACGACCAGTCCCACAGTTCTTTGTGACTAGCCAGGAGAGTGGAACAAAGAACCATAATAATCAAGCAGGGATATTGATAACTCATAATACTGGGGGATAGTGATGGTGCAGGTAGGGTTTCCAGCCTAAATGTGAATAAATTTCTTTTCAAATTTAAGACTTCTTACAAGAGAGAGGAAATATGTAGAGCTACATATGTCTTGAGAGCTACAAACTGAGCACTGTACTGTTTTCCATGTCAGTTTTTTCCTGAAGCAGTAGTAGTATGTTGGTAAAATAATTGAAGGCAATTCACTAAATGTATGTTAGCTTATATCTGGCTTCAATACACACACAATCTTTTGGAAGAGAGTGTGAATCCCTCCATTCCTTCATCTTATTTTCAGTGGAGTATGCATAGTCCTATGGGTTATTTGCACACAGTCATTGACTGTGATAGATGCTGAGAAGTTTGAGCAAATTGGCACTTGTGAAAAACGGCAGGTGTTTTACTATGGGGCAAGAACAGTTCAACCACCTAGTTATTTTATCTGTTGATAGTGACTTTGCAAGATAAACCGACTGTGGGGAAATAACTAATGGTTCTGCCATTAAAGGACCAGAACAATAAAACTTTACAAAATGTTTGCAGCCGAATGGGTCCTTTAGAATAATGATTGTAAAAAATCGAAACATTGACAAGATAATATCTTTATTAGGACCAAAGAAAGTTATAAAATAGTTAACAAGCTTGGGCAGGACTCTTCTTTAGAAGGAGTGTTACATTTTTTAGATACATATTTTTTTTTATTTAATGTAATTTCAGAATTAAAATAGAATGTTTTCTTTCATGACTCATTAATCTATGTACAGGATGTGATTATGGTATGCATGTGCAAGGGGCCCCTGTGTTACATATTTGTACAAGCTTGAAAAATGTTTGCTTGAGTCATCATTATACACATTTTAGGATCCTAGAAAACCTAGGCTTTTTACAGCATAGTATGCCAATTAATTTGCTCTCAGCTATTCTGAATTGCTTTTAGGGTGTTTGCTTCTGGAACTATATACTTGCTATGCAATATCTAGCAAGCCAATTCTAGGGCATGTCCAAAATCTAGCCCTGTCTTGCTTTTTTACTAGAAAGTTTGGCAACTGTTACATTGCAGCCTAGCTTCCAATCTAATTTATCAAACTAATTTATCAAGTACATTGATTTCTTAGATTTCCCATGCCACACAAGAAAAATTGCTCAATTTAACTTGAGTGGTCAGCTGAGAATTTTGGCATAGCCATCCCACTCTTTTCAGCTTTATGTGCTTTGCCAGCCAAGTTAAATGCAGGTACTTACTTTAAGGAGTTATAAGTTGCTTAATTTTCAAATAAATAGACCAAGTCTTCTCATGTCATTTGTACATCACAAAAACAGCATAGATTTGCAGTAATATCTACAACATATGGTTCATTATTAGTGGTCAACGTACACATTCTTGGTTCATGGAGTGGTTTAAATAAAAACAATAACAATGGAGAAACGGGGCTTGCCGAGATATAATTTTCATCTTGTGGTGAATTCTTGAAGGAAAAAGATTTCATGTCATCACCACTTGAACAGGTAAATGTGCCTTAACCTCCTTAGCTGCTCTGTCCACCACCAGTCCCAATGAGCAACAAACACCACTACTTGTTTTCACTAATGGCTGAGTCTAGGACTAGTGTAGGTAGATGAAGAATCATAATCCAGAACATGAACAAAATGGCTAGCTTGTCTAAACTAGGCTTCAAACAGGAACATAGGAAGCTGCCTTATAGTTAGTTAGACCATTCTCCTCCTCACTCAGCATTTTCTACACTAGGGGTAAAGGTAAAGGTAAAGGGACCCCTGACTGTTAGGTCCAGTCGTGGACGACTCTGGGGTTGCGGCGCTCATCTCGCTTTATTGGCCAAGGGAGCTGGCGTACAGCTTCTGGGTCATGTGGCCAGCATGACTAAGCCGCTTCTGGCAAACCAGAGCAGTGCATGGAAATGCCATATACCTTCCCGCTGGAGCGGTACCTATTTATCTACTTGCGCTTGACAACCCCTGGTCTACACTAAGTAGCAGCTATTATCCCATGTTTCAGACATAAGTTTGCCAGCCTGACCTGGAGATCAGACCTTTTTGCATGCAGAACATGTAGGCTTTGTAGCAGCATACAGTTCTGTGGGGCTCCAGTAAGGACCCATTGCTCACACAATGAATCCCCCCTTTAATTTTGAGTGGCTAGTACTGATAGCAGCATGAGGCATAAGTGGCTGGATTTGCTGTCACAGGTACCACTTTAATTTTCCCACAAGGCAATGCCTGCAGCACATATGTCATGGGCACTACATCATAGCACCAGCAAATCCAGCAGCATGGGCTCAAGATTCCTGTCAAGTGCTTTGCCCCTATTACTAGGCCATCAGAAGCAATGCTGAAAGGTATGGCTGTTCTATGTAGCTGGATGCTATGGCAGCAATTTTAATTTATATATAATGCAATCCGGGTTCTGTGAGTCCAGTTGTGCAAGTCGAGTGCTTCTCTCAGCTCTGCTTTCAGTTTGCATGTCACCCTGAGAAAACTCCTGCTACCTGCAGTCAGGTAAGCCTTATGAATTAGGCTTCTCGTTGAACTTGTGACCTATATGGCAAATACTTTAATTTTTTTCATTCATGAGTCTGAAGTATTTATACCCAGAGGAGGTTGTTCACTATGTCCCTGCTGGTCTTGACTCCTTGTCATCCTCTACTGAGGGTGCACAATTTCTCCCTGTCTCTCCAGCATGTGCAATTGGATCAATCATTTCCAATAAAGAGGCACAACAGAATTACTTGCCTCTCAAGGTGGCACACGGATATCAACGAAACATGCAGAAACAGAGTGTGTGGGAGTACATCAACACTTACTCCTACACACTTTAAAAACAAAGCTTTTGGAATCAAGTGCAAGTCAGATTATTATTATTTTTTAAGCTACTGGAAGTTAGAGAAACCTTACAGTACAGCATTTGTGCATGCATTAATGACAAACTGATGGAGGAAAGTTATCAATGAGCATTGCGTGGCTTTGCACAGAGCTGAGCTTGTACGAGCACTTCTGTGAAACTGTATCAGGTAACAGAGCTTTGGCTTGAGACTTTCTTTGAACACACTTGATTCCAGTTAAGGCAGCTAAATTCCTTTGGTCTTCCATTTCCAAACACTAAAGAGTTTAATCTGTATGGAACAGTGAATCTTGTACAATAGTCACTGTCCAAAGATAATCACCCACCGGCAGAAGGTATAAGGCCATATTAAAAAGATTACAAATGCAAACTTGGCTGATCTGCCCAGAGTATGCTATATTTAGAAACCAAGCTGAGCTAAAACAGAGCGTATCAAAGTCGGAAATCTTCACAGCTTCCTTTGGCAGTCTGCTGGCATATATTCCTTTCCTAGAAATTCAACAGAATCCCATTTGTATAAGGCAGGCAGGCAGGCTGTTATTTGCAGCTAAAATGAACAAACAAATTTGATGAGTGTCAAAGGATAAATAAATAAATAAAAATTGAGAGAGCTGGCTCTCACATTTTCTTGCATCTCAAGTAGTCTGTCCTCGAATATGAATTTTAACGCAAACACAAAGTATATAATGTGTATCTAGTTAGTAGCAATAACTCTGATTGTAACATCTGGAGAAAGTCCTGCCATAAAAATCAGAATCACTGTCTTCAGTTTCTGTGATTACCTGGCTTGCATTTTACATTTATTCATGTGAGAAGATTTCCCCAGAGTAGTGAATATTGCCCAAATGTAGAACAAAATATCCTGTGAAAACCAGGCACTCTGTTAATGAATTCAGCATTACAGTGGTACCTCGGGTTAAGTACTTAATTCGTTCCGGAGGTCCGTTCTTAACCTGAAACTGTTCTTAACCTGAAGCACCACTTTAGCTAATGGGGCCTCCTGCTGCTGCTGCGCCGCCGGAGCACGATTTCTGTTCTCATCCTGAAGCAAAGTTCTTAACCCGAGGTACTATTTCTGGGTTAGCGGAGTCTGTAACCTGAAGTGTATGTAACCTGAAGTGTATGTAACCCGAGCTACCACTGTATTTGAAATTGTCCCATTAGGAAAGCGAACTCAGTAATTATGTTACTATTTACTCTTTTCTTATTTGATCCCTCGCAGATCTTCTATAATACCTTTAGTGTATTGAATCCAATATTCCAGCTTCTTTCTACATATCCACACTTAATATAGTCAACTTACTTAAATTTCCAACCATTCCTTCATGGATTCTTGTGAGCCATCTCCCTTTTAGTTATCCAATTCTCCTCCTCCTCCTCTCCAAGTCTCAGGATCCTTACCTACTTGGCATTTATGTCAAGATAAGTTTCACATTCTTCCTCTGAAAATATAATAAAAAACAGGATAGCTCAGAAGAACTAATCTAAGTTGAACTAACCCAGTTGGATGAGATCAAAGGTCTGTCTAATCTTGTATCTTTTGGCTAGTCAAATGCCTCCGGGAAGCCCACAAGCAGAAAAAGGCAATATTCTTCCCCTGCTTTGCCTCTATCTGAAAGCATTTCTCCTTTATATATGGGGAATTATTTCCCTCCCACTTTGTTTTATTAAAAAGTTCTGGTCACTTATGAATCCATAGCACTCACCACTTAGGCAGTCAATAAAATGAAAATATTTTCATGACCAATTAAATGTGTTCTTTAATAATAATGAATAAGACTTGCAATAAGGTTGCAATCCTAGGCATATCTGCTTTGAGTAAACACACATAGGATAATATTTTCACTCACATTGTAAGATGTAATCGTAAAAGAAGTGAAATAGAAATGTTACATATCACATTTAGTGTAACCACTGAGAGGCTATGATAATAAATAGTTTAAAGTATAACATTCACAGAGACTTGTTTCAGATATTTTCGATTGGAAAAATGCAGTTAGTTCTATTGATCCAAGAACTTTAATCTTGACAATCTGCTGAAGGCTAGTATTAATTTTTCACACATTTCCATCTGCTGAAATCCTTATGACGTAGCAGAAAGCTGTTGTCTTTCTAGATAATAAAGAATAGATACACATTTTCCCCTAAAAGCTACACCTCTATAGGCCTCGGGACGTTTTTGGGATTAAGATGCAGAAACAATAGTAACCAATGAATTATTGATTTCATTAATTTCTGCTTTTGCATGTCACTTTTCAGTCTAAACCCCTCCCAAGTTCGCTCACATTGAAAAAGAATATGAAAGCATTGCTACACAATGCTTCATTATACAAATTAACACACACACACAATCAGAATTAGACAACACACACCATCAAACAAACAAGGAATTTATAAACTGAAATCAACTCTGGGAATTTTGTAAGATTATCTGCAACAGCATTGCATCAAATAGCTACTTGATTATTCAAGTCTTTCAGGAACTCTGTATCTGGAATTCATCAGCATGTAGACAGTGATGTGCATAAGCTATACCATTCCTCTTAAAACTGTGACATTGCAAACAGCTTTCAATACAACACTGCTTTTGTTATAGTATAACAGTCTTAGCATTGAATAACTTACTGCCCAACCCGCCAAGCCAAAATACAGCCTTCCAACCATATAGGACAGCCCATCAGGGACTTAATCAACCAGCTGTTTCTGGTGCTTGCCTGAGACTGCAAAAACAAGGAGGTTATCAAGAACCTGGCAGCCACAATACGTAGCTAGTGAGCTGCATACAGCTTATTGGGTCGCAAGCTGTGCAGCCTTGAACTGCTATGTTAAACGACAACTTAATTTTTCTTCTTACGGTTATTTGCCTATGGTGAGGCTCACATTATGATCCTCATACAGAATTGAACTATGTCACACATTTGTTTTCCCCCATACACCTTTTAACTTTTGTGATAGAGCAGAATGCATTCTAGAGCTTCTATAATCCTATAATTTTAGACCACAGAATGAAAATAATCGGTCAATTCGAGGACGGGGGACAATAGTCATACATCATGTGCTTGACAGCTGTGAACACACACACAAAACAGATGCAAAACCATTTTACCTTTAAATTGCTAGGATGATTCTGAGAGGATAAGATAGATGATGAATGTCACTGAAATGACTGTAGCTATCTGACATCAAGTCACTCTTTTCTAAATGTAATTGTCACTTAGCAACTTCTAACTGTGAGTAATGCTTTACATATTAAGATGCACTAATACAATTACTGGCATCACTGCTGCTGATTCAAAATACTGAATAATCTGACTTGATTCTCCTTCAGCCTGCATATTATTAAGCATCAGGTTCAGCCTTTAAAAAGGTAAAGGACAGTTAAATCCAATCATGAACGACTCTGGGGTTGCGGCGCTCATCTCACTTTACTGGCTGAGGGAGGCAACATTTGTCTGCAAACAGTTTTTTCCGGGTTATGCGGCCAGCATGACTAAGCCGCTTCTGGTGAAAGCAGAGCAGCACATGGAAATGCTGTTTACCTTCCTGCCAGACCCATACCTATTTATCTACTTGCACTTTGATGTGCTTTCGAACTGCTAGGTTGGCAGGAGCTGGGACCGAACAACGGGAGCTCACCCTGTTGCCGGGATTCGAACCGCCAACCTTACCAGGAGGCAAAGTGAGGCAGGTGCCTCAGGCAACAAACACTAATGGAAGGGCTGTGTGTTTTGTGGCTTGCCCTGTACTCTAAGCTAGCATGCTGCCTTGAAATATGGTGGTGGACTCTATCCTAGTGCCAGTCTTGAAGTAATTTTGAATGCCAGTTTAGGCAGCTTTTGGACACAGAATTGTTGGATGAATTTGGAGGGAAGAAGAGGATACTAATTATTATTAGTCCTTCCTCTTACTCACTAGTGTGAGTTTCATGACTAGTTAGCAAAGTTTTAAATTACCATTTATTTGCAGAATAAAGTCTGGAAACTTATGGGACTAAGGTTGCTTAACCTTATTAATAATTATCCAGAATGCTTTAGTAGTCTCAATTTCACCCTTTTAATTCCTCTAAAAAATGAATAACACAGAAGTCTGTAATGTAAAAATATTCTTTACTCACATAAAGCTTCTGACTTGATTCAGCAGTAAGCATCAGTGAAAATAAATTAGACAGAATATGCTTCTAGATTACAAAACACATGGTTGAGATAAAAATGGAGTCTCTGCTCAGGAGAGCACAGGACCAGCATCTTCTCTCTTTAGTTACTTGATGAAGAAAAAGACTGAGCTCTGAACAGGAAAGACGTAGTAAGGATTATTTTCCTATTGTTACTTTTCCTGCAAGGGATGTGAGTCCCCTCTATAGGAATTTACAGGGGGTACTCCATGTGTCTTAACCCTTTGCTTATCTAGCAACACATGAAATTTTATTTTGGCTGCATCTTTATCTCCCACATAAATGGGAGAAGGTATCATCTTGTTCTTCACTCAGGAAGCAAAATGTCTTGGGCTGGCTCTGTTGAACATAACTGAATTGGTGGTGGTGATGACAACATGGAAATTCTTCAGACTAGGGCCCAGCAGGATCAGAAGCAAACTGTGTTGTTCAAACAGGTCAGTAGTTCCTGAAAATACAGTGGTACCTCGGGTTACAGACGCTTCAGGTTAGAGACTCCACTAACCCAGAAATAGTACCTCGGATTAAGAACTTTGCTTCAGGATGAGAACAGAAATCGTGTGGGGGCAGTGGGAGGCCCCATTAGCTAAAGTGGTACCTCAGGTTAAGAATAGTTTCAGGTTAAGAACAGACCTCCAGAACGAATTAAGTTCTTAACCCAAGGTACCACTGTAAAAACAAATCTCATCTCTCACAAAGTGCTTTTTTTGGAGAGATTAGTTTTATGGTTGTATTTGTCCATGGAGTTTCTTCTTGGGAGAAAAGCAATGACAAACCTGGACAGCACCTTAAAAAGCAGAGACATCACATTGCCGACAAGGTCCGTATAGTTAAAGCTATGGTTTTCCCAGTAGTGATGTATGGAAGTGAGAGCTGGACCATAAAGAAGGCTGATCGCCAAAGAATTGATGCTTTTGAATTATGGTGCTAAAGGAGACTCTTGAGAGTCCCATGGACTGCAAGAACATCAAACCTATCCATTCTTAAGGAAATCAGCCCTGAGTGCTCACTGGAAGGACAGATCCTGAAGCTGAGGCTCCAATACTTTGACTACCTCATGAGAAGAGAAGACTCCCTGGAAAAGACCCTGATGTTGGGAAAGATTGAGGGCACAAGGAGAAGGGGACAACAGAGGACGAGATGGTTGGACAGTGTTCTCGAAGCTACCAGCATGAGTTTGACCAAACTGCGGGAGGCAGTGGAAGACAGGAGTGCCTGGCGTGCTCTGGTCCATGGGGTCACGAAGAGTCGGACATGACTAAACGACTAAACAACAACAACAACAAGTTTTATGGTTGCACCATACTTATATGCTCTGTCCTCCTAAACCAAACCCTAACCACAGCTTCTGGCAGTGAAGGAGTAACAGGGATAGCATACCTTCCAACATTTATCTGATGAAAATAGGGGGCATCCCATTCCATAATAATATTTTTACTATTTATACCCCACACATCTTACCGGGTTGCCCCAGCCACTCTGGGTAGCTTCCAACATATATAATAACATAATAAAACATTAAAAAACCTTCCCTATACAGGATTGCCTTTAGATGGCTTCGGGGTCAGATAACTCCATACCCTCCAACATTTCTCCAATGAAAATAGGGACATCCTAAGGAAAAGTAGGACATTATGGGATCAAATCAGAAACCTGGACAGCGTCTCTGTATCAGAGATGTCCCTGAAAAACACTTGGAGGGTCTGGGATGGCTTATTCATAAGTAGACTGACTCTGAGTCTATAGAAACATACCATGTTGTTGTTGTTCAACCTGCACCTAAAGCTTCTGCCAACAGTGCTCTCAAGGACTCAGGGTGCCACTCCATTCCTTTCTATGAGAGTTCCAAGTATTCCTCATATGGTACCAAGGGAATTCTCAGCAGTCGACTGAGGGGGGCATTGAGGGGTTTCCAGTCTGTCCTCCATGGATTGCATGCCTGGCACTAGGTAAGGGCTAGGCACAACATACTAGAATATACTGGTGTTTAGAATGATATCCTTGCATTCAGTAATGTGTGTGTTGTGTGGGGTTAGAATTATGAAGAATTATAACATTAAACCAGTTATGCATCTCATTATAATTATGTCAGAGTGCTTGAAAAGCATGCAAGCCTTCTCTAATTAATTGCAATGCCATTTAATACTACACAAGTAATGAAAAATCTTAATAATTAACTTAATAATCTCTCTTTTTGCATTATTTTGACATGTGACTATATTATTCCAGTAAATGCTTAATTCTGTTCCAGGTTGCCTTTGAATTTTCCAGGAACTCCCTAGATGCCTTAGTGAATAATGATACTCACCTATGAAATAAACCTTCTGTGCTAGAATTGGGGACAAGATTTTGAATGCTTGCATAGCTTAAAGTTGAAACAACATACCACCAAAATATCGGCCTACAATATTTTGTTAGGTAAACATAATCTAGAGGGAAATTTAGCAAATTTCTCATAACTTTCAGATAAGACTTATGATGTAATGTGCTTTTAGATATGTTTTCCATCTTACCAGGAAAGACACAAGTTCACTTCTTTTAATACACATCTGAGTATTTTAAAACTGCTGCTTTAGAATATTCAGCAGATGTCACTGGGAGGCAGTCCTCCAAAATTAACCTTCAGATGTCCAGACATGTTTGCATACTGCAACATTTTAATGGGGTTTTGGACTCATTACATTTCGTTCTTGTTTACTCTGTGCCAAGACAAAGATTTAGGTTTATACTCTCTGGCACAAAACGTGGCATTTTGAAAGACCCTAGTAAACCCACATGGGACACGGGTGGCGCTGTGGGTTAAACCACAGAGCCTAGGACTTGCCGATCAGAAGGACGGCGGTTCGAATCCCTGCGATGCGGTGAGCTCCCATTGCTCGGTCCCTGCTCCTGCCAACCTAGCAGTTCGAAAGCACGTCAAAGTGCAAGTAGATAAATAGGTACCACTCTGGCGGGAAGGTAAATGGGGTTTCCGTGTGCTGCTCTGGTTCGCCAGAAGTGGCTTAGTCATGTTGGCCATCACCTGTACGCCGGCTCCCTCAGCCAGTAAAGCGAGATGAGTGCCGCAACCCCAGAGTCGGCCATGATTGGACCTAATGGTCAGGGGTCCCTTTACCTTTAGTAAACCCACAATAAAGTGTAAGGTGGCATGTAGTTTTCTAGTTTTGGTTTCTTTCAGATGAGGCAGGTGATCTGTTCCCTCTCAGCATGGTACAGCTGCTATGGACATAGAAATGGAAATTGCGTGTCAACGTCCTCAAGCCACCCCCCAATAATTCACACATCACACATCAATTTTGGTTTGGGTTTTTGGCATGATTTTGGCCTCAACTTTATTTAAATACACACAAGTGAGTGGTTGCTTAGGCAAGCAACCAAGCACCAAGTGGTTGCTTGGTTCCGACTATCTGTCCTTACCCAGGGACAGAACTGACTTCCGGATTCTAGCGGAAGCCAGTGAGGGAAACAATTTTGGGGAGAAAATGAAGCTGGGCCTCAGTCCCTCACTTCTCACCCTCATGCTCCTGGTGGCATGCACGACCCAAGTCTGATGCCAGGGACAAGGACGAAAAGAATGGCAAGCCCCTGGATTCCTTTAACGGAATTCCCTTTCCGCACCACCATTGGAGGGGTAGGCACTTACCCCCTCCACCAACCAATTTGAACCAATGCCTAACCGCCAACCTTACAAGTTGTGACGATTTGCTACGCAGTAGGCAAAAACCAAGTGGCACCAGCCAATCAGCCAGATGGCAAAATTCCCACTGGGGTGGCTTGTATCCCCCACCGCAACACGTGCTCTCTGCTAGGGAGAACACGTTTAACTGATGAGCAGGATGGCCATGTTCCCCAGTCCAGAGGGAGATGTTAAACTGGTGAAGAACAAGAGTGTACACATCCTCATTACTAAATTATTTACTTGTAGGAATGTTACATAGCCTTTACGTAGCCTGACTTCTATTGCTGAATGAATGGAAGATTCCTCCTGGATAACATCTATGTAAGTCCATAGTAGTTTAAATCATATCATCTGAATGCAGACTTGTTTCATTCAGCTATGACCTTGTTTTCCCAAGTATATCTGCAAAGTTTATAAAAAAAAAAATTGATCTCATACCTTTACCATCAAGACCATTGGAAACTGCATGCAGCCAAATGCACTATAGGGCCACAGTCATATTAAAATACATTTCTAGTTTATTTTGTTTCAGCTGGCTTTATGATGATCCTTTCTTCAATGAAATCAATGGAATTCTCAGAACAAATCAAACATATGCTGTAATAACCTTGATCTTCTTTTGATCTTCTTAAGTGTTGATCTGCGTAATTATAATTCTGATACAGCTGAAAGAAACAATACGTTTTTGCACAGTGCAACACAAGACACCCAGAATTACAGAAGTAATTCTTTTGTAAATTCAATGGGGTTTTTTATTAAAGGAAAAGAAAAGAGTCTCCTGGTTGATTCTTATGTACCTGGTAAAGGACAATGATGCCAGAGAAACAAAAACTTCTGCTGCTTTGTGTTGTATCACCTTCATCATATCACCTATCTGCAGTGTCACTACATGCCATCATCAGTCCTGTTTCTGTCTTTATTACTGAGACTCTGCCAAAGTGCTTACTGACAAGTGCTTACTTTTCCCCACAATGACCCTATCCCAATATGGGACATACCCAGCAGAAAAGGTCCACTGCTACCCTGGAGACTTCATGCATATTGTATCAAAGAGCCTTCCATGACAAGAGAGACCCAGTTGGATTCCCTGGCTACAGAGACACAGTTGTATACAATTCATAACCATCAATTGTCTACTAAACTTTAAATTATGTAGAATTAGCAACAGGTTGATGACCCTGTAGATCATCAGGAAGGAAGGAAGGAAGGAAGGAAGGAAGGAACCATAACACATACTCAGGATCTTCAGCACAAGCATGTGGACCTGCTATCTGAGCTCTTGGAAGATTGCTTCTGTTGGAAACAAGATGTTGGGACTAGATGGCTTTTTTTTTATCTGACCCAGCAACACAGTTCTTAAATATAGCACTATGAAGTCGTCAGTGGTTATAAACAAATTCTAGAGTTCAGCAATTTTTGCATTTTTTAAATGCAAAAGCAATGTGTGATTAGTAAATGAAGAGCAAACTAGTTTAAGCACATTTATTCCATTAAAAACCATAAGCTTTTCCAGTGTAATACATGGAAGGATTACTTGGCACTGGGCTGGGTCTGCTGTTCTAAGCTAGCCATTTTTATCTCACAACTCTGACATTTAAAATCTTTTGGCAAGAATCTCATTTATTATGCATTGTCAGCCTAATTCATTATTTGTGTGACTTTATAGGCAGAAAAAGAAATAATGGATTATATCAACTGCATGTCACTTAATGAAGATAAAGAGTAACTTAATTTCCATATTAATTTCTCTATTAAAATGACAGTAGGTAGTAGTGTAACCTTTGGGGTCAGGTTAATTGTTTCAGTTATGGGCGTCTAGACAAAGTATAATGTAGTTTTAAGTTTCCATATGCTCCTGATCCATTTTATTCTCAAGCACCAGCACTGCCACCCCTCTTGTGAAAGTTAATTGGGAAAAGAATGTTCAGAGTTGAAGGGCAGCATTTCTTATAGGAGCAGTTTCCATTTGCCCTAGTGATTTATATGAATGTGCACATTAGAGCAATGTCGTATCATTCATTTCAAAATGTCAGTTGTGGAGTGAAGAGACCCTGGAGTCGAATCTTCTCTTTTTTTAATGTGTGGATTCTCCCATGGGTCTCTTGTTACCATGGAAAGAGTTGTGCTCCTGTCCCCATGCTTGCTTTTTGTGCTTTTTCTTTGGTTGCAACTATTAAGGGTATAATGCAAGTGTTCCCATGTTAAAGCTGCGGGGGGCACTAAAGGTAAAGGGACCCCTGACCATTAGGTCCAGTTGCGGACGACTCTGGGGTTGCAGCGCTCATCTTGCTTTATTGGCCACGGGAGCCGGTGTACAGCTTCCAGGCCATGTGGCCAGCATGACTAAGCCGCTTCTGGCAAACCAGAGCAGTGCACAGAAACGCTGTTTACCTTCCCGCCAGAGTGGTATCTATTTATCTACTTGCACTTTGATGTGCTTTTGAACTGCTAGGTTGGCAGGAGTTGGGACCGAGCAACAGGAGCTCACCCCGTCACAGGGATTCGAACTCCCGACCTTCTGATCGGCAAGCCCTAGGCTCTGTCGTTTAACCCACAGCGCCACCCGCGTGGGGCACTATTACCCATAAATGCTATGCATACATAAACTTTGATATCCATTTTCTTTACTGCCTGCCAAAACTCCTAATGAGCTCAAAGATAGTATGGAGTAAGTGTGAAACATAAGCCCAAACTAAGCCCTCACTTGTAAAAGAGGGAATCATGAAACAGTCTCTTTTGGTTTCTCATTGGATTTACTTGCTAGGTTTTAAGGTTCTAAAAACTCAAGTTTTTAATGTAACAATAGGAAATGAATGTCCATGGCTGCAATTCTGTGAGGCCATTGAACTTATTGACTTACTTCCAAGAGAATCTGCTGAGGACTCGACTTCATACTTTTAAATCCACAAGAACCATGATCACCATAGGCGTGGTAATACTAAGCCAAACTATTAGTAAGCTTGAATGAGTGAGTGTGTGAGTGCATGAAGGGAAAAATGTGCCTATGCATCTCTTCCTCGTTCCTGCTTCTGCCATTGTACCCAAAGCTAGGCTATAGTTTGACCTAGCATTATTATGTCTGAACCCAGGCTTATGGTTTGTCTTACTTGAGAAAAACCACCAGCTGTAGCCACAGTTTGTTTTTAGCCTTGTAGGCCTGTGAATATTTGGGACTTACCTGGTTGTTTTCTTTGTTTTTGAGTACATTAGTACTCAGCACTTGACTTGGGGATGAGGCTGAATTTGAAAGCTTGTTGGATGCAGGAAATTGCTGTAATGGAAATAGAGATAGATGTTGCATGTGTGTGTGTGTGTGTGTGTGTGTGTGCGCGCGCGCATGTGCTGCATGTATGCTGTTGGATCCTTTATTTTCAAAAATGTCAAGCAGCTTGAAGATTAAAATGAAAAGCAAACCAACTTCACATAACATAAGGTTATGGGGGAGGGAAACCCTTAGAATTTGCAGCAGAATAGAGGAGCTACAGTATGCATTCACATAATAAATATCTGCGTTTTCTACATCTCTTTTAAGTCTTCTGTGAACAATTTATAGCCATACTTTTCAAACATTAAACCTTCACAAGAACCCTATCCACATTAATTAGTCTATCAAGTGATCCGTGGACATTCTATGTTCTAGGAAATTATTATTCTGATATGCACACCCATTCCTGTTGATGGGTTGTTCAGGCTTGTTGTTGACCTATGTGAGGAAAGAGTGTCCCTAAACATACTATGCTCTCTCAGGTAGTTGCACATTTTAAGGAATACCAATAATGGTGGGCAAACTGTCTTTCAGAGATAATTGTTAGGTAATTTTTATTATTATTATTATTTTAGAACAAATATTTCCATGTGATTGACAATTCACAAAGTAACCAAATATCTCCTAGATTTAATCCAAGTATGTATCTTGTTTAGGTATTTATTGTCAGGAGTTCAGCCTACACTCGAGTAGGACTCTGGCAGAGACACATGCCCCACTGGCATGTTCCCTCCCTCTTGGTCGATCATTTGGGAGCTTCAAAAGCTTTCTCCTGCCCGAACATCACAGCGACCGATGCCAACTGACACCGGCACACTTAGGGATCCGCATAGTTTGCACATCATGTGTAACAGACCTCAGCAATTCAGCATTTTGGCTAATCTACTTTATTTACATATAAACACACATGGAACAGTGCAACATGGCTCCCTCTCTCTCTAGCATCAGACAGCAAAGAGAAAAAGAACAAAGGGCAATAGTCCCACTTCATGGAACACAGTAACACAAACATCCTGTCTTCGTCACTTCCCACTCTGTGGAGTCAAAACATATACCGTCATGTGAAAGACAAAAATCCTATGACTGCAATCATGGAGCAGGAATTCTAACATTTATATATACACCGAAGTAGTTGGTTTATTCTCAGAGTTTGCCTCCAATGCAAGGACGGGTGTATTACTCTAATCAGCCTTAATGGCATGAATGTTTCTAAACATTTGCAAGCCACCATTTCCTTTTACTTTTTAAATTCCTTATTTTTATCTTGGATTCTGTCCCAAACATTTGAAAGCTAATTCATTTATATTTGTTTTGTGTACACACACAGGCACAATGAAATTTGTTTGCAAGCAGCAATTCAAATTGAGGAAGAGGGGGTAAAAAAGGCTTCTCAGTTATCAGCAGCAGGCAGTTTTATCCCAGGAATTATGTGGTCAATGCTAGAGGTTTATAAATGTCAGAAATCCTAATAAGCTTTGATTATGTCAGGGGTTGCTCTTCCATTCTTCTCAAGAGGAGCATGTTTCTGTATAATGTGAATTGGTAGCAAAATGTCTGCTGTTAAGAGGTCACAATATGAATTTGATTATTATCCTAGAATAGTTGCAAGCTTTTGATTCCACCAGGTTTCCCAGTGCGTTCAAGTCAATTTTGTGGCTGGCATATTGCTCAGCTTTGCTGAATCAGATCCAAAGCAGATTTGGCAGGCTCAGATTCTAGGAATGACATTATTCTAGGCTACAAGAGGGATCGCTCCATGACTTGACTTGCCCTCATGCTTCTTTTCACAGGTGTTGCTCAGCTTCTTACAACCAGATGCCAGAAATAGCAGGAAACGTTGGGCTGGGGGAAGCTTATCTTATGTATAAGAGAGATCAGACCTGCAACTTGGCTATATTAGCAGTTGTCAGATTTGGAATGGCCCTTCAACAATCCAACAGGTTGTAGTGTCAGATGGATATACAGTGGTACCTCTACTTACAGATGCGATCCGTTCTGGGGTGCCGTTCACACCCTGAAAAGTCTGTAAGTAGAGCGCAGCTTCTGCACGTGCGTGTGACACGATAGAGCGCTCCTGCGCATGCACGAAGTGGCGAATCCAGAAGTAAACACTTCCGGGTTTGCCGCATTCGTAAACTGAAAAAATGCAATGTGAAGCAAACGCAGCTCGAGGTATGACTGTAATGTTAAGCTTGTTACAAATGCATGGCCAATGGCTGGTGAGTGTTGCCAGAACTGTTGCTGGAAGAGTTGCTTCCAGCTTGTGATTCCATGTACCTCTGAGGTCTTTTCTGGTTGCGGGGCCTGAGTTGATTGGGCCAGAGCTCCAGATGACCCCCTTGTTCAGTGAACTGACACAGGGTTTGCAATACCCCTGCAAAAGGGTTGTGTTGTCTACGAGTGATGAACATTTATAGTCCTGCCCACATAGTGCCACAGGAATTGAGTTCGGAGCCTCTTGCCCAAGCATGCTAGTTAACCCTACCCCGAATATAAAAGCTTACCCCTTGGATAAGAAGTGCTTCATTAGTTTACAATTTGTATAGAATTCAATGATGACATTTGCCCTGTATTTTCATTTCAGAATTATGGCTTAACACTATAGATATTAATTTTCTACAAGAGTTATTTCCCTCATCATTAGGTAGTTATTTTTGAGATGCCTAAACTTGTTCTCCCTGACAGTAGTTTAAAGGAGCATTCAGGGAATGTAATTGGTTGGGAAATTACACTCTTTACTACTGCTTCATGAATGCAGCTTTTTGCATGTTATCAGAAATAATTTTGCTCTCTTGTTTGCGTCAGCTTCTTCACTCTCCAAAGACTGAAAGCAAAGCTTTCAAAAGAGACGAATAAGATAATAATCACTCTACAGAATACCCCACACTGTTTCTTTAGCAAGAAAAAATGAGAGGGGCGGCGATTGTATATGGATTGGCATGCAATATATAGTTTTCCCCAAAACCATGGTAACAAAAACATAGTTCTTTTTTTAAAAAAAAAATCACATGAAAGCTCATACCAATAACAAACTTAGTTGGCCTCTAAGGTGCTACTAGAAGGAATTTTGTTTGTTTGTTTGTTTTGACTACAGTAGACCAACACGGCTACCTACCTGTAAATAGTTCTTTCAAATAATCAATTATGGAAAGTAGCAAGTCTTTTTTTCTTTGGTTGCTTTGGGAACGGTTCCCCAGATATATGCTGGATGTTTCTTGTTGTGCATGGCCTACTCAGGGCCAATCACCGCATGCAAACATGTAATAAAATGGGGGGTGGGGGTGGCAAAGACTAACAGAATTATTTATTTATTTAATAAATTTATTTATTTTTTCTCATTATAACAAAAATAAATGTACACAACCAATTTAAGACTCCAAATCTTAATATCGACCTCCCCCCTTTTTGTGGTTACTTATATATATTTACCACTGCATATCCAATTCAAATCTGTTTACTGGTTATCCTCTATGTTCTATTCAAGTTATTCTTACTGCATGTTTTTATGTGAATCCTACTAATGATTTAAGCTGTTTACAACAATTCTTCAACTAATCTATAAATTCCCCCCTTTTGTATTAAAACATCTCTTTTCTTGGTTTCTTAATCTTCTGGTAAGTTTCGCCATTTCTGCATACTCCATCAGTTTTTGTTGCCAATCTCCCTTGTTTGGAACCATTTCCTCTTTCCATCTCTGGGCATATATCATTCGAGCACCTGTGGTATCATACATAAATACTTTTTTCCTGTTCATTGGGTACCTCTGAACCAATTATTCCTAAGAGAAAAGCTTCCAGTTTTAAAATAAAAGTTATCTTCAACATTTTTATCAACTCATTATAAATCATTTCCCAGAATGTTTTTGCCACCTTACATGGCCACCACATATGGAAAAAGGCACCCTCTTTCTTGTTACACTTCCAACAGATATCTGATTCTGACACATTTTTTTGCTAATTTACTAGATGTCAAATACCATCTAAGGACTAACAGATTTATTATGGCATAAGCTTTTTTGGAGTACAGTTATCCGATGCCAATACCCACCCCCTGTCAGCATCGCCCTAGAGCCAGTGTACCAACTGGACTCATGCACCTCAACCCCGACTGGGCTAGGCGAGCTGGGTAGCACCGCCAGAGACCTCCTTTCTCACAGGAACAGGTCACAGTGCTGTGGACTCACAGCTTGGAGCTGAGAGCACCGGATTCACTGTCTCAATAATACAGTCGTTGCGCAGCAGAGTTTTGCAGAGTCTTGCAGAGTATAAACCACTCGGAGAGCAGCTCTGTAAAATATCTTCCTTTTATTCTGTAACTACAACTATGATACAAAACTATATACAGAGCTGAATATTCTAAGCATAAATCAATGCTACACTGAGAGTCTGCAGCTGCTCTTAGCAGCAATCTAATCTCTAGGATCTCTAACACTCTCACTCTCTCCGATACACTGACTGACTGACTCTCTCTCACACACACAGAGAGATG
The DNA here is from genome assembly GCF_964188305.1 of Podarcis bocagei. Classification (NCBI taxonomy): domain Eukaryota; kingdom Metazoa; phylum Chordata; class Lepidosauria; order Squamata; family Lacertidae; genus Podarcis; species Podarcis bocagei. The sequence goes on from NC_138128.1 coordinate 69,386,293, forward strand.
TTGCTGGGCAGAATAAGTAGATAGGCAGGACACGCCTCCTGCTCTCTGTAGAGTCAGCAGAGACCATCAGGAGATGGTCAGGAGATTCTTGGGTATGGGAGGGGTGAAATCTCCTCACCCCCTTCAACTGCTTTCCATAGAACAGAAGCTGCCAGTGGGGGTCTTTCTATTTCCTTTTTCTTGTAATGTGAGGCTGCAGTTATCAAGTGATAAATATACAGGCGAACCATTCTTAAAAAATACCAAGACTGAGGGTAAAAATGCACAGCCAGTGCTGACTTGCATCACAGATCAAATACCACAGGCTTTTTACATCATTCCAGATCTCCTATCTGTGATGCAAGTCACCACTTAATAATAAATAAGTTTTGGAAACAATCAACGAATTTAGTCATTAGGCCTAAAAACCTGGCCTTATTTATCTATACAGACATGCATCTTAAATGCTGTACACATATGATTTATTTCTTTTGATTGCCCTGATTGTATTTGTTAGTACAAGAAAGATATTATTTTTCCCTGGAAGGAAATGGATAAAGATATTGGAAAGAAGAGATACTGCTTTTTAAAATCTTCTCGTGTAAAGCCCCCTCTTCTTTGGGAGCTGTTTATAACAAAATGGCTTATACTGACCAATCAGATCAGTATTAAATTTAACTACAGAGACGGGCAGTGACCCTCCGGGGTAGTAGTATAACCCTGCTATCTCAGATACTGTCTTTATTAAATATGGCCCATGCAAAATATGTACTCTACTGGTGAGTAAGAGCCCTTCTTATATCCCAGGAATTTGCTCACACCTGTGTCTCTAGTTCAGGAGACTAATATGATGTCTGAGGCAGCCTCAGCCAGCACGCATACAAATAGTCAACCTGTGCTGAAATTTAATGCCTCTTTAAAACATGCAAGGAAGAAAAAAGAGGGAATAAAAATGTACTGCATGGTATTTAGTTTCTGAAATAGACTGTGACAGTTAAACCTTTCAGGAGATGAGAGTGATCACAATGATTGATTTAAATTTGCTTAGCAGTAGCCATTCAAAATAGCTTTTAAAGTAGACATAATGGAGTTTATCAGCACTGTAAGCAAAAAAAAGTGTCCTGCCAAGCTCTACAGAACTTAACAGGGCTTGAATGGAAGTGGTACTGGGTTCTCTACACTCCTTGAGCCCACTGTAAGCATTTCGGCATATTTCACTGGCTTCGTGCCCCAAGGGAAAATCTCAACCAAATTTGTCGTCTGATGCACAACTATGGACCTGTACTCATCAGTACATATGAGTTGTGATTTTCAGTCAGGTTATGACAGGGGTCAGCAACCTTTTTCAGCCGTGGGCCGGTCCACCATCCCTCAGACCATGTGGTGGGCCGCACTATATTTTGAAAAAATAATAATGAGCGAATTCCTATGCTCCACAAATAACCCAGGGATGCATTTTAAATGAAAGGTCACAGTCTACTCATGTAAAAACATTCTGATTCCCAGACCACCCGCGGGCCAGATTGAGAAGGCAATTGGGCCATATCCAGCCCCCGGGCCTTAGTTTGCCTACCCGTGGGTTATAAAGATATTTAGGTGTGCTGTCCTCTTCTCACTAAGTTCCTGAACACTTGCGGTACTTTTCAGCAGCAAGACCAGCATGGGCAAAAACAGCAACAGTTTGCAGGATAGATTCAAGGTCAGGGTCTGAGTAATCAGAGTCCAAAACGAGGGGGTCAGGCAAATGGCAAGATCAGGGTCCTCCAGCGTCATGTTCCAATTGTCCCGTGGGCAAAGAAGGGAATAAAATGATACCTCGGGTTAAGAACTTAATTCATTCTGGAGGTCCATTCTTAACCTGAAACTGTTCTTAACCTGAGGTACCACTTTAGCTAATGGAGCCTCCTGCTGCTGCATGATTTCTGTTCTCATCCTGAAGCAAAGTTCTTAACCTGAGGTAATATTTCTGGGTTAGCGGAGTCTGTAACCTGAAGCGTCTGTAACCCGAGGTACGACTGTACACACGATAGATTAATTTTATAAATAGTACTCTGGAAGAATGCATGAGACAGGTCACAGGCAATCCACGGTCAGGTTCTGACTAGGAGGCAGGAGATTGATAAAGCATAATGCTGGTACAAAGACATTGTTCCAGCTGCTGTTCCAGCCTAGCAGTGGGACTTTTGAGCTGGAGCTGCTAAAACACACCCTGACCTAAGGTGACTCCTATCACCTATCTTCATCAAGATGTCTCCTTGAGAGGAGAGTCTTATTCCCAAGGAGACCTTGTCTGTAGTTAACTTCTCTAGATGAGACAAGTTTCTTTCTTGCCCTTCCTCTGCCTTATTTATGGATCCTGACTCCTCACCCATAGATTGAGCCTGATCCAGGGCTTGGTATAATGCTGGGGATGCCATGTTGTTCTTTGGTGAGGAATTTGCCAGCTGCGACATGACACACGTGTAAGATAAGTTGCTTTGTTAATAAACAAATGAATGAATGTCTATTATTGCGGTCAAACAGCCAGCATTGTTTTGTTACTGACATTTTTTATGCTGACAATGCTTTATTGTTGGTACCGGTATTTTATTGTGCACCACTCTTAGATCCCTTGTACTGAGGAATAGGGAAATAAATGTTATAAACAGATTAATAACGTCACTTGTTTGGAGCATGGTAGGACACTTATGAGTCAGTGTGGGATGGTGAAAAATTATGGTTGTTGCACCCTAAAAGATTTGTGAGAATAATACAGCAGACATAATACAAGTCCAAACTTTACTGTTCTTCCTCTCCACATAAGGATGGAGCCCAGTAAAGGGATTTCAAATGGCATTACAGATCAGTCTTTGGTTTATTTCTGTGTATTGAAGTTACATACTGTTCTGCATCGTGGTGTGGACTCAAGAGATACTACCTTTATTTTAAATTGTCACTGCCACCACCTTGAAATCTCCTGAATAGAGGCAGGAGACAGTTCAAAATTATGCATAAGTAAGGAACTGGTCACTGTCAGCTGAATGAAGGTTATTAACGTGTACTTCATCTTACAAATTTATAATATTGACTAATCCAGCCTCTGCCAGCCTGTTGCTGTACAGATTTTTTGCATGACAACTCTCATAAACTCCAGCTAGCATTGGCAAAAAGTTGGATTAAGGGTCAGCAAACTTTTTCAGCAGAGGGCCCTCAGACCTTGTCGAGGGCCGGACTATTTTTTTTGGGGGGGGGGAATGAACGAATTCCTATGCCCCACAAATAACCCAGAGATGCATTTTAAATAAAAGCATACATTCTACTCATGTAAAAAACACGCTGATTCCCGGACCGTCTGCGGGCCGGATTTAGAAGGCGATTGGGCCGGATCTGGCCCCCGGGCCTTAGTTGGCCTACCCATGGATTAAGCATTTCTCCCAATGCTTAAAGTAGGCTTAATGAGTATAGCCAATCAAGTACCTCTACCATGCAAGCTCTAATAAGTTTTGCAAAGCTTGGCAGGGTGCTTACCTTACAGCAGATCTTTCTAAACTTTTCATGTTGGTGACACACTTTTTAGCCATGTATCATTTTGTGACACAGTAATTCAGTTTTACTAGCAAACCAGAAATTGAACTAACCCCTTTCCAGCCCCGGGAAGAGCATGGGGAACGTTTGCATGACACACAATATGGAAAACTATGCCTTACAGTATCAATAGTCTTCATTTGGTTTGATTTTAAATGGCTATGACTAAGCAAATGTAAATTTAAAGCTAGTTACACGTGAGTAATACAAGTCCCAAACTATACATCAAGTCAGTCAACTTTAGACTTCTGATTTTCATACATCCTGAAGGTTTCAATTAAAGAATTAAAATAGCAGGCTGCTTTGGAAACAAAAAGAAAACATAAACTTTATAACTAACGCACTAGAGGCAAACTCGACCCTCCAGATGTTTTTGGCTTACAACTCCCATGATCCCTAGCTAGCAGGACCAGTGGTCAGGGATGATGGGAATTGTAGTCTCAGAACATCTGGCGGGCCGAGTTTGCCTATGCCTGCACTAGAGGTATACTGGATTACTTCTAAGTGGACTTTCAGCACTTACTTAATGAACAGCATCCTTCATATGTGGAGCATAAACCATAAATCTCTGTGGTGTAACAAGCAGAAATCTCCAGGCAGACTAAGTCAAAACATGTAAAGAAAAATAGCCATATTTATGTTGCACAAGAAGCAAACAGAGTGTGTGCTGCATGGGAAAAGGTGACAGCATCAAAAGTATGTTGGATGCTGCTAAATGCGTCATGCAGAGAGAAAACAATAAGTACCTGGAAATGTCCTCAAAAGGTGTAAAGCTGAGGATATTTCTCTATTTTCTGCCAGATGTTTTGCAACTCATGAGCTGACCACTTTGGAGAATATGGACAAAAATAAACTTCCTCGCCTTGCAAACAAGGGCTTGTTAAACAGGGCAGAGGTTCTTATACAAGAAAGGCTCAGATTTTGATCATACATTGCTAAGAGAATGAAAGGTGGCTTGTTAAATGTGTATTTTGTAAGCCCACCTAAAGTTAAGTATGAAATTAGTGACAATTGTGTTGTTGTTTTAACAGAATCTTACATTGAAGGGAAGATAATTCTCATATAAATCCCTGCCTGAAATAATGGGATGTGTTATGATTAGAAACCAATTTCAAATTCCCTGTGTATCCGTAAATCATTTGCTGATCCAGTGTAGCATGGCATTATTTAGAGGACATGTTTTCGTTGTATGTCCATATTTGAGAGTGACAACTTGATTTGCACTTTCCTGTTCATGCAGACAAAAGTGATTTGTTCTCCTTGTTGTGGGGAAACAAAAACACCAAACAAAATAAACAGACAACACAAACAACCAATTTGTGAATATGAGCAGCACAGTGGACCTTATTAATCCAATATTGATAATTGTTCTGGAAATAGCTGTTGAGTAGCCTGGGGACAATAAAGCTGAGGAAATAAGAAATGTAAACAAACACGGGGGGTTATTTGGGAAGGGGAGAGGTTGAAGCTGTTTTTAAAAGCACAACAAATGCTAAGGTCTCATCAGTATATCCCAAATAACAACAATTTAAAATTTGGCATATTAAGTCCTACAATAGACTTGTTAGGCAAAACAAACAAAAATATCACCACTCTGTTGTAGGCTGCCATACATGGCTGGTGGGCTATATCTGGCTTGATGGGTCCAAAATCCTGGCCTCTGCCTTGATGTTTTTGGACTGTCTAATAATAAAAAGTGGCCTGGTTCCATTTCCTGGGAAAGGCAAATGATAGAATTTATTTTCTCTTTCCCAGCACCAACAAAAATAGGATGTATTTACCCAAAGTGCGGTGGGTTTTGGTCTGGTATTAGAATTTTCAAAATATAATTTGAATTATAGGCACCACAACATTATGCTCATATCGTACCTTTTGGGAATTTCCTTGCTGATTATTTGGAATTCTACTTTCTAAAGACTAATATACCTGTTATACATTTTCTTACAATGGTCATTTTAAAATATTGCTTCTGAGATTAAACAACAAATCTAGAGATGAATTCCAAGGTCATTGTTCCATATAACACACACATGGTTTCATGCTGCTGAAGAAATTGCTTTAGCACAACTAGTATTTTTCTCAGCTGTGACCTACGTAAAAATTGCTCTCTTGTTTTCCTCAAATGGATCCCTGCTATATTGCTGGAAATTCACATACCAATAGGACATCAGCAGCATAAAATCAACATCTTTGATATTGACTAGAAGTCAGTAAATTTAATAGATAATAAAAATATGTTTCTTCCTTAATATCCTCTGGACAAAGTTTAAGTGCATCTTGTTATAACTTATACCAGAAAGAAATGTTTTAAGGTGTAATCAACTCATCTTATAGGAAAATCATTGTTGCCTATCTGTCCAAAATTAATGTGTGCCTCATTGCTTGACAAGCTCTGACGTGTGTGTGTCTACTGAAGTAAATGATCAAATCGTAAGAATGCACAAATTCCGAGAAAATACATTAGCTCTGGTGGAAAATTGTACCCTGTCAGGCTTCAGTATAGACAATTTGTTTAACAGTTTTTAAAACCAAAATGTTTATTTATTTATTTTTGTAATTGGACCTGCCAAGCAGCATTGACTCAAAATAAAAACTAGCCAAACACTGAATTTATCTCACAGCTGTTCAAATCTGTCAGTTTTGATTTCCTTTGCAGCTGAAACTTACTGTCAAAGTTGGTGAGATGAAAGTTTGCCTGTAAGTGTTCTGAAATAAATTTTCTAACATTCCCTATCGTTTTTAAAATATCAAATTTGACACTCATTTATTTTGCTGTATAGTAAGATAGACACATATTCTTCTAGGCCTCTGCTTTTCATATCATTACAAGTGACTTTTTTTTTTTAGCCTGCCAAATAGAAATCTCTCAGTTGATAAATGTTGATGGCGGCCTGTGTGAACTGCATTTTGCTGATGAACATTTAACTGGATTACAAGTGCACTCAACTTTTGGAGTCAATACAACAACAACAGAATGTGTTTCCTGTCATGTAGGAGACCTGACATCCTTGACTGACTTTCTCAGTCTTGTCTAGAATGTTCCTAACAGGTATTAACCATAGATCTGCAGTATAAAGGATGAGATATAAATTTTGTCTACTGACACAGCATTAGTGTGCTGAATTATCACCAATTTCTCTTGCTATCTATCACTCTGATCTTAAAACTTGTCCACAAAACCAGTCAGGGAGAAGTTAATTTAAATTGGTCTATAGACTACCTGGAAAGCAATTAATCTCCTTTGCATAAATATCAGGGATGAGTGGTGGCTATCCTGGACCCTTCTAGCTTTTCATTCTCTTAGGGATCTATTAGAAGAACAATAGGGATGTGTGTGGTGCTGTGGTATAAACCACTAAGCCTCTTGGGCTTGCTGATCAGAAGGTTGGCGGTTCGAATCCCTGCAACGGAGTGAGCTCCCATTGCTTTTCCCCAGCTTCTGCTAACCTAGCAGTTTGAAAGCATGCCAGTGCAAGTAGATAAATAGGTACTGCTGCGGCATGAAGGTAAACGGTGTTTCTGTGCGCTCTGGTTTCTGTCACGGTGTTCCGTTGTGCCAGAAGCGGTTTAGTCATGCTGGCCACATGGCCCGGAAAGCTGTCTGCCGACAAATGCTGGCTCCCTCAGCCTGAAAGCGAGATGAGCGCCGCAACCCCAGTTGCCTTTGACTAGACTTAACCATCCAGGAGTTCTTTACCTTTTTACCTTACCTAGAAGAACAATACTGGATCCAATCAATTGCTATGGCAATGCTTGTGAGTTTTTAAAATCAACCTCTCATACTTCTGTTTTAAGTAAATTGATATTAGTCAAAAAAATGTCTGGCAGATTTCTCTTACAGTGCCTTGCACAGGACATTACTATCCAAATTTCATCATGTTGGGTCAGTCAGCCAAACTACAAATAACGTTTCCACTTATACTTTCACTTATTAAAGTGGAGCATGTGAGGAAAGGGCAGAGGCAGAGCATGCAAGCAAAGGCTCATACGTGTAACACAGGAGTGGCAAATCTGTGGTCCTACAGATGTTGTTGGACACAAAATCCTACCATCCCTGACCATTGGACATACTGACTGGGACTCATAGGAGCTGGAGTCCAATGGCATCTGAATAATGACATGTTAGCTGCCCCTGTTGTAATACCATGCTTTCGCATTACGTACATGTGAACTGGCCCATTGATACTTTATATTGGAATGGTCTAGCTTCTAAGCTTTTAAAATAATTGTGGTATTAGGAATTAATGCAACCTAATAACACCTGTTTTAACCAGTAATGTGTGCAACACTTTCTATCAATGTGCATTTTGCATTGTGAAGAATGTTTATAAATTTATGGCTTACTTTCTTGGAGTACCTCTGATCTAGGGCCTGAATCTGGCCCTCCAGGCCTCTCAAGCTGGCCTTCCCCCGCTCCCAGACCACCACCTCACTGGCTGTGCTTCACACCCCAAGTGTTTTGCCTAGTTATAATGTATCTTTTAATTTTTATCATTATTATATTCTTTATCTGCCCATCATCCTAACATCCCAGGGCAGCCAGATTACAGCATTTAAAATATTACTATTGCTATTATTATTATTATTATTAAAAAAAACAAATTCTAACAATGCCTCTTCTTTGTTTTGATGGAGGATAGAGAGATGTGTGTGTAAAAACTAGCTTTTGCAGAAAGGAAGATGAACTTCTTATATAACCCAGCCGTAACTGACATGCTTCACAATTAATGTTAGAAGGGCCCTCAGTAAATTCTACTCAACCAGTTCTTAGAGATCTTTCCTCTTGGATAAGTCATCAGAAAACCTTCTGTGTTGTCATTCCCTCCCAACTATTGCTAGTTCCACCCACCATTCTGCTTCTGCTATCCTAATTATCCTGTGATAATGATCTTGATTCTCTGTAAGATGAGACTATTAGTCTTGATCTCCAGTGGGTGTTAGACACAAGACCCGTTAGTTGCCACAAACACCCATCATGTGGGTTGTTTATACTGACCTGCTCTGGAAAACTGTTTATACTTCTTTTACACACACACACACACACAGAGAGAGAGAGAGAGAGAGAGAGAAAGGTGATGCCACATAATTTTGAATTAGATTATAAGTACCTTAGCAATGAGTGCATTTATGCATAAAAATTAAAATGTTTCTCAGAGCTGTGAAAAATTATTCTTCATCGCTTCTGCGTAATGTTCCCAAGGTGAAGTGGCAGATGTTTGAGTTATTAAAGCTATCCCCCAAAGCATGATTAACGTAAAAATTGGGAGGGTTTCTCACCTCTCTTGGATATGTGTAAATGTGCTGAAGAACTTACATAATTGTTTATGAGAAAATTAACTCTGTTTAAGCCAACACAGCAGCCTTATAGGGCTTTTTCTGCAGTGACTGAGCAGACGGCTTTATGTAGAAAAGAGATAGCAACATGCTATATCAGTCATTAGTATCTAGCACTTTAGAGATTAAACATGTATAAATATCTCAAACACTGTATCATTTGCTAATCTGGTTGTTGGTAGGCAACTCACTGTTACTTCTTGGAAGGGTATTATTTTAGATTATTTGCTGTGATTGTGAAAGCTATTTATGGCTCCTTAATCTGAGAATTAGAACAAAATAGTGTGATTATCTACTCATAAGTAAGTTCCACCAAGTTCAATTAGGCCAGGGGTAGTCAACCTGGTCCCTACCACCCACTAGTGGGTGTTTCAGGATTCCAGGTGGGTGGTAGGGGGTTCTACAACACAAGCTGAATCCTCCTTCCATCAAGTGAGTGAGCGGTAAGGAAATTTTACCATCAAGAAAGGTTGATTACCCCTGAATTAGGCCTACTGCTATACTGCTAGGAAAGTGTGTGCACAATTGTGGCCTTAGACCATTATTGTAACAGATAAAAGCAATTGATCTCCTGTAAAATTTGCATTTGTGGGTTAATACAGATGTTTGTGGGTTAACACAAAATCTGATGATTTTCAGATTAATACCATAATTTCCGAGTTGTATACAGTAAGGTTAAAAAGATACAATAAAATAAAAATAAGATCAGTTGAACTGATCATAAAATCTGAAAATTTACTCAAAATGGCTGCTGAAATAAAAATATTGTTGCCAGGGATTAGAAATTCAACCGGGGTGTGGGGGGCTGTCTACACTCAGCTACGGCTGTCCTGGCTCCTGTCCAGACCACAAAGACAGAGGCTCTTATGTGACAGTAAGGAAGAAATATTTATGGCAACAGAAAAGGAATTCAGGCTCAGCAATGTGTAATGAGTCCCAGTAGCTGTTATGCACAGACTACATGACAGCAAAGGTGAGGCTGGCTGCACTAGGAGCAGTGGTCCAGGTTTATGGAGTCTAGGGTCAGGGTCAGGAAGTCAGAACTGCACAGAAGCAGCAGAGTCATCTTAATGGGGTGGCATTCCCACCTGCCAAGTTTTTACCTAGCAAAGTCATCAATCATTCTGATTTAATGCCATGCAACACCCATCACTTGGCGTCATAGATTATTACAAGTGTGGGGTGTGTATAATGCTAAATTTAGAAGTTTAGCATTATAATCTCTAACCCCCAAATTGATCTGCACCTGGAAAGACAAGCCTGCACTTAAGTCAGTAATGGTCCTGTTTGAAAAGCATTTGCCCTTTCATCACTACCAATACAGACGTTCTGATTGCATTAAATAAATAATAGGTGTCATCATATTGATTCCAATAGAATCAGTATTCAATAGCATGAGTCATTGGGAAAATTTCACTTCCGACTTCATGTAATAGCACTAAATTTCACCCACATTAACTTAAGTTGCAAGTGAATTGTCTCTTTGAAAGTATCCAAAATGGTTTGGATGATGCTTTCAATTGGACCATTTGTGTTAGCAAGATAAAGCTCAGAATTTATTTAAAGACAGGAAGAAAATGAAGGAAGGTGAAGGAAACCCTATGCTCACATAAATTTGCACCATATCATAGTGCTGTAATCAGAGAAAAAGCCCATAGAAGTCGCTAGATTGTTTGAACGTAAAATAATCAGATCACTTTTAGGGCACAATGAAGATGAACAGGTAAAGTTACTAAAGCTTTCCCTTCTTTGGTAACAACATGATAAGGTAAACATTCACACAATTATTGTTCATGTACTGTATTACCTTAACGTTATCTAACCTGTGCAGTGACATATTTGCATTATAGAAGAAGCTGATATAAAATGAACATTTGTTGGAAATAATCCGAAAAGGTATTTTGAAGATTTCTGATGAGAGCCTTTTCCACCTGAAAATGACATATTACTGCAACCATAATAAATGCAACAAACTTTTTGATCAAACTGGAGCCATCAAATCCTGCTTTGTGATCAGCCCAACACACTCCTGCCCCATCTTAAAACCAAAAGTTTCGTCTTCACTCACCTGCTGCTAAGCTGCTTTCATTTCCCATGAGATGTTGAAGTGTCTCTGAGAGAGAACTATCAGATAATGCTACTTCCCTACTGAATCAGCTGGTGAGCCAACAAGCAAGGTTTGATAACTCTCATGGGCCCTGTAGCAACATGCTTTTAGTATCTGCCAGCCACAGTGAAAGACCCCAAAGGATTGTTCTAATTGAAAAACTGAACGGAAATGTTCTGATGCATGGAAAAAATAATTTGGAAGCTATCAAATTGGTGTTGGAATCACTCAGATTAAGTTAAGAACCAGGATACAAAACAGAGTAAAACTTGCTAAAACCCATATCAATCAGTGGACTTAAGTATGTTGGACTTCGCTCTTGCTAGGTTGAGGGTAAGCTAAGGAACCTGGTGGTTGATTCACATAAAGGATCAGGAAGATCCACAAACAACTCAGAAGCCAGAGACTGACTCATTCTGACTAGTTCTGGCCTAGTTCTGGTGCAAAAAATGTTTCCTTGCTAGTGTGGGTGGCCTTTCCCTAGGGTGACCACTTACAAACTACCCCTCACCCCATCTACTACATATTTTGGAAAGTGGTTTATCTATTGGTTCATCTGTTCTCAATAGTTTTGGACACTTCTTGAGACAACATTGTCAAACTTGGCATGAGAGTTCACGAGGTAGGGGTGGTAGCCTTCATCAATGATGGGGTGCTAGGTGCCATTTTGAATCAAGACTTGAATGTGACTTTGGTATAACTCTGCCCAATTTTGGGCATGATGGACTCAAACTACACTGATCAGGACATGTCTGAAGTTACTGTCACCTAATTTGGCACGACTTTGCCAAATTTAGCATGATTGATCCAACATGTGCCAATTTGGATGGGTCTGAAGATATTGTGGCCAAATTTGGTGTGCTTTTGCATAATTTGGCATGATGGGTTCCAAACTACAATCATTTTAAAGTCTCTAACAATATTGTCACCCAGTTTGGGGGTACCATCACCCAATGTAGTATGAGGGTTCAAAACTGAACCTGATCAGATACCTTTCAAAACATTGTTGCCCGACAAGGTTTTCTGAGGTGGAGATGGCTTTTACTATGTTTGGATGACACTGAATGCACTGAACCATGTGTCAATGTATGTATGTGCACGACCCCCAAACTCACAAATTACACTATCTATTTAAAAATGGCAATATTATTTACTTTCTTAGAATTCCTGGGCAACACCAGGCACTTTCTGTTATATCTAATTCTTTTTATTGGGGTACGCATACCCCTAAACATTTTGTGAATCTAAGTTTGGCCTCATTGAGGGGCAGTATTTCAATATGAATAGGAAAATGAGAGTACCCCTAAATTTTTTTTAGAAAAAAAGCACTGGTTATATCCTATAGTATATTTGTGTAATATATTTACAGCTATATTACAGGTGCAAAATTAGAAATAATTACTATAATTTAAGTAGAAATGCAATGCTTCTCCCTGTAATAACAAACACAGCAACTGGGTGACCTATGCGATTGCTCAGTCTGCTGACCAGGTGCTAACTGTTGATAGGCCATTTCAAGGTCCCTGCTGCCTTCCTGGCTTATGATTCTTCTCTCTTCTGCCAAGCATTTTGTGATAGTTGAGGATGTTGTTTCAGTCCCTTGAGTTGTGATTTGTTGTTTTACTGGTGGTTGGATCCAAATTATTTTAATTATTTTATTGATTAATTTGTGTTTTAATCTTGTTTGTACTACTTCGGAAGCCATCAACTGAAAGGTGGCATAAAATAAGTTTTAACCTAGCCCTACCTCACCCTGAAGCATACCATCGTGAGTAGATAGATAGGTACCACTGCAGCGGGAAGGTAAATGATGTTTCTGTGCGCCAGAAGTGGTTTAGTCATGCCAGCCACATGACCCTGAAACATGTCTGTGGACAAATGCTGGCTTCCTCAGCCTGAAAGTGGAGATGAGTGCTGCACCCCATAGTCACCTTCGACTGGACTTAACCATCCAGGGGTCCTTTACCTTTTGTTGTTGTTGTTTAGTCGTTTAGCTGTGTCTGACTCTCCATGACCCCATGGACCAGAGCACGCCAGGCACTCCTATCTTCCACTGCCTCCCGCAGTTTGGTCAAACTCATGCTGGTAGCTTCAAGAACACTGTCCAACCGTCTCGTTCTCTGTTGTCCCCTTCTCTTTGTACCCTCCATCTTTCCCAACATCAGGTTTTCTGAGGTGGAGGGTCTTTTCCAGGGAGTCTTCTCTTCTCATGAGATGGCCAAAGTATTGGAGCCTCAGCTTCACGATCTGTCCTTCCAGTGAGCACTCAGAGCTGATTTCCTTAAGAATGGAGAGGTGTGATCTTCTTGCAGTCCATGGGACTCTCAAGAGTCTCCTCCAGCACCATAATTCAAAAGTATCAATTCTTTGGTGATTAGCCTTCTTTATGGTCCAGCTCTCACTTCCATACATCACTACTGGGAAAACCATAGCTTTAACTATACGGACCTTGTCGGCAATGTGATGTCTCTGCTTTTTAAGGTGCTGTCCAGGTTTGTCATTGCTCCTTTACCTTTACCTACCCTCTTTAACCAGAACTAGGCGCTAGAACACAGGCTAAAACCCCGTGTGATGTACCTCAGGTCACCTGCTCAAGGCAAATTGCAGACTTGAGTCTTGTTCTGGATTTGGATCAAAATAAGCCATATATATGACTTTCCCCTTCCCCCATGTAGAACTCACACTATCAAAATTATATTTGATCTGAAAATGTCAACATAAATGTCAATCTGTGAGCTGGTTCATTATTATCAAGTGCAAAATTATGAATTAAAACAAGGTGGACTAGCAATGACAGCCTTTTAGAAGACATCTGAAGGCAGCCCTGTTTAGGGAAGCTTTTAATGTTTGATGCATTACAGTACAGTGGTACCTCAGGTTACATACGCTTCAGGTTACATACGCTTCATGTTACAGACTCCGCTAACCCAGAAATAGTGCTTTAGGTTAAGAACTTTGCTTCAGGATGAGAACAGAAATTGTGCTCCGGCGGCGCAGCGGCAACAGGAGGCCCCATTAGCTAAAGTGGTTCCTCCGGAACGAATTAAGTATAATTATTATTATTATTAATTATTCTGTTTGGATGGGAAGGGATGTTTTCCGGACTGATTTTTTTTTAACTTTCGAAAAGCAAGGTTTGTCTCTTTCCCCCTGTATTTGGGCTAGTAAAGCAGCTTGAACCTAATCATACCCTAACTTTTACTGCCGCATGTGTGCCTAGTCCTTCTGGAGTTAATGTATTTACTTTTCAAAGCAAAACACAAAGATTGCATGAAAGAATCTGCCATAAAATCATTTAAGCCTAGCAGAGTTGATGTCACTTTTGGACCAGAATGATAATAACTCACACACAGGTTTCAAGTTATCTCTGCAGTTGCCTGTGGCTAAGCAGCAGGTCCCCCCCCCCTCCTGATATTATATTCATCTAACTAGAATATAAGATATATAAACACAATCACAGTGAAGAACACCACATCACACATTGCTACATGCTATTTGTGAGAGCTGCAACATTCCAGGGGTTCAAAATGCACTAACCCAAGGTCCGTGTTTCCTTTAGGCTATCACCTCGTGGAGGCTAGTCCTGGCTTAATTAGCTTTTGACACATGCTGGTTCCAGAGGATTGGAAGCAACTAATGCACAGCTGGAATACACATAGATTTAGCAGTTTTAACACTGAACTCGGTAATTTAAGGCACCCACATACTCATAACAGTATAAATCAAAGCTGATGTGTTTGAATACCCTAAAGATGGAAGAGCCACCCAAGGTTTTTTTTAACAGTGAACACTATCATTATTACAGTAACAACAAAAGTTTAGCTGTCAAAGTTGTGACTGTATTTGTTTGAAGAATGTGTGTGTGGTCCCAGTTTCCCAGGCCTTAGTAAACTCATTAGGCAGAATTTCATTACAACCATCATTCTTTTTGTTTATCTAGTCCACCGATACTCAGGCGCTTAGGTTTTTTAAAAAATCTCTTATCTTTGCAACTCTCCTTTGAGATGTGACAATATATTATACATATTTGCAGATGGCATATGATACTTTGAGATAATGGCTGAAATCAAATGTCATCCATACAGTTTTTTATATATAGATTATACAATACTGATTGTGCTTCGCTATGGGTACAGTCACCCATGCTTCCAAAAGTCCTGCCATATCCCAAACTCAGAAGTTTTGAAGGAAAAATAGATTTGTTTATATATGTAGCATGCCCTTAACCCATCTAGTCTGGTGGTTGAACTTAATTTGCCCCTTGCCCTGGGCTAACCATGGAACCTCTGACAATAGTTGGGATTTGAACCCCGTGTTTCATGTTTTTTTCCTTCACCCCTGCTATTACCTACACTAAAATTCTGCCTATGATCCCGAGGACAGAAGTAACTGAATGAGGGCAGGCAATGCTAAATGAGAGTGAATGCATACTTTCAGAGTTGCCTGTCAATCTGTATGCCATGTAGGGGTTTTTTTTTTTTTTGCCTCCTATATGGCATCCTCATTGTGAGACTGAGTGAAAGCTCCAACCTTTTTCATGCAAGCTACCAGCAGAATCTATTGTTAATAGTGTTGTAGGTAACCAGGCAGTATTGGGAATGTCAAGAACAAGCCATCAGATGGTAACCTCAAATGCATGTCAATAATGGCCAGTGATAAGCAAACTTTTTAAAAAAATATGTACTGTTAACGTTACATGCAGTTGTTTTCTAGCTTTGAAGAAAACAGGACTGGGGGACACCAATAGGAATGGAGAACAGACTATTTCTGCTGCACAAATATCCATTTCTTGACAGCACAATGATATAGCCACAACAGCAACCAAAAAGTGCCATGTTTTCTCAAGATGAGTTGAACAAGGCTCTTGGCAGAATTTCTTTCTTCTTTCCTCTCACTTTCTGTTCAAAGCCAAATCCCCTGTGTATAAGCTTAGTCATAGAATGGATGTCGGAAGGTGGAATGCCTTTTTTGTCATTTCTTTACATTCATTTCTTTTCAAATCTGTGGTTAGGCCAGGACATGAAGTTGGACACTGAAGGGTATTTTTTGTTGCTGCTTCAGTGACAGGTTTTCATACTTTATGGTTCTGCATTTATTTCTTTTTGTCTAGTAAAATGTTGGTTCTTCAACAGTATACCAACTTCTGAAAAGCCATAATAATGACCTAAAGAGCAATTTCTGGAAAGTAGAAATAGCCAAAGATAGCAGAAAGTTGCAGATATTTGATGTTTAGCATTTGCCTTCACACTTACCACCTCCACAGCCCAGCCCAGACACACATACAAAGCAAAGCAGAGTGGCAATCAATGTTCGTTTGCTGTTTATTGAGACATCCACCCCACCTCTGCCCCCTGCCCCCCAACTACATCTGTGGCTTCTTAGTGCTTATGTAACAATGCCATCAGCTTGATAATAATGAATAATTATCAAGTGCAAAATGCTACAATATTATTCCATATGTGTCAGCATTTGAAACCTGCCAGATGTACATTTATGGAAGAAGTGTGCTATAAATTATTAGGTAAATAGGGTGAAGGCAGTTCCTAGTGTGCATGTTCAGGTGTTATATACTGGTGAAAATGGAGACTTGGTGTAAGAGATATTTGTGCACTTGGTCACTCCCCTTTCTTGTGTACCATGAAGAACCATATTGCCCGGTGCTGTAGGGTTTGAACCATGCAGGATAGTGTTACCATAACTGGGGATCCGCCTGGCCTGGGAAATCAGGTGACACTACAGGACCTCTGCTTGAAGGGCTGTTTTAAAGATAAGGAAGAGCAAGCGCCTTGAAGTTGCCCATCAGCAATTAGCACCTGGAAGCAGAAAAAGCAGACACCAGATAGCATCTAGTCTCAGTCTCCCCCGTTATGGTGAGAAGTGCATCCCCTCCTAAATAAGACCACCCTGGACCCTGTGGTTTCTAACAACTATCACCCAGTCACACATGCTCCTTTATTTGGTAAGGTGGTGGCCAGGCAGTTGCAGGGCTTTCTGGAGGATCTGAATTACATGGATCTATGCCAGTCTGGATTCAGGTGCAGTTTTGTGACTCAGTCAGCCATGTTTACTCTGATGGATCACTTGTATCAAGAGTAGGACAGGAGTAGTACCCTCTTGGACTGGTTTTGTGGAATAGGCATAGAAGACACTGTTTTACAGTGGCCATACAGGGTCAAGTCCAGATAATAGCTTTGGGGAACTGCATTACCACCTCAATGGTCCTTGCTCTATGGTGTGCTGTATTTGGGGTTCAGTAAGCCAATAACTCACAGCTCCATAACATCTGAGTTAGTAGAGTCTGTACATGAGCTGCACCATTGTCCAGGCACAGAAGTGAACTAGATGAGGGCCAATACACTGAGCTTGAACCCTCAGATGATGGAGGCACTGTGGATTGGTGGGAGGTCAGGAGAACCCCCTGAACAGCTTGTGTGGGAAGGGGAGGAGGAATTGTTCCATCTGACAAACTGAAATGTGTGACATAGAAGTCCATCCACTGCATTCAAATAAATGTGATCCACCCATTTCATTCAATACTTTATCCCTGCAGAGAGGGAAAGAGATTCAAGAGAGACTCATACTGCTTAGAGAAATCTGACTAGAATGCGCTAAATGAGATTTGAAGTTATCTTCTAAACCCTAATAGAGAAGGGGGGGAAATAAAAAGCTTATAAAAGTAAGTGTTATCTGTAAATAAACACAAAGGACAAAACAAATATTTAACAGAGAAAGCAAAAAACTCAGCTTGATAGTACTATTTTTCTCTTCAGTGCTTATTAAA
This sequence comes from Podarcis bocagei, assembly GCF_964188305.1. Lineage (NCBI taxonomy): Eukaryota > Metazoa > Chordata > Lepidosauria > Squamata > Lacertidae > Podarcis > Podarcis bocagei. The sequence continues at coordinate 69,404,058 of NC_138128.1, forward strand.
CTGTAAACTGTATGAATACCATTGAATAGGCTGACAAGAATCATATTGTTATTTTTAAGCATCCAGGAAGATTTGGTCTTTTTAAAAAACAAACAAACCCTAAAACAGTAAATAGAAAAAACACATTAAAAAATTATAACAGTGCCTGAGTTAAACTACGAATGATTTCCTGTATCAGAGGACACTTGTAATTGTGATCTGTTTTTAGTTAATATTAATATCATTGTGAAGATGAATGGGAACTATTCCTTTATTTATTTCCCTCATTCATTCATTCATTCATTCATTCAAGGCAGCTTTTACAGGATTAATATCCTTGGGAAGAGGGAATACTGGAGATGTTTCTTTACAATAATCCAAGCATAAATGTGGGTATAAATACCGGAGCGCACCAGTTTTAGAGGAACATGAATTCCCCCATCCAATCCTAATTTGCTCTGAGAACAGCAAAGTCCAGGCTTCTTAAAAAGCCTTGCAATTTCAGTTAGCCCAAGCCCAATCGAAGGGTCCGTGCAAGGGTCATATCGTTTGCAAGTTTTGCAAAGGTTCCATCAGGTAAGAGTACAGCAGAGATGGGGAACCCTTTGTCGCTTCATGGACTAGATCCTTAGCAGGATCAGCCACAAGTCAGTGCAAGGTGCTTTGAAGTCTTTAACCAAGGACTTCAAAGCACATTGTGAGGCACTGCAAAAATTAAGGTTTCCCCGCCTCTGCTTTATTGGGGGTTTCCATGGACTCTAGCTGAACTGAGCAGGATTTGAGCTCTTCTCCATCATGGGGGTGATGAGGGGGGGGGGGGTTAAATCCTACTCATGTTGGCATTGCACTGACTTCCTGCTGGGCACAGGTGCATTGAGTCAACACAGGATTTAACCCTGACCTCCCACCCATCAGATGATCATCATGAATGGTTTGGGGGAAATGGCCTCATGGGCCAATTTGAACCATATTTGGCCCATGGGTCAGAGGTTACTTACCCCTGGTGCACAAACCATTCATGTGATTAGGACGCTTATAAGGCTAGGTGGTTTCCAAATCTACCAACTGTAAGAAAAAATAATTGCACAATAGCATTTCCAGTTGTTTCAACACTGAAACTGTAAATATTGAATCTAAAGCAAGCTTCTGTTGTTTCCATATATTTTAAGCATAATTTTAAGGTTGTATAAAAGTAATGTTATTAATTTAAACTGGTGTAGGAAAGATTCATTTTTGTATTATCTGAAGCAGTGCTATAGATCAATGAGAAAAATAATTTGGAATAAAGTTGGAAATCATGTTTCATAAGACACATTGCAAATACAGAGAAGGATCAAAGGAATAATGTTAGAATGCAATAGGTAATTATGTTTTGTGTTTGGATTTCTGAAACCTTGTTTACTATATTTTGCAAAAATAAATTTCAGGTATTTGTCACACCTTACAAAACATGAGCAAAGGAACTCTTGATAATTCAGAATTAATGATGCAGTATAAATGTAAGCTATTCCTGCAAAATGAATCTACACATAGCATACTTGTATATATCAAACCAGTGGTTTGCCTAGTGACTCATGCCTGATCTTTATTACACTGGCATAAAGCTTAATTTCCTGCAGCTATCACTACATAATTTCACTACACAATTCAGACATCAAAAATAATTTCCATTTTCTGATTATATACTGAAACTGAGCACAATTATACAAAATGTTAAATTTCCATGTTTTTGGAAGCCTGAAAAGAAGAAATAACTTTAAACACAAATACTCTGGGAAAATTTAGTTGCTATAACAACACACTGCTGTTCTGGTTGAGGTATCATTTTTAAATGTATTTTTTAAAGTTAGGTTGCCATAACAATAGAATGCATTTCTATATTCAATTACCATTGTTTTTGGCTTTAAAATAACAGAATGAATATTGCGTGCTTAATCAAAAATCTGCAGGGCCACTTATATTCCTGTGGTCCTGCTTGCCATAGGATATTGTATTCCCCATAGTGGTTGGGGAAACCCAGCCAGATGGGCAGGGTATAAGTTATAAATTATTAATTAATTAATTAATTAATTATATTCTAGACGTGCTGCTGTGCAGATCCTCCTTTTACTAGCAATAGAAAGCTCTACTATTGGGGCAACATAATATTTGGTGCTTCACAGGTTGTTAGGGCAAAAGGAGTGTGGCTGCTCTGGGGGTATTTAAGAATATAAAAATAGGCTGCTGGATCAGGCCTATCTAGTCCAGCATACTATTCTCATGATGGCCAACCAGATGCAGGATTTGAGCACGAGAGCACTTTCCCCTTCTGTGCTTTCCAGCAACTGGTATTCAGAAGCATTGCTTCCTCCAACTTTGGAAGTAGAACACAGCCTTCATGGGTAGTAGCCATTGAGAGGCCTCTCCTCCATGAATTTGTCTCATCTGCTTTTAAAGCCATCTAGGTTGGTGGCCATCACTGTCTCCTGTGGGAGGGAGTTCCACCGCTTAACTATGCACTGCATGAAGAAGTGCATTATTTTATCTGTCCTGAATCTCCCAACATTCAACTTCGTTCAATGTCCATGAGTTCTAGCATTATGAGGGGGATAAAAAACTTTTCTCTATTCACTTTCTCCATTCCATGCATAATTTTATAAACCCCTATCATGTCACCTCTTACCTGCCTTTTCTCTAAACTAAAAAGCCCCAAATGCTGAAACCTTTTCTTCATAGTGGAGTCACTCCACCCCTTGATCATTTCCGTTGCCCTTTTCTGAACCTTCTTGAACTCTATAATGTTTTCTAGGTAAGGTGACCAGAACTGTACACAAATGTGCTTGCATCACAGATTTATATAACGGCATTATGATATTGGCAGTTTTATGACCTGCTGAAATTTAAGAACCTAACATAGTTGTGTTTTTCCATTTCAATGGATATATTTCAGCCTAAGCAATTAATCTTCTAGTATGGATATGGGGGGACGTGGGTGGCGCTGTGGGTAAAACCTCAGCGCCTAGGACTTGCCGATCGTATGGTCGGCGCTTCGAATCCCCGCGGCGGGGTGAGCTCCCATCTTTCAGTCCCAGCTCCTGCCCACCTAGCAGTTCGAAAGCACCCTTAAGTGCAAGTAGATAAATAGGTACCGCCTTATAGCGGGAAGGTAAACGGCGTTTCCGTATGCTGCGCTCGTGCTGGCTCGCCAGAGTAGCTTCGTCACGCTGGCCACGTGACCCGGAAGTGTCTCCGGACAGCGCTGGCCCCCGGCCTCTTAAGCGAGATGGGCGCGCAACCCCAGAGTCGGTCACGACTGGCCTGTACGGGCAGGGGTACCTTTACCTTTACCTATGGATATGGGGGCTTGTCAAATCTTAACTTTTTACCATTTTTACATTAAAGCTAACAGTGGTTTAAAAAGCTCTGATTGTGACCTGCCAGCCTTTCCAAAGCTTTCTTTACATTAAGGGTTTATATAGAGACTTTACAGTATCTTGAGGGTTGCAGTAGAAAAATTGAACAATGCTGTGGGGCTAAAGAAATGTAAACTGTTATTCAGTAAAAGGCCTTGTTTCTGGACTTACAGTGCGACCCTCTACACATCTGCTAAAAAGTAAGCCCCACTGAATTCAATAGGATTTACTTCCAAGTAAGAATATATAGGATTGCAGCCTTAGTAAATGTTGATAGTTCATAAAGACTGGTAAACTTTGCTGTGAGCTTAGAAATTGATGCAACTTCCCTTCTACCTTTTTTGGTCTTAAAGACACACATTTGAACCACTGGTTGACATTTTTGTATTGTTTTTATGACTTTTTGGTTAAACACTAAATTTGACTTGGATGATTTTTTAAATTACACTTCTGCCACCATTTGAACTACAAAGGCTGACTAGCATGTGGCAGCTTCAAACTTATTTTCCTCTTTAGTTAACTCACCAAAACCTTTAGAGATGCTGTGTTAGCTGTTTCTGCCAGAATTTGGGTTTGTTTCTTTAACGGGATGAGGAAGTAGTGGAGCTTGAAAATTATTTAACAAACTGTGAGAACTATGCTCCTAAATGCTTTTTAATGTACAATATAAGCCTATAAATGTAAGAATATGACCAAAGAAGTAGAAAGATTAGGAGACTGTAGATTTTGTGATCAACTTTTGCTCTCCTATGCTCTCCTAATTTTCTATCATTCTCAATTCCCTCTCCTTGCAGTAAGGAAGATGCTAAAAATATACTGCTTCTTGTTTAACTACTTTAAGTGGCAAACATTCAATTAGGTCTACTTTAAATTAAAGGGGAATTAAGTAAACAGTGAAGGAGTCCCTCCGTTTTAAAGTTGTTTTGAGAGCTTGTGTTGCATAATGGCTACAACAGAGGCTGAGGTGTCAACTAAGACACTCCCAGTTCAGTTTTCCCCTTTGCCCTGCACTGGTCTTATCTAACCTATTATCATTCATCCTCAGGCCCCTACCTACAGTTTGGAGGTATGCTACCCTAAGAGAGTGTTGTAAGGATGGCATATGTTACACTAAACTATGGTCTTGGGAGGGCATGGATGAGCAACAATAAGTATGTGCTCCCCCTTCCCTTCCCTTCCCTTCCCTCTCCTCTTCCATAGCTACAAGGAAGAAATTGGAAGCTTTTGCGATTTAGCATTATGTCCAGATAGGAACAGATTGTTCTTAGTCTAAACTCTAAACTCTGGTTTGCTGAAACACCAAACTGTGGTTTATGAAGCTGATTTGTTAAATGATAGTTAAGGCTAACTACTGTTTAGAATTTAGAAGTAACACTAAAGTGTAGTTAATTTAAAAATGTATGTGAAAGCTTCTATGTAGCCATGCTAAAGGAGGAAGGAGGAGAGAAAGTATTGTGCAAGTCCAAGGCTCCTAGTTTAGCACTATGTCTTAATGAGGCCTCTGTATATGAAGGAGTTTGAGCAGTCTAAAGTGATGCATGAAATTTAATCATTATTTTGTTCACTGAGTACATCTTTATTTCTTCCTTATTTCTTTAGATTGCTTTTACATTGTTTGAACTTTTAGGTACCTAGGACTTGGTGGGGTTAAATTATTACTCACATTGGCAACACATTACAATAACAAAAACTTGTCTACTCAGTAATGGTATGTTAGAACCAATAAAATATACTGCTATTCCCATTCATCTGATCTCAGTCCTATTGGATGTCTGGGGTCATATTATCTATGAACTTGTGCTATAAGGTGATATAAATCTCTGCTTTTGTACGTGTTTCTAAAGCAATATTGCCACGTCTTGTGAGCATGTGCATATTTCCAAAGCAATATTGACATCACTTGTGGAGAGAAGAGACACTTCCCGGTTTTAGATATTTGTAGTATTCTTGATTGAATGTGAATTTTATGGAAGGCAAATACTGCTGGAATAAACTCTCGCATGATGAAAAGTTCTTGTGATCGCCCCTTAAATTCTGCCGGTATGTTACTTGAATACTGATAGTAGATTAGATTCTGACAGAATTGGTTCTGAGAATGCCTTTCTGTTGACAACTTTGTGGGAAGAAAAAAACCTACCTGCGATAATGTTACCTTGTAACTTTGCTTTCCCCCTTTTTCATCTCTCAGCTGGCATTTTCAAGGCTGTTCAAAGGAAGACACTGAAAATAACTAAAGCAAAGACAATAGTTTCATTTTTAAAAAATATATAATTTGACTGTTGAGGGGGATGCTAGTGCTTTATTATTATCTTGTTTAGGTCTGATCACATTCATAGTTCTCAGCCTCTGTCTGCCATTTCTCATTTGCCAGGCACCAAATCAAAGCACACTGTGTGATTGTTCTAACATGTACAAAGATAGAACCTTACTGCTTTTTAACCAACCTGTCATATTTCATTGTTGCTTCTTTGTAAATACAGTTGGTGGGAGCAACAGGATTACATTGGAATTTGGAGAAGGAGTTTTGATCCCAACAATTTATGGGTAGAATGGTCATCCTTAAGCTTTGCAGAAACCACTGTGTTTGTGTGTGTGAATACACACCCACACCCCAGGAACTTGAAGTGGAACAGTCCAGGCTATTAGCAGAGTCCAGGTGCTTGGCACTTAAAGGTGAATACATAAAAAAGGGAACTGCTTCAGTTATTGGTTGCATTATGTATGCCTGGAGCTGCCAATCAGAGCTAAGGTCCCACAGGTACATAGTGGGAGGACAGAAAGTATTGCAGTAGTGATCAGCTCTTCGTTATTTTCTATGGATGTTATTTTCTTCTTATCAGCGAGGAGTACCAGTTCTGAAGGTAGTATAGTGAAAGCACTCAAAAGGTTAGGGCCAACGCCTGTTGTCTCACCGAGGGTCAGAATGAGGAAATTGTAGTTTGGTCCCCTGCCTAATGGAGGATGTCTGAAAGAGTCCTGATATGATGGCTTTGTGTGACATTGTAAACTATCATGTGATCCTTGGATGAAGGGTGATATATAAATTTAATATATAAATAGGCATAACATGAAGAGCCTTCCTATGACTGTCAGGCACTCCAGCTTTTGGCTGTAATGAATATACTTTTCAAACAGTTGGGACAATGCATAAGTTGACTAATACTACATGTTAGGTCAACTACAAAGCCAGCCCAAGGTGTTTTGCTGCTTAACAAGGAACAAGAGATCCTTACCTTAACTCCTCTCTCAAGGTGTGTAGTACCCAAGATTGGTCAAATTATTTTGACACCTGAAGCAGCGAATCTTACAAGTTTGGGCCTCATGTCTGCTGTCGGAGGCAGTATCCCTTTGAATACCAATTTGGTGGAAACCACAGGAAGGGGGAGTGCTATTGTGCTTCAGTCCTGCTTATGCACTTTACACAGGCATCTGCTTGAGCACGGTGAGAACAGGATGCTGGACTAGATACGTTCTGTCTAATCATGGTAGGATTAGTCCTCAGTGAGGCACACTTTTTTCTTCATTGAAATTAAACCCACAGCTTGTTGGTACAGGAATAAGCATAACCTTGAGCCCACCCTGCCTCTTCTGCAACTTTCGACAAGTCATCCATGAAGTTCCTTTGAGTGCAAAGTGGACAGGGCTCTTCTATCTTTATCTCTTACTCACACCTGCTCGCTATTCTATATCAGATAATAAATCAAACCAACACTCACCTGGTCACTCTTTTGAATCTATTATTTTTCACTGGATTACTGAGTTGGAATACTTAGGTTATGCTCCTTATTGTTCCAAAGGCTGTGTGAGCTGTTAAGACAGCGTAGCATTTTGAAAGTTCTGCATAATATTATATTTTCATATAAACATAAATAACTTGGTTAGTGGCATCTGCCTGCTTGTTGGAGGATGGAGAGCACAAAAGGAACAAGAATTCTATAAAATGTTTTGTTCATATATTTACAGTTTTGCCCAGACAATCAAATCAGGTTCCAATGTGTCACTAATTAAAAATTGTGTGGCTATTACTTTGAGTAAATAAAACCATATTTAGCACAGGTGTGTGCATAATTAAGATATATAAAAGCATTATCTGGTCAGTCAACCTAAGAAGCACTTTATGTGATCTTTGTGCAGTGATCTAGATACCAAACTTCAGTGAGAAACATTCATGTTTATAAAAGACTAGTAAAGAAAGGTTGCTTTTGGCTGCCACCAGAAATCACTCCCCCACACCTTGTTTAAGTGTTCGGTTGCCCAGATTCAATTAGAATCATGCTAGTCATGCTCTCTCTGTGTTCTTGTTCTCAGTCTTGCTATTGCCCATGCACTGATGTTTATTTATGCATTTAAAATATATCAATTTTAAATATTTATAGATAACCCTTCCTCCAAAGGAGTTCAGGGTGATTCTCAGAGAACACGTAAGCATCATAATACAAACAGCGAAAATATAGCAGTATGAATAAATATTAAAACACCGAACCAGACTTTGCTGCAAAGGATTAAAACCCAAGCTACAAAAGATAAAGATCTTCAGTTGCTATCTGATGACGAGCAATGAGGGCAGCAGACACGCTTCCAGGGGGGTGTCATTCTAGAGTCAGGGCCACACCACAGACTAGGCCCTTCTGTGTGTCTCCTTCCTCAAATTCTGATGGGGACTGTAAGAAGATTTCCCCCACTTCCATCCAGGTAGTGTTAAGGACTCAGTTGGCTGGCAATGAAGGAGGCCAGTAATTTCTGCTGGCTTTCCTGACAGTAGCTCTCTGGAGCCTCAAACCGAAGTCTTTATCACCCCTTGCTACCTGATTCTTCTGACTGAGGATATCAAGAATTGAACTGGGGACCTTCCACATGCACTCTACTGCGGAGCTATAGTGCCCTCCTAGTTACATCTCCCAGACCCCACATAGGCCACAGCATGCCATCATACCTGCAGGAGCCCTAGTCTAGAGTACTGACCCCTCATTTGGATGCATACCTGTGATAGCCAGCAGACTTGTGACTGAGTGCTAGTAGCTGGCCTAGCAGGGTGGGGGGCAGCCAGGTACACTTGTACTGGGCCTTGGAGGGCTCATCTTATAAGCCTTTTTGTTTGAGTTTATAACTTAGACAAGACTTCCGCCCTTGGCCTCTGATCAGCTCCCCGCAAGCTGGGCATGTAGCAACTTGCAACTGGGCTATGTGCCATTTTAGAGCCTGTGCTTACCTGATTCACATTATCAACAGATGTATAGAAAGAGTTCGAGTTTGTGTGGGGGCTGGAATGGAAGCTTGCTAAGCATTCCTAAACTAGTGCAATATATTTGTCTTACATCCCCTTCATTCTAACGGTTTATTAAACTACAGCAGTCAAAACATGTAGAACTGAAATGTTAACCTATAAAGATGCGTTTGTCATAAATGGGGGGAGGGGGGAAATGCTATGATGAAACCACCGGTCAAAGGTCTTTCTTAATCATAAGTCAATTATTATTCAGATAGACAAAATATGCTGCCAGAAAAGGCAGCTGTTGCCGTATTTTTAGTGGGCTGTTATTCTTCTTGTTGTTTTCCCTTATACATAGGGCTGGACACTCTTCTTATTAATATTTAATTATTTCAAAGCAGGAAGTTCTTTCCATACACCACAGTTTATTAAGGCTGGGATGTAGGGCAAGGCTAAATGTTCTAAGGCTGCCATGTATTCATTCATTCATTTCAGATACTATTTATTCCTCTCTTCGGTCCCAAAGGACTCCTAGAGTGGATTACAGACATTATTTTTTTTAAGAGTAGAACACAAACTTCAATAAAACTGTACAATGAGTGGGGGGAAATGGTAGAGCAGGCATGGTACACAAATGTTTAAATACAAATCTAGAGACTTAAAAGATATCAGAAGCCTGGACATTTAATTATCTTTCATATTGCACCCCAAAACCTCTTCCAAAAAGAAGTACGTGAATGTCTGGGGTTGTACTTTGATTTCCTTTACCCCTTTTTATGTCATATGTTATCAAATTAGTACTACTTACAGAAACAGCCTTATTAGCGCCTGTAGTTGCTTAACTTCCTTTACTCTGTTGCCCTCTTGCTTTCTCCATTTGCTGCTGGGCTGAGTCACTTCCTAGTTATCGTTCTGTCTCCCTCCTTTCTGAGTCACTGAGTTATTCTTCCTGTCTGCTTTCCAACACCCCCTACTTAGTTTCACCCACGTTGATACAAATGGGGTGTTGAGAAACAGCTGGTGATGTCACAAAGGCACTGATGTGTCCTTAAAACTAGGGAAAGCTATTCCTCTATGGATTTCATGGAGGAAGAAACATTTGGGGAAGGGGGCACACTCCATTATGTTCCCTTTACTCTCAGCTTTCCAGTTAATTCTCTTCAGCCCACACCAGCAAAACTGTTAGGAGGAAAGACAGACGAACAGAAACATGACTATCACCTTTGTTTTTCAGATAGGTTGCATATTTACAGTACATTATATAAACTAAACTATAAACCAATAAGATAGGAGGTTGAGAAACATATGGCCAGTGCTGTGACACATTTAGAGTGAAGCACTAGAGCATGTAATGTATGTAATGTTCTGAGATGCCAATCATAGGATTCCCCCCCCCCCATCACTAAGTGCTCATAGACCACTTTGCACTTCACACTTCAGGTACTTGATGTGCCTATACAAATTCAATGAATTGATTTCCATCTAATAATGATATTTAAAGGTTTTTAAAGTTCCAGTAACATAGGGCGTCGAAATTTAATTTGCTAACATGAGTGTATTTTAAAGTATACTCAGGGTATGGAAGTTGTGGCTGAAGGACACCCTGAAAGTTGTTGAGCTTTTTAAAAAAGAGCTCGATTTTTTGATTAACTTTCCTATGATTCAGGACAAAGCGCCACATTCCCCTCGGACATCATTTCTGCCTTTGAAATCCTGGACGTATGGCAGCCCTGGTTTTCCTAAGCAACTGAACCTTCATAGCAGATTTATCTCTGTCCACCATAAAGTTGAGTTCCATATTGGAAGATACTGTGCCAGTAATAGACTAGTAACTGAAAGAGTTAAATGGGAGCAAAAATAATACATCATTTCCTGCATAGGAACAGTAACTCCAGAAATGGCGAAAAGTGAGAGGGAGACCTGGTCCACATTGAACACAAAGCCAAAACATGGCTTTGCATGAACAAGCAAATGTGGGGCTCATGGAGCAAAACTCACAGCTGCTGCACTCCTCAAGTCCTCCTCCTCCTGCTGCTGCTGCACTCCCCAGGTGGTTTGGCTTAGCATCCTATCTATACCTCAGGTTGTGGTTTGTCTTGCTCCAGACAAACTAGTCTGGTTCAGGCATAAAGATCAGCCAAACCTAATGGCTGGGCCGGTTCTGCATGGACTAATATGAGCATGGAGCTGCAAAGAGAAGCCTTGATGGGCAAAGAAAGGAACACAGGCCTTGTGTTACCTACAGCTGACCTTATTTACTATCCCATGATACTAGAATGAATGTTCATAGGATACTGAATTGTAGCTGGTTCTTCTATCAGCCTATAGGTGAATTCCTATCAGAGATGAATACTTAAAATGGCTTACTTCAATAAAATTCTTAGGAACCCATTCCTAGCCCTAAGTAAGACAGACAATCAACACAGTTTTGAACATGAGCTTTGGTGAAATCAAGCCCAGTCTCTGCTGGCCAGGGATATAAATAACTCCCAAAACAGTTGGGTATGCAGTACATGCCAGACAGAAAGAAACATGTAGGACCGTATTACAGCAAACAAAGAAGGTTTTAAAACAAAATTGGTGCAAGCCAAAAGCAAGAGTAAATGGCTATCTATGTGCATTTTTGAAATGAAACTCAGCAGGTGGAAGCATCCCACACATCCAAAAAGACATTGCACATCTGTGTGCTAAGGAAGTTTTTTAAGCCCTGCTGTTTTCTCTCAAATAGCTGTAATTACCTCTGAATCCCAGAAGAAAAGGTCTTAAAATCACAGCCTTTATAGGACATTGTCCACAATGCAGCATCTATTACAAATTATTTTAAAGTCGGTCACTGCAAAAACGTAGTGTAATTTTTCAAATTCAAAAGTTTCTGCTTTTAATTTGTTGCATGTCGAGGTCCCCAATACACCCCAAAGGAAAACACAATTGACACTTAATTTTTGTTTAATTTTTTTGGCATAATTTTGGCCACAACTTTATTCAAATACAGCAATGTGAGTGGTTGCTTAGGCATTGGTAGCACTAACTGCCCCCGCACGGGGACAGCTCTGACATTCGCACCCCCCGCGAAGTCAGGAAGGGTAAGTCACCTGGGGAGAGAGACGGGACTGGGAACCATGCCTCACCTCTCCCCAGCATGCTCCCAAGGGCTTGCGTGGCCCTAGCCCCTTGCCAGGGGGTTTCGGACAAAAGCATGGGGGAGCCCCTGGGTTCCTTTAATGGTAAAACCCTTCAGCAGCAGCATTTTGGAGGGGCAGGCACAGCCGAATCCATACCCCTCCACCAGCAGCAGCATTTTGGAGGGGCAGGCACAGCTGAATCCATACCCCTCCACCAGCAGCAGCATTTTGGGGGGCAGGCACAGCCGAATCCATACCCCTCCAGCAACCAATTCCAGACCAATGTCTAACCGCAAACCTTACAAGTTGTGACGATTTGCTACGCGGTAGGCGAAAACCAAGTGGCACACACTAATTAGCCAAATGGCAAAATTCCTACCGGGCCCCTGCCCCAAAGCAGATGACCCCATGACAGGCAATAGCAAGGTCAAGCAAACAGCCTAACATTAGGGAAGGGAGGGCAGGTGATCCGAAGCACGCAGGGAAAGAGGACGTCCGTTGCTGCGTGCCTTGTATTTAACAAATAGGGCTGTCAATCACTAAATGGCAACATCTAAATTTCCCCAGTAACAGCCCGCCCCTGCTTACGAGTTGGCCAAACCATCTGCCCAGAAACAGCAAGGTGTCTTGGAATCCCCAACCGCAACACGTGCTCTCTGTGATGGAGAACACGCTATCACATAAAATGTGATTTTTTGCTGACTTTTCAATTTTTTAAAAAAAATCAAACTATGTTATGGTCATTAATCCATGTAACAACTGTTAGAAATCAAGGCAAAGCAAATAAACATAAAAACCTCTTTGAAATCAAGTATTGATCTTCTGTTTTGTTTAGGAAATGCATTCCCCTTGTAAAGCTAAAAAAAGGAACAGAGAAAAGTTAACAACTAGACTTGAAATAGATATAGATATACAAGACCATGCCACTGTCATGCATGCTCCGATAACATTTCAACTTGATGAGTGTTTTTCATTGTAGTTGATGCCGCTCATGAAAAAGTTTGGGAAATTTCAATTGGTTCATAATATGGCAGCCCTCCCTTTTACCTGGGAAGGGCCACTGGAAGAAAATGACAAATCTACCAGTTTAGATTCTCTCACTGTCTACTTTCTTCAATCTTAAATTCAGTTCTCCACATTTCTGCAGCACAGACTGTAAAAGGATTGCAACAAAATACAATGAGATGTATGAACAGTAGGAAAAGAACCAGCTGGCAAAGTTATTGTAGCACAGACAATTCTATTTAGGAAAAATAACCGTGCATTGCTCTTCAACCGGGGAAAGGAAGGTAGCCATGGCAATGTCTGATTTATCCTAATATTGGGTTATAAACTGGAAATCTTCTGTATGTATAGGCAAGCATGTGACAGTAGAGACTATGGGGCTTGGACTTGGGCCTCATTCTTTAAGTTTGGGACCTAGCATAGTGTACTCTAGACTATGTGTAATCAGACTTCCGGGTTGGCGCCATCGCCGAATGGCGGACTCACTCCGAGCTCCGGAGGGAGTCTGCTCGGCAGGGGCTGGGTCCTACCGCACCGGCGACACGGGGACCCGTAAAAACCACGGGCACGGAGCCCGTGGACATGGGTGACTCGGCTGGCACCATTAGCGCCCTCCCGACTCGTGAAGGAGCCTTTTTAAAGGCTTCGGATCGGGTGCCGGGGAGCGGCGTGGTGCTTTGAGTCCTCTGCTTTACCTGCCGAGCGCAGCCGCATGCCATTCGACGGAGAGCGCTGACTTCTTCCATTGGAAATTCGGACTACTAACAACAACCCATGAGTAATTGGGAAACCGGGTTCAAAAGGAGGACTATTAACAACAACCCGTGAGTAATTGGGAAACCGGGTTTCAAAAGGAATTTTTTCTTTCGGATTTGGCACGAGCGGGGCTGATCTAAAAAGGAAGTCAATCCCCCCCCCTATTGTAAACACTCTAAAACAAGGACTGGGAAACCAAGGTCGAAAGAGAAGCATACTCTTGATAAAAATCATTAATTCCACGATGGGAAATTATAAGAACTGTGCTGGAGGAGAAGAGTGGAGGGTGAGAAGGAAAATGCAACCCCCCCTGGGAACCGGGGCGATTAGCAGAGCCTGGTGAAGAGAGACGGAGACTTTGACAGCTGTCAAAGTAGCTGTCAAAGCTGGAGAATATAAAGAGGACTTTGTTATGAGGACTTTGCTGGCTAATTTTGTTACAATTTGCTACAATATGGATATAAACTGTCGGAAAATAAGGAACAACAATTTGACTTTTGGATTAGAGGATACAAAGTTATTACAATCCCCCTAGAGGGGTTTCGGGACATTACAAGAACGGTCGTAAGTGGAAAAATACTCTTGGATTCGCGTTATCTTCTGGGAAGGCTGCAAAACTGAAACTGTATTTTGTCTACAGAGGTGTTTACATTAAAGGAGACAATAGAATTCTCTATTGAAGAAAGGAAGGGACTGGACGTAAGTTTTTGTTCCTGAATAACAAACCTCTGTAGAGATACTAGATTTCTGAATTAGAACGTTTTAGCAGCTGAACAGGACAAGAAACCTGAGAAAGTGAGGAATAAGAAGAACAAAGGACTGACTACGACACGGAAAGAACAATGGGAGGAGTGGTAAAGATCAAGGAAATTAAAGGCCTCTGTTAGATTGGACGTTTGAAGTTAACTATTATTAAAATTAATAAATTAGAAGAAAACCGGCAAGATGGAATTGGGGAGAAATTTGGCCATGACTTGAGACCTCCAGGCTGATAACATATAGACTGATGGACATGGGGAATTCAAACCGGGGAAGGGGGGGGGAGAGATTTGGAATCCAAAGGCTGTGTAACCATCTTTTGAATCTTTTTATATCTTTTATTTTCTATTTCTTTATATAACTTACGTATGTCATTTTAATTTGATTGGACCTGTTTAAAAAAGGGAATTCGTGGAAGGAACTGGGATGGATCTTGGGGAAAATCTTTTTTCTTTTTGTTAATGATGTGGGATGGCGGTAAGATTTGTATAATTCAATTTGGATAGTGGGTTAAACAAACTAAGTTTCAAATTTGGAGTGAGAGCTTGTAGAACCAAATTAATGAAAGCGGAATACAGTTGGGAGGGGGAGGGGGGAGTCCCAGAAAGTAGGCAATGAAAGTAAGGCTTTAAGTATCTTCTTTTCTTTTTCTTTTTCTTTGTATTTCTATATTTTTGGAAACTTTAATAAATATGATTTTAAAAAAATAGACTATGTGTAATCAGCCCTCAGAACCCCATTCAGGCATACAATGATGAAACGGTGGAATGAGCTCCAGTCATTGGCAGTAGGTGTATCACCTTTAATTGTTGATTAATCCTTTGGATTAATGTATTAAAATCCAAAAAGCTGTCCCTGATTATTGGGCAGACATTAAATAAAGATAACTTACTTTTAATATAAGACTACAGACAGCACGCCCCATCTTGGAAGGGACAGTCACCCTTCACATTCACACAAGAGGGAATGTCCTTATCATTGTCATTTTACTGCAGAGTTTGCTTCAGCAGGAGGAAAACCTGTATATCTTCCTGCTTGATCCCATTGTAGCTATTAAATGTCTGCCATTATTTGACCTAAACAGATAGAGGTTAATTGAACTTGAGGCTAAAGCATAATTGCCCAAGTACAATTTAAATTCTCAAGACAAAGACCATGTTTAAAATGGAAGTATCCACTTATCCTTAGTGAGTATAAGATAGACTATTCTTGAAATATGTTATAAATAATTTTCCTATTAGGCCTCAAATTATTTCAGACTCTCCAAAGTATAAACATTTGTCAGGTGGACTTATGACAGACAAAACAAGTAAAAAATAAAATGCAGTTATGTTGGGTCAGAGATTTATCTAAATTATGTATTTTATTATTTTTGAAAAACAACAACTCAAATTACTGTTTGTGTTAAATGGGGATTAACATTTCAGACTTCTCAAGAAGAATCTTTCTTTGTCTCCACAATACTAACCTTTGATAAAAAAACACCTTTCTGATTATATCATATCTGCAGGTTCTGGCCCACAACAAATACTGTCAATGTTGAAGTCACAGGTATAGATTCTGACTGAATATAGGTACAGATTCTGACTAAACACCAGAAAGAACTTTCTGATGGTATGAGCTGTTCAACAGTGGAACAGACTCCCTCAGAACATGGTGGACTCATTGGAGGTTTTTAAGCAGAGGTTGGATTGTCATCTGCTATGGATGCTTTAGTTGAGATTCCTGAATCGTATGGGGGTTGGACTAGATGAACCTTAGGGTTCCTCCCAACTCTATGATTCTATGAAAAGCAGCAAAACAGAGCATGGAAGTCAAATTTCATGATTTGGTGAGAGAAGAGAGTTTTGTATATCTGAGTTTGACATGTAAGAAGTGAAAATGTATCAAATGGCATAGAATTCTTATCTTCCTTACCCTTAGAAATGTGTAATTTGTGTGTGTGTGTGAGTCCCGTGGCACTTGCTGTAACAACATGGTGAGTACCAGCACCAATTTTTCTAGAAAAATGCACTGCCTGTAGGTTATTTGAGAAAGCTGCGCAGGAATACAGTGCTGCCTATGCTGAATTTT
Organism: Podarcis bocagei; assembly: GCF_964188305.1. Taxonomy (NCBI): domain Eukaryota; kingdom Metazoa; phylum Chordata; class Lepidosauria; order Squamata; family Lacertidae; genus Podarcis; species Podarcis bocagei. Next base: position 69,420,353 of record NC_138128.1, read on the forward strand.
TTAGAAGCATTCCTTTATATAGGCTGAGATTGATTTGTAGGACTTAGGATTCCCATATTGCCTTCCACTTAGAGTCATCTATTTTTAATTGTAGGTCCTTCTCCCAGGTAAATATGAAACCTAATAGGCCCATAGAAATATCAAGAAGCTTGTGCTTTGAGAATAGGATCAGCCAATAAATGCTGGAACTGACAAATACTCAGCCAATTAAGCCCTGGACCTCCAACGACTAGGCTGACTTGTTCAGTATAAATTGGAGTACCATTGTTATAAAAGTTACATGAGCTGAACAAGTTTTTTTCTATTCTACCACAATAAAATGATTATCTGCAAACCCACATCTGTAACCTGGAGCCTAGTGGCTGGAGTGCTTAACAAACTGGAGAAAAGCAGCACTGCCATTTCCCCCCAAGATCCTCAGTGTGTTTAGAGTGCGTGGATTATGTATAGGTTGCAGAACAGAAGGAGACAGATTAAACGATGGCAAGACACAGAAATCCTTTCCTTGTATCATACACAGCAGTTTTGAAAGGTTTATTTCTTCATCTTGATTAAAAATCGTGTCCAGCTGTATCCAACCATAGACAAAAACCTGCTCATTGATCAAACCCTGCCCAAATAAATACAGAAGTTAAATTACTTCTTTACATTACTGGAAAGAACAGCAGATGGTATTTTGAGGAGTTAAGACTGGTATCAGGTGGGATACTTGAATGTTGAAAATGAATTATTTAGAAATCTTTCAGTGTTGTAACCTGTGAGGTAACCTGCCAGCTGTTTGATCTATGAATGTCCTCCTTGTGAGGACAGAGGCACGGTATTTCCCCTCTCTGCTAGAATGCATTCACTTGTTGTAGGGACTTCTACTGTGTAAAACTTATTTCTCCGAAATTATTGCAGTCAGATTATTTTTCTGTACTAGCAGCAGCCCTCTGATAACTACCACTATATTTTACAGGAAAAGCAAATCCTTGGGTAATGTAAAGGTAAAGGTACCCCTGCCCGAACGGGCCAGTCTTGCCAGACTCTAGGGTTGTGCGCCCATCTCACTCAAGAGGCCAGGGGCCAGCGCTGTCCGAAGACACTTCCGGGTCACGTGGCCAGCGTGACATCGCTGCTCTGGCGAACCAGAGCCGCACACGGAAACGCCGTTTACCTTCCCGCTTGTAAGCGGTCCCTATTTATCTACTTGCACCCGGGGGTGCTTTCGAACTGCTAGGTTGGCAGGCGCTGGGACCGAACGACGGGAGCGCACCCCACCGCAGGGATTCGAACCGCCGACCTTTCGATCGGCAAGCCCTAGGCGCTGAAGCTTTAACCCACAGCGCCACCTGGGTAATGTAGCCATGTGGAAAACACATGGGCTAAAAACTCATTTGGGAAAGGGAGCTGAGGATTTTTATAACAAAATCCATAGCCTGAGAAATGCTGGGAGGAAAACTTGAGGTCGATTTAATTAATTAATTAATCAATTTAATTAATTTTGCATGTGGCTATGGAGGGGGAAAGGGATACTTTCTCTAATTTTTCACTTAAATTTGAATGTGCAAAGGAATGCATTTTCTTAGATAGTACTTGCCACCCATGTCTTTGTCTTTTATGAGAAATAATTAAGAGTTTTGAGGAAAGCATCTGCTTTATGATTAGGGACATGAGAGCAATCTGTTGAAAACATACTAAAGCAAATTTCCTCCCAGCTACTCATTAGGCTACATTGCAGAATGACTCCTGTGAAAAATATTTGCCTTACTTCTTCTCTGAACCTTTTTAAAACATGCATACCTATTATATGCACAGCTGTCAATGTTTCCCTTTTTTAAAGGGAAATTCCCTTATTCCGAATAGGATTTCCCTTAAAAAAAGGGAAAAGTTGACAGCTTTGATTATATGTGGTGCCGTCATTATTGATGAACAAGAGTTACACTTGTCAAAGTATGTTACACTGAGGAGTCCAGATTTTGAGAAGGATAATGTGTAAAAGCTTTGACTCAAGGCAGACATGTAGATAACAATCAATGGACAAGGCAGTAATCTACTTAAGAATGCTGCTCTAAAGCTTTGACAAATTGAAACAAACTTAGATTAATAAATGTCAAAGTGTTAAAAGATGTTGCACAGGTACTGGAAAATTGAGATGTTTGTAAAACAGCATAATAATTGGGGGATTATTTTGGTACTGGTCATCAATAAAATGGATTGTATCACAAAGTTAAGTACTTACTACATAATGAATTTTTCTTACTATATTGGAAAGGCATGTGTGGACTGGTTAGGGACTCTTAGGGTTTCAGTAGCTGGGAATGAGGACAATGCAGAGATCTAGTTTCTTCCAAAGAGCCTAGGGCTGTTGAACCAGGCCCTTCTGAAAGCATTTGTGGTACTCCAGAGGCCAGTGACGGGGGGAAACAAAAAGTATAGAATCATCAAGAGTACAGTCATTAAAGTACTGTCTGTACATAGTTGCTGTTTGGATATAATTCCCACTGCCAAATAATTCACAGATAGGCATTTCGATTCCACATTTTTATATTAGTTTTATTCATTTTCCTACCTTTGGGGGGGACTAACTGGAATTACCTCACAACGTAAGAACCACAGACATTAAAAGACTACAAAGACTTGAGAAGTAAATATGTTATGCACCATAATGTTTTCTCCTTATTTGTTTAACCACCACTTTCCTTGGCTATTGAATTACCAAGGGAAGACTGGAGCTAGATATCTAAAGTACCCTTTGAATTGCTGTGTGCTTTTAAGGCAAGTAAGTGCAAAGCTTCAAATGCTTTTTTAAATGAAGATGGAGAAAAGGCTTTCGATGTATAATGCTGTATGCAGCCTATGAAAAGTATAATGATTCACATTTATTTGATGAAGGCTGTGTTCGCATTTCCGATCAGCATCCCCACACTTGAGATATAGTGATCCTCTGGGATGCTTCAAGCTGTACAGGATGTCTCCAAGCTGTATTTGGCCCAGAGTTCTGAATCACAGACACTAAGTACTCAGTGAGCAAATTAGCAGGAAAAGTCAAGAAAATAAGCTTAATTAGAGGGGAACAGAACATTACAGCTATGAGATAATGAGTAAATGTACCTTTTATTTAGGGAATTTAATGTGTGGTCAGACACCAGTGTACACATTATATAGGTGTTTATAACTGATGTATGTAGCCTGGGGCCGCTAAGAGCAGATATTATTGCACATAGGAGGCAACTCCTAGGGGCCATGGGGGCTTCGGCCCCTGCAATAAAACATTTGAGGGGGCCACCCTCTCCAATTGATGGGCATTGCCATTCAAATGGTGGGCGTACACTATGTCATGTGATTGATTATGCAGGGTGGGGCATACTTGGTCCCCCCCCAATATTTTATTCAAGTTGGCACCCCTGTTATTGCATATTATACTTTTTTCAAGTGTGCCAGTGGTATGCTTTTGACCTGATGCCTAGATAGGAAACATGTAGTAATCCAGGCCTAATGTGACTCTGGCCAAATGTACAAATATTGTACTGGAATTTAAAGTGTTTGTCTTACAGAAGAGGTCAGGGTCTAAGTAGGGTAGAGTGAAAGGCCATAGTGGAGAAGTACAACTGGGGAAGTAAGGTTAACTTTTTGTCCTTGCACTGCTTTCCTGAGCAGAATATCACCTCCCAAATTGCTGTTGACCTGTTTTGCATGAAATCCAGGAACGATACAGGCATACGTTCTTTTCTTCACTTGGGCTAATAGCTGCTCAAATAGTTAGGAGACCTTCTGAGTATTTCTACCCTAATCAGCTTTGTACTGCCACCACCCTTGTGGCTGCATTGTATGCTCTCCCACGTCTCATATCGTGACCCCAGAGTAATCACTTCTTTCACAGTATGCAAGAAGTCACTCAGAGGATGTCTTGTTGCCCAGTTTCAGTCATTGAACACTGTGGCTCCTTGAGCAGTAGGAGAGATGTGTTCATGGAAAGCATCCCAAAGCACAACTCTCCTTCAGTGTGTAGAGTGACTCTGCCTTCAGCAGAGTGGCAACAGTTATGTATTATCTTAAATTATAAAACGCATTGAAAGACCTAATCTGTAGTAGTCTTTCCAATAGTGTTCATCCTTCTCTCGCCAGCAGCTGCCAAATAAGAGAGCTATGCATGTGCTCTCTGCTACCACCAGGCTACTTGTGAAGAGACTGTCCCAGCATACAGCATACACTGACACAAATGTCACTGTCATATTCTTATGTATTGAAATTTTGGGTAGCCGGTATTCTAAGGTATTGAATGCAGACTCAAGAACAGCTGCACTAGAGCTAGCTGCTTGTATTTCATTAAAATGCAGGCCAGTCTCTTCCAATAATCTTGATGCGAAAATCCAGTAGGTGTTTAAAAGAAGATTCAAGAAACTAGAGCTGTGGTTTCTTGGACATGAAAAAAGATTGAGGTGTGACCCTGTGAGTATAAGGTATTTGGCTTTTAAAGGTTATAAGGGCTGCTGGTAGTTGCGTTGGAATCTAGGTAGTAGATACTCACCAGGAAACTTTGGTCTAAACCTCAGACTGATATGCAAACTCTAGCTGTGTCCTCCTAAATAATGCATATAAGTAAAGTCTACCAGTGACAAGTCTGGTAATGAAATGTATAAAATGTCTAGACACTACACAGCGAAAAGATAGTTCAGCTATGAAAGCATCCCAAAGGGACATGTTAACTTTACAGTTGTTTGTACAACTTGAGATACCAGCATGACTATAAAATTGGGTGAACTTTCCTGACATCTGACATGCCAGTGAGTAATCTAATGCCTCCAAGTTTTCCTTCTAGATTTGTAGACTGCCACAAAGGGCCTGACTGCGCATTTCTTACACACTCAAAATATCTAGTGCCATTTTTAAAGGCTATGAATGGAGGATTGTAGCTCGTATTTTTTAGTCATAAACCTCAACTGCCTCCCTCCAACTCTCTCTGCAGCATAACTCACTTCCTCTGGTGTGGCTGGTACAGTGCCTCAGCTATTTATTTTTCTAAGGAAAAACACGGCCCAATGCTCCTCTGGTAAAACTGAAAATATTCAAGCAGGGACACTAGGGAGCCATGTTTTAATGCCGTAAGGTCATGTTTTGCTGTAAGTTAACTTACGACAGAATAATATATATTTTGTCCAGAATGAAGCAACTGCAATATGATATATTCCCTTAGTTCTGAAGTACAAAGGGAATATATGGAATTGTTCATGTGTGTACAATGGCTAAACTCTTAATGAGTTGCATTCTTTAATAATGACACATTCATGACACATAGCTTGACATGGATGACTCCATTTCTAGGGAAGCACACATTGCCTGCTGTACCAGGCTTGAAGGTTAAGAACCTAAAAGCATTTTCTTGGCATTGATTTATTTCTAAATTTACTGGAGTCATTTCTACCAGCAACCCTGGCGAACTATGATTAGACATACATAATAATGAGGATGGTTTAATTTGCTGTGTTATAACAAGATGGGACTTGACAGTCCCTCCTTCCACCAGCAAAAGTAGCATTATTTTTTTTTAAAAAAGAAAGATCTAGTTGAGCACAGTTTGATAAATTGCTGCAATTACCAGAATAATGTGATAATTAGTTTGTAAAAATACCTGTATAGAGAAGAACAGTATCTTGTGCCATTGACAAATTAATGAAAATAGGTAGAAAATGCATCTCCTTCAAAGGTCTGCAGGTAGACCCCAACATCCATTAAATTTAACGGCTCACCCTTACATGGAGGGCTCATAAGCAAGGGCTACAAAAACCGCACTCAAAGAATAGATTTCAGTGTAAAATTCAGCACCCAGGATAGTTCTTTAGTTGTCAAAATAGTGATGCATGTGTGTCGCCAATGTCTACTGTCTACTGAAGCTTCATAAGTCATGGAGTGATCTTATTACAGCTCCTTTGAGTATTATCATTATTAATGTATATACTGCTTCTAAGCATTTACAAGTATAAATTCAATCATAAAATATGCGTACATAATTAAAATGCAGAAATAAACAATTCCATCAAAACAGAAAAAGCATCCGTAATTAAATTATACAGTAAATCAAGCCCATTGCAACGTACAGTATAACAGTTAAAACAGTCAAAAGAACAATTGAAACATTTAGCTTGAGGAGTTCATATTCAGGGGAATGCTTGCTAAACGGGAGAAATGGGGCCTGAAGCAAGGAAGTCGTTCCACTACATTGGTGCCACTGGTCAAATAGCCTGCCTTGTTACCACAATCTGATAACCATCAGTTCATGGCAAAACACTGGTGTGATGAATATAGGGGTTGCTCGTGCGTAAGTTGCCGCCACTCCTGGCTAAGTTGGCTTGTTAAACCTTTTCTGTCTGGACAGCCCTTCACTTTGTGGCTGTTTGACGCCAAGTCTCCTCCTACTCTCCCTGCGCGGAAGTCTTCTGCGCAGGGAGGGTGTGGGTAACGGAGGACCCGTGCTCTCCCCGCTGGTGTCCGGCGAAGAGTCCTGGAGCCCTCTCGCCAATTCCCCCATCTGCCCCCCTTTATCCCTGGTGTTGCACTGATTTCCTTCCCCAGCTGATGAGCTGCCTCTCTCCCTGCTGGGTCCTTCTCCAGCATCACTTGAGAGCCTTCCCTCCGCCTCTGGATCTGATGTCAGTTCCCTGACAAAGCATGTTCTCCTTCATGGAGAGCACGTGTTGCGGTGGGGGCTGCCAGGACACTCCAAAGTTGGGGGCGGGCTAACTGATCGTTGGCCACTGATGCGATTGGGGCTTCCCTTGTTGGGAAGAAATTAATGTTGCCATTTATTGATTGACAGCCAGAAATGCTAAAACTCCTTGCACGAGGCTAGGGCTTCCTCTTTTCGCCCGTGCAGCGGATTGCCCGTCCCTCCCTCCCTAGAATAGGGTTGTTCGCTTTGACCTTGTTATTCCTGTCATGGGGTCATCTGCTTTGGAGCGGGGGCCTGGTAGGAATTTTGTCCATCTGGCTGATTGGCTGGGGCCATTTGGTTTTTGCCTACTGCGTAGCAAATCGTCACAACTTGTAAGGTTCGCGGTTAGGCATTGGTTTATGGTTTGGTTGGTTGAGGGGCATGGATTGGCTGTGCCTGCCCCTCTAATGCTGCTGCTGCAAGGGATTCCATTAAAGGAATTGGGGGCTAACTATTGCTTGTCCACTCTGTCAAGGGGGCTCGGGCCATAGCAACGAGCTCCTGGTTGCATTTGGGGTGAGGGCAGATTCCCTGCTCCGCGTAACCCCCAAGTGTATTCCCCCATTCTGACTTTCGCATTGTGCGGAATGTCAGTCTGTCCCCCATGGTGGGGGCAGATAGTTGCAACCAATGCCTAAGCAACCACTCACAAATTTGTATTTTAATAAAGTTGTGGCCAAAATTATGCCAAAAACCTTAAACAAAAAGTTCTGTGTGATGTGTGAGTTATTGGGGTGGACCTGGGGACCTCGACACGCAACTGGGTAATACACTGAATGGATGGAAGTAGCAGGTCTTTAGAAATGGTTCATTGGTTAAGAGGAAGCCAATGCAGATTCCTTAGCACTGGCATGATATGTGTTTGATATGAAGCACTATATACCACCCAAGCCGCACCATCTGTAGCCTCCGGGCCAACCAAAGCTGAGTAGCTGAAACAGAATGAATTATGCAACATAAACAAATCCGGTACGATTCTTTTGATTTCCTTGGCATAATATTTAGTTTACTTTGCCATACAGTTTCATTTGGTTTAGTGCCGAAATAAAACATCCGGGATTCAATGAGGCTTTGCTCCCACCAGTGGGAATATTTTGCAAGTGGGGTTCTCCCCAGGGGAAGATTCCACCACTGGAGGCAATGCTTTCCCCAATATCACTCCCAACACTGTCCTGAAGGCTTTGGGGTCTGCCTGAAACCATGTGGGATATGACACTGTAACCACAGGGGAAGGGGAAGCTCCACAAAAGTTGCTTCTACCCCTCCACCAGTGGGATCCCTCTGCTGGATTAAAAGTATTCTGTGGATGAAATGAGTCTTTCCATTTGCAGCAGGCAAAGTCTGGCTCAACCCATATTTGGATAGTGGTTTCATGCTTCTAGGGCTGACCCACTGCTGCACTGCTACTGCTTCTCTACGGTCTTACCTCTGGCAACTGGTGCCTTGTTTTTTGTCACTGACATATTTTCTGCATAAGGGAGTCCTCCATCACAGCCCCACTGCAGAAGGTGCCATTGGTTTTTGCTAGGGCTTGGCTGGCTGCACATGCATTGGGTGGGTGCTTTGGATATTCTAGTGCACTGGTATTCGAGGACATGTCAAAGCAATATGATTTCTGGTACTGTTTGCAAGAGAGATAGGTGAACCTGTATTATTTCAATAAACATGTTTATCTCCAGGTTCTACCCTTCTGAAACATTACACCACTCTTGAATAATCTGTTGAGGCTCATGGTTCCACTTACATGGCATCTACTGCAGAAACAGGACCCAAACTCCATGTTTGAACACTATTTTCCCCACGCTAGAAGGCATATTACTGAATTCTACACTAATTTTGGACTTCATTATATTTAATAAGGAACGGTATGTTTATTTTAAACCATAGCTTTGTATGAGAAAATACAAACACTTTATCCAGCAGTTTGTTTTGTAGTCCATTGTGGCTGATAATTAAATACTGGAAATATGATTATTTGGTTTTGTTGATCGAATTATTTCATTTATAAGTTTTTCTTTAAGAATTATTCTCAGTTAAAACTAGGTTAGCCCAACTTGTGAGCCTTCAAGCAAATGGCAGCCTGCTAGCCATAGGGCTTGATAAACCACTTGTTTCTGCTGTTTGACAGGGGGAGGTATCACTCAGCTGCAAGTAATACATGACTGGTAGCATTTGGTTTTGTGGTCACAGGTTGTAAAGGCAGGTTAGAGGCTTTAGTGAAACTCTGGTCATGGTTCTGGTTTCTGAGCATGGAAATTAGAAAACATTCATTTGATACGCTGACTTGATTTTATGGTGAGTGAAATAGCACTAACTGAAGTATGATCCTTCTAGAAAAAAGAGAAAGTAATTTTTCCTTGTTTCACTTCAATTAGAAGAGTCTCAAATCATTCTATATTCAGTCACAAAACACTGCAATTATGCACATTTATTTTCTTATACAAACAGCTTCACCTCTGTCTAAATCACAAGCAAGAAAAATGAATACAGCTGATGACTAACATCTTTTAAAACTCTGCCTTATTCAAAGATTTTCAGCCCAAATGCCTTGTGAGTCAACAGTTTAAAAGATCTTGGGATGAAAAGCAATTTGCCTAATTGACAGATGTCGGTCTGGCTAATTCACCACTCTTGATTACATCCCTGTTTGAAAGCTACGTACCAACCACAACTTACTCTAGCATCTCTGCTGCATCTTACAAATATGCATACTTGCAGTACTGCCATTCAGAATAGTTTCAACCTTTATTCCAGCAACATGTAGCATGTGGGGATGCTATCTGTGCTGTTTCTGACTTACAATTTGATTATAAACACTTTCCACAACGGAGGAAGAGTGTGAAGGGTGGCTCCCTCCTCCTAACTCAGGCAGCACAGTCTCTTGAGATGCCCCTTATGGTACTCCATTCTGCTCCCCTTTCCATTTGTTTTTTATGTCCCATTCTTTCCTCTACCCTGCCTGTGGCAACAGCCGGTTAAAGTTTTGTGGCCAGTGAGCACACTCAGTCCTCCCTGGATTCTTTTTGGAATCTCTGCCACCCCTCCATTTATGAATAGACTTTCTTTACTGATTCTTGGAAAACTGCTTGGGGCAACTCTTCCTTTCTTTCCTTCTTTCCAACTCACCTATGCCGATTAAAATATAACCATCCCACCAGGATGGATGTGGGTATGAATCCAAGCAGAAGCTAGATTAGATAATTCTTCCCCATAGTACAACTGCCTCCCCTGCATTTAGTTTTCCCTCTAAAGATATGTTGTAGTTCTGCAACCATGACTTTCTCCCAAGCCTATTGATACCTCCCTCTTACATGTGGAGGATGTCGTTTTAGCCACACACACTTCACACTTGAAGACTTGAGACTGCTATTTAGATAGAAAGATCGATGTATCTGTAGGTTTATGGCAATGTAGCTGGCTTCCTGATACCCAAAGGAAGAAGTTGACTGAATTGTATTTTGCTGTCCCACTAAGGAGCACAAGGTGCCATATATAGAGGGGCTTTCCCCTATCCCTTTACCTGTTCCCTGTTGTACCATTTCTCTGCTCTCTTTCTTGGCCACATAGTGACTTACTGAGCAGCACTACCCCATGCTCCTGCCCCAAATGAGAAGAAGTTCCAGACCAGGGTAATGATTCTGATGAGACCCTGTGCTTATAGTCAGCAGATTGTCACTTGGTGACAACATGGAAGCAGGTCTTCATGACGATAGCACCCACCTTGAATGCCAACTCTTGAGGAATCTGTACCCAAGCTTTCAAGGACTCTCCCTCTTAGTTGTTCATGTTTTATCTTCTACACTGCTCAGTTTTATTTACAAAATATCAGTTGATTATTTTACGTTACATATGTCAAAAAAACCCCCACAAAACCCACAGACATACAGTTCTACTTTGTTTTTATCTGGTTTTAGGGAATTTTATTGAATACAGTTGTATTTTTACTGTTTTTATGTAAGCCTCTTAGAGATTTCTATATTATAGCAAGCAGTATAATCTCCAGTAAATAAATAGCATACAAGGGCCGATAGACCCAGGAGGATTCAGGAAGCAAGGCAAATAACAAAAGAGTAAGAAAAAAGTTCAAATCATATATGTATTGCAACACAAACAAACAAACAAATAAATGAATGAATGAATGAATGAATGAATGAATGGGGGAGTTCAGAGCACAGCCAAGGGGAGTGATTAATAACACCAGCCAGTCAGCAGTCTCTGCCTGCTTCTTTTTTTAATAAGGTTTATTGCAATTGAAGAATACAGGGCAAGACAAGTGTCCTCAGGTGAATTTCTATAGCAAAGCTGAGCAAGGCTTAGGAGCCATTTCTGATAACTTTTGAAAATGAAGTGTCTGGGTGCATTTCACTGCAGTCCCTTCAAGGGCTAGAGTCCTGTTCCGGAGCAATATGAAAATTAAATTCCATGGTATGCTTGACTGATTAAGCGTTCAATATCTGGATTAAAATAATGAAATTTAGTAGTTTTTCTCGTTCTATCCCTCTCCCCCAAGAATTCATTTTGGGGGTTTGTTTCTTCAGGAACGATCACCATAGGTCATTTTAATTGGGTGAGTCTGTTGAATCATTAAGTGCTTGTTGAGACATAATCAAGTTGATGTAATTAAAAGAAGGGGTTTTTAGTGAGAAAATATTAATGCAGTTGCTTCTTAGATAGCCCTTTGGTATGCAGGGGCAAAATATTATTTCTATCAAATCTATGCTAATATATCTATCTACTTGTGTCAAAATTTTGCAAAGGTTAATTAGATGTAGCAATTGAAACTTGAAATCCTCTGATGAATAGTCTGTGATTTTGTGACATTAGCTTGAAAGCAATCACCCCAAGTTTTGGGAATAAATATTAATTATGGGCTTTATGCATAAGCAGGTGAGGGATTACCTTTGCAGTAGCATTGGGCCGGTAAATGCAAACACTCAAAGAAGAGACAAATTTAAGCTTATGGTGACAACAAGTAAAATTAGTTATAAAAGGTATAATATACCTTGCATCGTCTCTAGAAAGGAATGCCAAGATGTAAACTTGGACGTCCAGGATTTAATTTCCACCTGTGAACTTCTTAAGAGCTGAACTATTCTTTCAGGTGAACTTATATTATCTGTTAAAACTTCAGATCAAGCGTTTATACTTTTAGATAAGCAACTGATACTGATACATGTTCCTTGACATGTCAGTCACAAGTGTCTAGATCACATTAGGATATAAGAATTTCTGTTTCTCTCTGCTTCTTGTTTTTAAAACTCTTTTAAAATCTTAAGTTGTTTGCCACATCTTCATGTCAGTTTGCATTTTTTTAAAAATAGAGAAAGTCCTCTTGAAAATGCATTAGCATTTTAGTGGACATTTCTCCTAATATACACAATTTTCTGGGCAATGTTATGTAATATACACACTTTTGCAAGCATTCCCCCCAGCACAATGCAGTTTGTATATTATTTTCATGAATGCATGCATTTTTATGCATACTTTATCTCCCCATGCCTAGATTTGGCCCTGAGTGATTTTAACTAAATAATTGTGTCCTGATTTTGTGTTGTCTTCTGCAGAAGAAAAAAGAAAGTGAATTGGTGGGACAAATCTTTTAAAAACTTGACAGTGTTTTCCATATTAATAATAATAATAATAATAATAATAATAATAATAATAATAATACAACGTAGCTAGCATGTTCCTGCCACAATAATTAAATTATCTGGAGACTTGTTACCATTTGATTTTAATCTTTCTGGAACTATGACTGTCAAATTAGACCTGAAATAGGAACAATGTAGGCTAATTCAGTGAAATGCTTAAATGTGTGCTTAAGAATTAACACCCGAATGAAGTACAGAAAGTGTTGTGGTATATTGTTGTTTAGTTGTCTTAGTCGTGTTCAACTCTCCATGACCCCATGAACCAGAGCATGCATTGGAAACTCTCACTTTCTTCTCTCTTTTATGTCCATGGAGTTTTCTTGGCAAAATACTGGAGTGGTTTGCCAGTTCCTTCTCCAGGTGGATCACATTTAGTCTAAACTTTCAGCTATGACCTGTCCATCTTGGGTGCCCCTACATGGCAAAGCTCTTAGCTTCTTGGAGTTATTCAAGCCCTTTCGCCACGACAAGGCAGTGATCCATGAAGGGGTTATGATATATACCATCAACTTTTTTGATGGTAAGGTCTTGAATGCTCACCATCCTGCTGAAGCAAATGCTTAGCAATGTTACAGTGACATTAAGGTGTGATTGGCTTTTGCTGAGACATGTACCAGCTGCATCTAATATAGTGCAGTAATTTTAGGAACAGGGCATCCACTACTTCGTCAGCACAGGAATTTAGTGGCAACATGAACTACTTTACAACATCAGCAGTCCATGTGTGAAAATTTAGTTTTGTTTTTTGCTAGCGTTGCTCATTATAAGTTTCTGAGCCCGTGCAGCTTCTCCACACTTGAACTGGGCAAAGCAGACCCACCGTCATCCATCAGTTTCCCATTATTTTCACCAGCGTTGGCTCTGCAAACGTTATTAGCCTGATATTTTTTCAAAATCCCAATTAAAACGAGTAAGCAATGCAATACAACTTCTTTCATAAAGGTTTTGGCATACTTCTTAAATATTATAAGCACTGTTTTTTGTATTCAGCTGGATGTTTTGTTCAAATTTTCACTCCTGCAGCCATCAATTATTGCCAGACAAGCAAACCACATTTTTAACTCCCCTGGTTCAACAGAATAGATAGCTTATCTAAACAGAAAGAGTAAAAAAATAAATAGTTGGAATGATTTTCAGAATTTTATTTCAGCTCTGCCTAGTATTAGTTGCTTAGTGACCATCCTCGATCAAATGATCCTTCTGTAATGCAGACAGTTTTCAATGAATCTCTGCAACTTTTGAGCTTCTTTTTGCAAGGCACATCTTGGGCTCATTACAGATTTCAGGGAGCCTAGACTCTAGAAATGTCAGGAGCAGCGAGCTGTTTTTCATCTAATGATCATAGGTTCTATGCTTGGCTTATAAAGAGGTTGCAAAAGAGGTCATTTTGCTGCCCCTTTGAGAAATGCATATTGTCAATATATTCTTTAAAGCCTCTTCCAGTAAATTTGAAAGGGAAGGAAGTATAATGTCAATCTGAAAAAGGGTCGAGTTCAGAACTGTGTGTAGGTTTTAGGCAGCAGTCTTTGAACTGGAGATGAAACCTGCTGTGAAGCAGAGCCCCAAAGGAGTGTTTAGCACCTTTGTTGGGCGACTTTGGTTAGCAACTTGACAGACAACTGACTGAAGTTGGTTTATCCTGTTTTATATTCCCAGCAATGCTGTGTTTGCCCTGGGGCCATAAAGGCACCTGATGAGGAGTGAGATTGTTTGGGTACCTTTCTGACTCTTTACTATGATAATAAGACTGTGAAGTATGAAAGTTTTCATTATTCCCCCCTCCCCCCCAAAAAACTAGAGTTGTTAATACTGCTAAAGTCAGCCAATTAAATTGTTGGCAAATGCTAGCGGTTTGGAATAATTAATAACATCTGGCTCAGTGTCACACTAATGCCCATCACATTTCCTCCATCACAATAAGTCACACTTTATTGTTTACCACAAACACAACAATCGTGTCTGCCTTGCTCCTCCATGCTATCATGCAGGAGAACCAAACCACAATCTCTAGTGTTATGTCCAACCTGGGGGTCATAGCTTATCTCACTCAAGGCAAACCGTGATTAGGAGATAAACCTTGGCTACACATATTGGTTTGTTAGAAAAGAAACAAGCTCAATCCCTGGTTCAGACATAAAGCCAGGGATAATTACCCCCTCTTCAAGGCATTAGGAGAAGCAAATCATGCAGTACCAACGTACCAGAAGTACTTGTCCCCACATTTTATTAATCATATACTTGGCATGAATAAGCTTCACCAGCCGACATTCTGTCTGTGAGACATCTTATAAATTGTGTGTGGTTCCTGGTTTACTTTTAGAACCTATATTTCAGTGTAGACGTTTGTAACATTCTGAATACTGAATTCTGATTTTTCTTCTTCAAATCAACTTTTTATGAACTTGAGCTGAACTAACTCATTTTGTAAAAGGGTGAACTGGAAATAGTTCCTTTTTAGACAGAGTGAACTAGAACTAGTTAAGTTTTCCAAACTCTGCCAGGATTCCTACTCTTTCCTGCTATAATCTAATGTCTCAAAGTTGGTACCTCTTAATGGGTAACAGATTTCCCCAGGAAGAAAGGTAGAATTAGCAACCTAACCATGGATATGAGCTGAGATGAATTAATCACACAGGAAAGACAGCTGGTGCCAATATTTCCTAATAAACTTGCAAAGAGTGAGATAAATATTTCAAGCAACATCTTTACAGTGTTTACAGAGTACAGTAATAACAATTTGTTTTTGCAAGCAGTTGAAACAGTCACAGAAATACTTAACTTCCTTTTTTAATCATCTAATGAAAAACTTGATCCATAATGCTCTGATGACTTGCTGATCATTTTGACCTTATCAGCCAAATTAAATCATTTGTTTCCCGATAATGAAAGGATTTCCTGTAAGGCTTTTGTGATACATTAAGTGGCACTTACATTTTATTTTTTACGAATTTTGTTTTGCTTTTAATCAGTTCTCTACGAAAAAGCATCAGATAACTATAGCCACTTGAATTAATTCTGAATTACACACCAAATTTAGGGATGATTCATTGATATACATGTGTCAATAAACATGGCATGCAAAGAACCTTGGTGTAGTCCAGAATAAAATCATATCAATATTACTTTTAAATAATTTTTAGCTTTTCCTGTATTTTCTTGTACAATACTTACGAGACATTTATTTTTATTTATTGCATTTGTAGATAAGTGGTACAGGCAATGACCATTTCAAGCGAGGGGTTCCATTTCTGGCCCCTGCACATGTCAGTGGAGCGCGTATAGATGCCCCCCATTATGTCTTGCCCTGCTCCTGTTCTGCCCTCTTCTGTGTCCAAAAGGACCCACACATCGGTGATCAGACGTCAATTAGAAATGCCTAAAATGGTTGTTGCTTCTATATAAATTGTTTCAATAAGTAAATATTAAATAAGATTGCTAGTAAACACCAGCCTTTACCAGAACCATTAAAGAAGTGTTGGGGGGGAATAAAATTATATACCACTTAATATTGAAAGAAATCTGTAACATGGCGTAGTATTAGTATTCACTGAAAAAAGCATGATGTATTAGCTGAACAAAATACAAGAAAGAGGGGCCTCTTTATTTGCTCTGGCCACACCAATATTATTAAAAAAGAGGAGGCTTACTTATTATGTATTGTTCACATCAGGTTTTTTTAAAAAAAGAAATGTGGGAACATGCGTATATTAATATGAACACAGTGGAAAATTGAAATTCAGTGGTACCTCCGGTTACAAACTTAATTCGTTCCGGAGGTCCGTTCTTAAGCCAAAACCATTCTTAAGATGAGGCATGCTTTTGCTAATGGCACCTGCCACTGCTGCCGTGCCACCGGCGCGCACTTCCGCTGGCATTCCAGGGCAAAGTTTGCAACTAAGGGCATCTACTTCTGGGTTAGCAGAGCTCGTTACCTGAAGCATTCGTAAGGAGGATGGTACGTAACCTGAGGTTCCACTGTACACAGTGCTTTGTACAAAATTCAGAAATAATACAAATAACAACATTAAGAAATAATAAAAAAGTAGAATAAGACCTCTCATCTCTACTGTACAGCATGAGGATTTGTGGTGATCAGTGAACGACATTTCAAGTTGAAATACTGTGGTAGTTAGGAGTTCCTAAGTATTGTCAGAAATTAAACATAAACCAGGAATGGGGCTATTTAAACCAGTTTCCTTCACCCCTTTCCACTTAATTTGAGCCACTCAGGCTTCATGCCTGCCCCCCCCCTATTTTTTTGTTATCAGGAGCATGTGCCCTATTTTTCTCTCAGGGAAATACTTTTAAATGAATCACATGTGGTAGAATATGTTTTCCATCCTCCCCAGACACTGGTGGAGGGTTCAGAATGGAGCCAATTTATACATGAGAATTCTTAGTACAACTCAGCAGGTGATTCAGTGGTGGAGGAGGAGCTATTGGGTGGAAAAGACACAAATAGTTGGATTATAGGGAAGTGATCAGACAGCAGCGGATACTGTGATTTCTCCAGGGATAGCAAGGGTAATATATGGATGGTGGTTCTCAGGAGACTTGAAGAGATCATTGCTCTTCCTTGGTGGGAGGGTCCCCTTGCCCAAATATAAACAGTTCAGGTTGACCAGAGGGCTCATGGGACATTTGTGGCAGGAGAGCCAACCCATTCCTTTCTTCACCATTGGCCTGGTTGTTGTTTATTACATAAATCTGTGGCCTTTTAAAATCCAGTATCGGGTCTGTCTCTTTTGTGCTGTCTGTACTAGAGAATTTCTGATGCATTGGTTCCACGTGGGAAACAAAAACTGGAGAGACATTGAGATTAGGTGAACTTAAAATGCATCCTAAAATGAAGCTTTATTTTCTGTACTTAAAGCTGCTCATATTGTTTTCCATCTGTTTCTTCACTTCTTCAGTGAGGAAACACATATTTTTAGACACAAATTCTTTCAGTGGTTGTATATTTAAAACAACAAATGGATCATCTTTCTGTTTTCCATCCTACTCATACATGAATCTTTAAATGACCACCCGTGGTTGTTTGGCTTCGTAGAGTTATATGTTTTGACAGGAAGACATTCCTTGAGGGGGCACAACCAGTTTTGCAGTATGCAAACAAGATCAGGCAGTGGTTTCATTGTATCATTTATTATTTTCCCCATGATAATGTTTGTTACTAATGAGCCTGTGTTATTCATAGGGTGGATTTCTATATGCTAAAAATATATGTACCCCAAATGTGCTTTTGTGGCAGCACTTCACAGCTGTCAGGTAAGATATACTCCACTGCATTTATTAATACAGTAAGGAGAGGAAATGAGAGGCTAAAACAAACAAACAGCACAGAGGAAAAAACCAAGTTGATTATAAATAGTAAACAGAACTCTTGACCCTTCTACACACTCTCTCTCTCTTTGTGTGTGTGGTATTAGAATCAAATAAATCCCAGTTAAATTACTTTTAATGATGATTCCAAATTAATGTAACAATTTATTAGGATATTATTTAGAGAATAATTATACAGGGATGGTAGAATAGAACATTATGATGGCCTCACACACTTCTGAAACCTTTCCTACTTACTTCTTACCTCAACTCTATACATGAGGTTGGGATTCAGATTAACCGCCCACATTTAAAAACATGTGAGGGGGCTATAGGGTCACACTGTATAGCCTCAACCCCCAAAAGTATCATTCTCAGCCACATGTTCAGCAAGCATGAGGTGTTCTGCATGTAAGGGGTGGATCCTGGCTCGGCCATGTATAAACATTGCACAAGGAGCATTCCAGATTGGCCCAGGTTTCCCCCTTGTGTGTAGAATCCATTCTAATGCTTACCAAACATAGAGCGATTTGGTGTTTTGGCCAGCGGTCATTTGGGGGAACAGATAGGGCTGTGCTGTACATCATTTAATGTATGGGGTTGTACTGATTTGCTCTCTTCTAGTTAAGATACGTGGGGTGGGGGCGAGCACTGAATGATTCCCTCCTCCTTAATTATCAACGTAAAGTAGGTATCCTGCTGTAAAGTTAAAGTTTTCACAGTGCTGGAGTAATTTAGGCCCCAATAACATGCTGTTCATTTTTCTTCTTATGTTAACTGCAATTTAACTTACTCTAAACCCCTTTTGATGAAATCTTCACACCATTGGAACACATGCAGAGTGTGAGAAAGGGGTATGAAATGTCACAGAAGAATCTTCCCCTTTGTGGAGGAGAATACACCATCATTATTAGTACTACTACTACTATTACTTACTGTATATACTGCATAATGCCACAATAAGTTTTTAAGCAGTCACAAAGTACGGATACATAGAATATAATCATGAGGGAAGAAAGCTTTTTTTATATTTTATCACTTTGGGAATGCTATGAGCCCAAATAAAGTTGATACTTAACATTTAACCCATATAAATGTGTAACTGTTTATCCCACGCTTATATTGCAAGGCTGTCAACAAAGTGTGCTAAATAAAATTCAGTTCCTTTAGGCAGCTGAGTATGCAGCCAAATAATTTTTTACACCCAGCAAGATACCTAGTGCTTTGTTAAAAAACACAGTGATGGGAGAGGAATGCATAAAAGAAAAAAAAGTAGACTGAATCAGGAGCTGAACATGTTTCAGATTCTGTTGTTATCTCAGAAGTGCATAAGTGATAAGGTTGTAACCAGTGGGCAAAGATACTGATTCTAAAACCCTGAGAAGGATGTTGGAAGAAAGCAGTGTGTTTTAACAGAAATTATCTGACTATAAACAGATGCTACAATAAATGGCCTACATCTGAAAGAGAAGGAATACTCCACTGATTTTATCAAGACACTTTATCACAAACTTCTGTGACAAGTGTATTTTTAATCGCTGTCCTTTGCTCCCTTGTCACTGAGATATCCAGTTCTTGGATTACCTGGGGGACACAAAAGCAATAATTTCCGTGGTGAAAATATGAAATCAAAGGATTGTAGTTTGGAATTTGACCACATTGAAGCTAATCCACCATTTTTTTCTCCTCTGTAAAACTGAATGCTGGGATCATAAATAAAATAAAAATTATATTATAATACTGTTATGCAAATAGGTGGTAAAAACACATTTTGAATACAGTACTGTGTGCAGTTTGGTCACCTAAATTCAAAAAGGTTATTGTTATTGTAGATTTGGAAAAGGTTCAGAAAAGGGAAACTAAAATGATCAGGGGCGTGAAGAAACCTCTACCTGGGGAAAGTTTACAGAAGTTAGGGCTTTTTAGTCTTAGAGAAAAGGCAAATAAGAGACAACGTGATAGAAGTGTGTAATATTTTGCATGGCATAGAGAAAGTGGGTAGAGAAAAGAGAACTCATGGACCTCTCGTGAAGCTGAATGTAGGAAGATTCAGAACAGACAAAATAAATTATTTCTCCACATAGTTAAACTATGAAATGCTCTTCCATTAGAGCAGTTCTGGCCAATGGCTTGAGTGGCTTTAAAAGAGGATTAGACAAATTCACGGGGACCACGTTATTAATGGCTACTAAGCACGATGGACACCAGTCACGATGGTGACAGCAGTCACAAAATTAAAAGACGCCTGCTTCTTGGGAGAAAAGCAATGACAAATCTAGACAGCATCTTAAAAAGCAGAGACATCACCTTGCCAACAAAGGTCCGTATAGTAAAAGCTATGGTTTTCCCAGTAGTGATGTATGGAAGTGAAAGCTGGACCATAAAGAAGGCTGGTCGCCAAAGAATTGATGCTCTTGAATTATGGTGCTGGAGGAGACTCCTGAGAGTCCCATGGACTGCAAGAAGATCAAACCTATCCATTCTGAAGGAAATCAGCCCTGAGTGCTCACTGGAAGGACAGATCGTGAAGCTGAGGCTCCAATACTTTGGCCACCTCATGCGAAGAGAAGACTCCCTGGAAAAGACCCTGATGCTGGGAAAGATGGAGGGCAAAAGGAGAAGGGGACGACAGAGGACGAGATGGTTGGACAGTGTTCTCGAAGCTACAAACATGAGTCTGACCAAACTGCAGGAGGCAGTGGAAGACAGGAGTGCCTGGCATGCTCTGGTCCATGGGGTCACGAAGAGCTGGACACGACTAAACGACTAAACAACAACAAAATCACGATGGCTATATTCTGCCTCCATGGTTGGAGGGTTAAGCTTTTGGATATCATTGGCTGAAAACTGTAGGAGGTGAGAGTGCTGTTGTGTTTAGCTTCTGCAAGTAAGCTTCCCATGAACATCTGGGTGGTTACTGTGAGAACAGGATGTTGGACTTGATGGGCCATTGCCCTGATCCAGCAGGGATATTATCGGTATTATGTTCCTATGTTAACAGGTGGTACTGGTTGTCTAGTACGATGAGAGTCCAAGAGCTTTTTTATTGTAAAAAGCATGAATATTTATGGTACTTTTTGTAGGGTAGCTCAGGGACTGCACAATTCCCTGGATTATTGAAAGCCAGCCTTTGGAGGCTTTTGCATAGTGCATTCCAGTTTTCCAGGACTTGCAGGATGAAAGCTAAATGAAATTCTGAAAAGGGAACTGAAAGTATAGAGGTGGGGTTTTTTTTAGCAATAGTGACAATGAAAACAGAACTAAAAAGATTATTTCAGCTTAGCTCTGCTTATGTTATGCCTTGGGGGTTTAGCTGTCATAAATAACGCTTCATAGGCTGCAGTCCCATGCTGTATTATAATTTCCATTGAGCTCAGTACAACTTGCTTCTAAGTAAACATGTTTAGGGTCTGTGTATTTCAGCATACAGCAAGATGCAGGACCTCTGTTTTTCTTTCTTGCTTCAGAGGTGAGCCACAGTGCCAGCCACTTAGGAGCTGCTCCATTATCAGAAAGCATTCACAAAACGAACCAGAAGTTTTAACCAAAATAAAATTAAGTGTTGCCTTTATAGTAGCTGCATGAGAGCACATTGTTGCTGCAAAAAAAAAATCTATTAAAATGGAGAAAGGGTGCTTTATATCTCAAGTGCCAAAGCAGATGGAGAGAAAATGAAAAGTGCTTTATTAAGTGGTGTTTCAGCTAGAGATCATATCAGACCTGAGCTCCAGGAGCTTCACTGAATATTAGCTGAATCGTGGTTGGTGTTAAAACAAGTTGGTTTTAGCCTTTATTTTGGGATCTGCAACAATTCTAGGTACTTCAGTTAATACAACTTAGTTAATAAAGAAAATCTGTGGCAGATGGGTATGCACTTTAAATGTCTTCCAGTTTGGGGTTTGTAAACCTTTCACATCTTCAAAACACATGTGTCTTTTAAATAGTCTTTGCTAGTTCTGGGAATGTATTTTACCCTGGACATAGGTTTCTAAGGACAATTTTTCTTAGAAATGGACCAAACCATTGGTTTCTTCAGAATAAATCATAGCCCGATAATGACAGGAGATCTTCATGGAACATCCAGAGAATCAGTCAGAATTCATTGGTTCTCTCTTGAGTCATTGCAAATGTTTCGAAGCACCAGGCCTCAGAGATATAACTAGCACATGCAAAAACTCAGTTCAGAAGTTTGCCGCAGGTTGACAAAAAAAAGGGGGCAGTTCGCAAAAGAGAACATACCAGTTTTTTTCTTACTTAAATTTCAGACAACCAACTAGATATGTGGTGGCTCTAGTAAAATCCGCTTGATGAACTGCAGCTTTTATTTGCCACTCCTAATAATTCAGCCTATATTTGGCAAAAGCCATTTTTCAAGCATTTATTAGATGCTGAATCAAACATATGAGGTAAGGCCTTTCCCACAACTTGTAAGACCATACATGGTTCTGTAAGTATCCACCCTGCCTTCTGATTTCCTCCAGAGAAACCTGTGTTTCATTTCTAGTGTGTTAGCACACATGCCCCTGCAGGCAGGGCTGAGACAGCAGCCTTGGTTGGTGGAACCTCAAGAGGCCTTCAGGCTTCCTGCCCAGCCTGCTGCCTCTGCTGGAGAAGCAGCAGCCGCTTCTGCTAAGATCTCACCAAAATCTGACTCTCCCCTAGCTCACGGTTAGTTAGAAGAATCAAGCCAGAATTTGGAGTTGAGAGTTTGCAGTAATGTGACCTGGAATGAGAGTCACAGCAAATTTTGAGAGCAATGTTTGCTTTCTGTTTGAATCCAAGGCTATGGCTATAGGGGAAGCAAGAGCCTTTTGGGGTGTTAATGCTGCGAACCCCTCCCTCGTAGGCTCAGGTTGTGTATGTGTAAATAAACCATATATCATAAAGAAACCACAGTCTCCACTGTGCCTCATTCCAAAAGAAAACACAAACCTTGGGTAAACGCCTGGAACCCCTGGAATCTTGCACTGCTGAGAGATTGGGGTGGAATGCGACAATATCAAACATCAAGAGAGAAACTGGATAAGATACTTCAAGTAGAAAGCGGGGGGGGGGGGGAGCAATGTTTGGTCTAGCATTTACAATTCCGAAGGATTCATTTCATGGATTTTATGAAAGAGATGTCTTGTTGCATTAGAGGAATAAAGAATTGAAAACAAATCAATACAGTAATACCAAAGTTTATATGGTTGCTTGAGAAATGATAGAGCTGCCAACATTTATAAGCTTAATAATGCTGAGTTTGTTTTGATTGTGTGAAGCTTAGCACAGCTTTTGGTCAATTTAGCAGAATTCTCTTCCAAAGACCCCCATTCCACTGATTATTATTTTCTTTTAGGCTGGAATTTCTGCATCAAAAAGCTTGTCTCTGTTCCATATCCCAATGTAATTGTCTGTCTAACCTTCCAGAATCAGTGTGCCTGACACTCAAAAAGCATTCCATCTGGAGGTGTCCTAAGAATGAATAATTTTAAATAACAAACAAACAAACAAACAAACAAACAAACAAATATTATGTCACGGCTAAAATGGCCGCTGTTTCTTTAATGCGAATAAAGCTGGGTCAGCATGACTCAGCGGCTTGCAGCAGGTTGTATATATAAGTGAGAAATGTTAGTTTGGGCTGTGGCTGGTGTTTGGGTTGGTTGGTTGTTGTGTGCTGGTGTGTATAGGTATTCAGTCATGTTTTGCACAAAGACTTTTAATAAAACTCTGCAAGGATATTCCCGTGGACTCTTTTTGTGCCGACAAGGAGACTGAGAAGATAAAGGGAGGTCAGAACCCTTTTCTTCTTTTTTTTGCTTTCTACAAACACTGACATATTATTTGTACCTTGCCCATCTGGCTGGGTCTCCCGAGCCACTCTGAGCGGCTTCCAACAAAGATTAAAATTACATTAAAATGTCACACAGGGCCTAAACAGGGCTTTCTTCCGATGTCTTCTAAATGTCAGGTAGTTGTTTATCTCTTTGATGAGAGGGCATTCCACAGGGTCAGTGCCACTACTGAGAAGGCCCTCTGCCTGGTCCTGTAGCTTTGCTTCTCTCAGTGAGGGAACTGCCAGAAGGCCCTCGGCGCTGAACCTAACTGCCTTTACCAAAGACATTAGATTAAGCTTAACATGAAGAGCAATAAAAAGCTGTTTCCTTTATTAAAAGAAACCTGACATACAGCCTGACTCTGCATAGAAGTTCCTCTGCCTATGAGGAATGAGCAGTTATATTTAATTTCACATGAGAATTATCTCCTGTCGGAAATATGCTGTACATGTTTTCTTAATGCTTTTCATCTTGTAGTAAATTAAGAATAATGTTTGCGTTTTAGCTGGTGACATTTTTGTTCATTATAAATACATAGAATGGAAAGAGTAATAAAAAAATCCATAAGCATATGATATCCTGTAAAGACAGATTTATATATTCAACTGTCCCAACAAAGCATGTGCTTCTCTAATGCATATAAAGTCCCTGGCTTTGCAGGCCACACTGTTCATTTCAATGGAAGTAGCACTCTGTGGCAGAGCTTTCCAAACTTTTCATGTCGGTGATACACTTTTTATATGTGCATTATTTCGCGACACAGTACTTCAGTTTTACTAGCAAACCAGAGGTCTGCATAAGACATCTACACACTGCAGCCGACACACTAACGTGTCGCGACACACAGTTTGGAAAGCTCTGCTCTACGGAGTCATGTCTGCATGTACACAGGAATGCCTCTACATGCATAGATTACAACCTCTCCCTTTCCCAAATTATACCATTTGTAGATTCTAATTGTAGTTTCATAAAATAAAGTTGAAGCTTCTTGACTTGTTAATCCGTTGAAAAAAATAAAAGACTGACTAGGAGTCAACTTTCAGATGGTATGAAATGATGCGTCTGAAAACTAACCAGAAGTCATCATTGTGCTCAATTTTCTGAGTGCTGGTCCTCATGTAGCCAAAACCAGCAGAAAACATACCCCCCCCCCAAAAAAAACCTATGTCATTAAAGCTGGAACTGCTTAATGAAGGTTGACTGACTGCTGTCGGGTAGGGGATTGAAATGAAGTATCCTTGAAAGGGGCGTGGCAGACTGGCCAGAACCCTGAGTAGGAGCACCACACAACACAACGTTATGAAGCAAGCACCACTTGTTTTTTATTTGGTTTCAATATGTCCTGCCATAAATAGATTGGGGAATGAAATCTTGCAGCCCAATGCTAAATACATTCTGTGGAAATTGAGGGATGATTCATAGATGCATGTACATCATTTTACTGCATATGTAGACAGCATTTGTTATGTTTTATAAATGCTAATATTTAGAATAACACTAGTGTGGTTTTGTTGCCAAAGTTGTCCAAGAGGTTCACAAATGAAGATAAGGACCCCAAAAGATAACAATGAGTAGATCAGTGCTTGGAGTGAACTAGTTCAGTTTAATAAAGTTCACTGAATTAGTTCCAAAAAATCTGAAATATACATGAAAGGAGTTCTCATCACTCCTGCGTGAACTGACTGTAAATTAAATTTGTTTCGGGGTAGAACTTTGATCTCTAGTTAATCTTCAAGTTTATTCTCTTACGTTTTTTGTTTTACTCCTTATTTGTTTTTATTTGTTATTTATTCATTGCACTTATATCCCACCTTTCCTCCAAGGAACTCATGTGGTTTTCCTCCTCCCCATTTTATCATCACAACAACCCTGTGAAGTAGGTTAGGCTAAGGTTACCAGATTTTTTTCAATGAATCCAGGGACACTTTTCAACTTCAATGGATTTTGTATGGGGACTGATTTGTAAATCCAGGGAATGTCTCTGGGAAACGGGGACATCTGGTAACCTTAGGTTAGGTTGAGAGTAAGTGACTGGCCAAAGGTCAATGGAGACGTGAACCCTGGTGGCCCAGTCCTTGTCCAACACACTAACCACTACATGGCACTGACTCTTTGGGCTCTTAAAGATCAAAACTGCAGGGGGAAATAAACTAAACAGCTCACATCCTACTGCATGTGTGCTTTGATGTTTTCTTAGTCTGCTTAAGTATATTTTACACTTCAGCACAGCAGCTTGTAACATTATGAATTGTTAAAAAAAATGCCGGCGACCATTTGGATTAACTTGAATTGAATTATGAACAGAACTTGTTTGTTTCATAAAGAGACAAATGTGAGCAAAAATTAGTTCCTTTTGGGACATGCTGGACTTGAACTACAGCTAGTTCCTTTTCAAAGCAAACTTTCCAAGCTCTGAGCACAAGTAATTGAAAACAATTATTTAAAAACAGATGGCTATTTAAAAAGCAGCTAACTAGGTAACGCCTGACAAAAAGCTGTATTTCTGAAGCACAGTAAAGCACAGTAACGGGTGAACCTGGCGGGTCTGGGAAGTTGATTCTGTAACGATAGGGAAATCACTATACGTAGTATATTCCGGACTCCCCACCTTTCTTCCATTAGCAGGACACTCTGAGAATTGCCTCCTTTGTATAAGTAGGATATAAAATGACAATAATTAAACTTCGTGATGATGGAGAAAGAAAGGAGCAAGAAAACCCAGGTGTGGGTAAATATAGCTAAGCTTGAAGCACAGATGCTTGCCTTTGTGACAACTGCCATTAGCACAGCTAGTGTAGAGACTGTCAATTGTTACTGGAGTTCCCAATGAAGGCAAACTCCTGGGAGAGCAAGAGGATATGCTTACTCTTCTCAGTATGTTTTGGGCTTTGTTTTGTTCAGGTTGAACTGTCACCAGCTCAAATGATGCTGAACTGGTTTTGAAACACTGTTGTGTTTTCTGTGCTGAAAAGCCCATTAGATGCTATGCTTATGTAATATTAAAGATATCCTGTCGGCTTCTCCTTCTTTCCCTCCCTACATCTTTCTTTTAGGCTGTAGTCCTAAACCTATTTATCCAGGACTCAGTCCTGTTGGACACTGTGGAACTTGCTTTTGAAAAACCGAATGCAGGATTGCATTGTCATTCTCATCCTGCCCCCCGCCCCAATCAAAACAACTTCTTTCCCTGTGGGTCTCTTTCTCTTAGTATTGAAGTTGATTTATATACAATTCATAATCAAATCCATAAAGTGTAACTTCAGGTGTTTTTCTTTAATGCGACATTGTCATTTGTAAAATTTGGCAGGTTTCATTTGGAGCGAATTAACTCAGTCTAATGTATATTGTGCCTTCCAAAATATTTGCTCTTCTATGCCATCCTTTTAATTAGTATACAGTAATTTATATATGCTTTTCTGTAGAAATGTCTGGCTTTCACTCTTGATATGAACGGCATCTGTTTAGATTTTTGTGTGTCTAGATTTGTAGGTGCTACACAAATACAGTGGCCCCTTGGGTTATGTTACCTTAAGGTAACGTAACTTTCGGGTTGCGAACGCGGCAAACCAGGATTTTGCTATGCGCAGAAGAGCTCTATCATGCTGCGTGTGTGCGCAGAAGTGGCACCTCTAGATGCGGACTTTTTGGGGTACATACGAACCCCCGGAACAAATTAAGTTCATATCCGGGGGGGGGGGGTCCACTGTACAATGAAAAGAGGCACAGTAAGGAGAATGAAGGAGCAAAATAAACGGACAGTGTGTATTTGCATCTATTGCATTTTTCATTGAACTTGGTTGTGTGTATGAAGCTGACTGAGTAGTCCTGGAGGTCGTGTGTGCAAGAAGTAAGAAACATGGCTAATTAGTCTTCTTCAGGTAAATCCTGTTCTAGATAAACAAGTGGAACTGGAAATGTACTCTGAAGAAGCTGGGTTTATTTGAAGAGAATGGCCTGGTTTGCATGTCATGTGATGCCAAACTATGCTCCCACACATGCAGGCTCCTGGGGAGGAGATTGTGGACATTTTATTCCTCTCTGCTCATGTTGCTGCTATGCCACACTTCCACAGGTTGGCTTAGTATATCGTTGGAACCCAGGCTTGTGGTTTAGCTCTCTCCAGACTAACCATGAGGCTGTAAAAGCAATGTTTATCTTTGGTTTATGCTGGTGGGTGACATAAATTACACTATCACATACCTAACAAATAACAAATACTATGCTGAAGTTGGTTATTCATTCTCAGTCCCTATTTGCATGCATGTTCAAAACAAAGTAAAGCACAGTTGAAGTCTATATATGCACTTCAAAAGTAGCTGAAACATAATGATAGAAAATAAGGAACCAGCAGAGGCCACTGAAGAATATGTTTTGGGCCACCACAAATCATACATCCAAGCTTCTGGGAGAGTGTTGAATCCTGCCAGGCCAAAGCTTCCCCAGGGGCTCAAGAGATGGTCAAGTGCATATAAGCACACCAAAATGTGTAGAAAAAGAATAAGGAAGTGGGGGTAGACACCCAAGATGATTCTTTGGACCACCACAGGTCAAATGTCCATACATCAACAAGAGAGTTCTCTGCAAAATGATGTTTAATCCCACAAATGTCCATACTGGACAAATGCACATCCAAAGCAGCTTAAAAGAAATAAGTTTAATACAACTCAACCTCAGAAAGATTGAAAAGAGCCAGGAAAAAATAATAATTCAACTAAACGGCCACCCTGCCTTCTTATCATTTCTGACACTGCTTTCTTTATTATAATTATTTATATCCTTCCTTATTGGTAGAGGTGGGGTAGAAATTCAATTCGGTTCATATTTTTGAACAAACTTAACTAACTCACACTTTCTGAAATAATATGCAAATGGAAACACAGCCTTCCCTTGAAATTCACCCTTCTCTGAATTTTGCAATGCAGTTCTCCAGCCACAGACTGCATACAGAAATACATGTAATAGAGCAGTGTGTGTATAAACAATCACATATTCATAAAAATAGCATAAAATGCATTATATTAAGGGAAATGGCTTGCAGAACTGTATATATTATGAGAAATTCACATTAAAATGCTCATAATTTTTTGTGAAGACTTGTTTTGATCTTATTTAAGATCAAATCCCTGCCCGTACGGGCCAGTCTTGGCAGACTCTAGGGTTGTGCGCTCAACTCACTTAAGAGGCTGGGAGCCAGCGCTATCTGCAGACACTTCCAGGTCACGTGGCCAGCGTGACGAAGCTACTCTGGCAAACCGGCACCAGAGCAGCACACGGAACGCCATTTACCTTCCCGCTTATAAAGCGGTACCTATTTATCTACTTGCACTTAAGGGTGCTTTCGAACAGCTAGGTGGGCAGGAGCTGGGACTGAACGACGGGAGCTCACCCCGCCACGGGGATACAAACCGCCGACCATGCGATCGGCAAGTCCTAGACGCTGAAGTTTTACCCACAGCGCCACCCGCATCCCCTTTGATCTTATTTATTTATTTGCAAAGCTGGTGTGGAAATCTGTAGAACAGATTGGAAAACTGAGAAGCTGAAACTGACAGATTCACCCATCCCTACGTACTGGGGGTGAGTTTACAAGTTGGACTAAAATACATTGATAAGATCTCATTAAACAACAGTAAAATTGTAGCAAGTAATTGGGAGTGGGGGGAGAGGCCATAACCTCGTGGTAAAGCATTTGGTTTGCATGCATAAGGTCCCAGGTGCCATTTCCTTTTCCCCTCCACCTCATCTCTGAGTATTTATTAATGGTCAGTGCCGGATTGACTTAAAAGCTAAACAAGCTATAGCTTAGGGCCCCACTCTTTTGGGGGCACCAAAAAATATAAAGGGGGGGGAAACCTGGATGTACATTTACAAAATATAAAATAAAAAACTAATAAAATAAAACCTACATACAGCAACCCATTCCAGTTCTTCAGCCAGTGATACAGAAGCTTTGGACTTGGCCACTCATTTCCCTCTGAACTTGGAAGCTAGGGCCATGACATACCTTCTCATACCAAGAGGCTCCATCGCCACACCTTCCTCTTCCAGAACTTGTGCCAATCCCTCATCGTTATCAGAATGTGCAACCCTGCTACTGTTTCCTCATACCCACACCAGCCGTTGCAGTCCCCTCCTGGCCTCCATCTCTGCACCATACTTCTCTGCTGTATCTCTCCTCAAAGAGCCCCATTGAAGCCCCTGCTTACTCCTACTGGATCTTTGTATAGCGAGAAGTCTATCTTTGGTAAAGTATTATTATATGCATCCTATCAGATTGCTATGAAGGAGTCTGAGTTCCTTAATAGATAATGGCAACTTCCAACCATATCTATCATCAGGTAGATTGCAAGCAAACAGCCAGAATAATGTAAATAAAAACAAACTCTAGAAGGTTTTTCACTATCTGGGGCATCTTTTTGGTAGAAGTTCCAGACACGGAATTGCAATACTGTATCTATTAATATGGAGCAAACCTTTAGTAAAAAATAATGTTTTAGTTGAACAAAGCTGCCTTTTAAATTCTTGAGACCACTCTGAAATTATTAAGGGTTTAGTTTTGATTTTTACTATGTTGTACATAGCCTTCCCACTTTATTTTCATTTATCAAGGACTTTTTTAAAGCCAAAAAGTGATTTGGCAAGTTGCAGAGCTTTTTCTATCTTGAGTAGATTTAATGCATCTGTGGCTTAAGCAATAATCTGCTTAACATTGTTGTGGTTAGAAATATTAATTATTTTCTGCTTCATTTCTGAATTTGGCTTCCACATGTGTTTGTTTGAAAATGCTGTCAGTAAACATGTAGGAAAAGTAAACATACATGAACAATGCAAAGCTTTAATATAAATGGATTCTCCCTACCATTTCTGGAAATAAAGAGTATGCTTTAACAACAGCTGTGTCTTCTTGAAAAGAGGGAGAAAGCCTACTCATTGCTTTGGCATTGGCTTTCTAAAATGGATCATTGTGTGGCACATTATCTTCAGCTGTTCCACCCTGTAGGGCTGCAGTCTATTATAGCTCTCTCCAGAAATGTAAATCTCTTGCTGTGCTTTCTCTGAAGAAATGTTCTGCAGACAGTGAAGCTCTCTTTGTCTGCCTTGTTTTAATAAGTATTTGTTCGTCATCTGTAGCAAATGTTAACACCTGGCATTTAGTTCATTACTATAGTTTTTTTATTTTTTAAGGCTGAAAGTGATTTATAGAGCTTCATGTGGTGAGATTGGAAGAAGTTAATACTACTAAATTATATTTCTTCTATCTATTAACAGTTTAACTTTGGTCATGGTGCTTGTTATTAATATATATTATATGTGTGTGTGTGTTTAACACACACACACACATATACCAAAAAAGGAAGGTAGGAGGGACATGGAGAGAGGAAGGGAAAGAGATTCATTAGATGCTAGGAAGAAGAAAAAGGGAAGTAAGTAAAGATTTGGGGAGAGGTGAGTGAATGTTCAAAATGGGAAAGGAAATTGGAGGGGTGAATGATACTTGAAGAGAGTTTTAAATAAAATAGAACATCACCGTATCAGCAGTGAGACAGAAAAGAGTGCAGGGAGAAGAAAGTTCAACTAAAGGAATGTGTGTGGGTGGAAAGGCAGGTAAAGAGAGAGTAAGGAAGAGGGATAGGGAATGCCAGGCCCATCAATACTTTTAAAAAGTAAGATGGAACAACTTTATATGATGGGGGAAGTTGATGATGAGAAAAGCGGAGATACTTGATCATTCTGGCAAGGGAACTATATAACACAAGAAGAAGAGGCAAAGATGTATTTGCACTATGAAACAACTGAAAATAAAGGATTGCAGAAATGTGCAATAAAAGCTAAAGGATTTTGCTGAGTCAGTAGTAAGTAAAACATGAATTTCAGCGACATCATAAAGAAGCAATATGACTTAGCTGCAGCATCAATTTAGAGATAGAAAGAATGAGAGGGAGTACAGATAATGGTCAACCTTTGACCATGTTACACAGAGTGAAAGATAAGTTTGCATATAGAAAGTGGTTGACAGAAATGAGTCCAGGAGGAAATTCAACATTGCAAGATTAAAATTTTCTTGAACGAGAGAGGTGTAGAAAGAAAATATTTGCTTCTAGTGTGCATAAGGCAAGCTCAAAGTATTAGAAAGGATGTATTAAGCAGATAAAACAGGTTCCCATTTAAATAAAGGACTAACATATTCAGACACCATGAGTACTTTCTATAGGTAGTGTGGAGAACATAGTTTCCTTTCTAAGTGCTTAGCAGATGTTTGCTATAGGGTTTGAGGATGCAAAAATCTGCCAGGGGCTTTCATCCTCAGATTTAAGAAAGCAGACAACACTGGTATATTATTGTCCATTAAAAATGTTGAAAGAAATAAGAAATGTCGTAAAACTCAAGAAGGCAATTTCGTTAGGAAACATTTTAGCGGAATTCTATACAGGTGTGTCTCCACTTGCACACGATCAGCACGCTCGCTGACACATGTGCTAAAAATGACACTGAACGGGGATAGAGCAGAGCAGGGCATAGGCAGAACAGGGAATACCCACTTATATGTGTCATGGTGATGTGCACAGTGACCCAGAATGGAACTCCAGCTTTCCTTATAGTACAGCATCTTAGACCAAAGGTGCTCAGATTAGTTTTGCCTCTTAGGTACCTCAGTCCTATATATTTATTCTGACAAATCTCCCTCCATTCCAGCACCATACTGTGTTTTGTAATACCCTGTACAGTTTTGGGCATGTCCCTTCCTAAACATATATGTGCAGAATTTGTTTTTTAAAAATCTCACTGTAATTCCCCCAGCCCTGCCAATGTACTGTATTCTTGGTGTGTGGGTGGTTTTTGTTTTAACTTAATTTTATCTTATCTTTTTTTTACTATAAATTAGTGCTGTATGTAAGTTTTTCTCTCCTGCTGAAACAATCATTGAGATTGGGGGAGTTTACTAAGATGAAACATTTTTACATTCTCAATGCTGTTCAGATTATACACCGTTCTGTGATTCCAAGAGAGAGACTGTTAGATGAGAAAGTAGTGAAATTGTGGATGAAACCCTGGGGGACTTATTAGGCTTAGCAGTAAACTCTGTACTCAAAAGTGTCAGGTGCTACCATGCATAATATAACCATGAGATGCAGTAGTAGAAGGATGTTTCGATGCTTGTTATGCTATGCGTAATGAATGGGGATTCTCTTTCTGCTTTTACTAATGTTTGTGGCTCTAATTAGAGGCAAGAGGTTTTTATTTTTATTTTGAGGTATTCAAATAATAAAAAATGAATTGCTGTGAGATGCTCTGTGAGTTTCTCAAACACAACAAAGCCATGCCCAGGCCGCCTTCTCTCGCCCTCTCTCTTTTTGGGGGTTATTATTATTCATGAATTAAAGTATCCAGCAGGGCCGGATTGTAAGTGAAAGTATCTAACTGCGTAAATGGATTTCCACATGGCTTCATGCTGGTCTGTTGCTTGAATAAGCTTTATAAGAAGTGTGCTCCACTAGCCATTTTCCATATATCTGTCAAGCTAATGATGTAATATCACAAAAAGCATCCTTTAGAATTGGAAGGACATGAAAATAATGTCTTTTTTTGTTGTTATTATGAAACATAATGAAATTAAACTACCTCCCAAAATTTGTTTAGTCATAAATGTATTTTACCAAAGTGTTAGGTGATTGACCTATCTTGAATGAATTCTTTATTTTCTAATCTGTCTTCTTAGCCTGCATATAGCTTTGCACGACTCTTGAATGCCGTACTTGGATCTCAGCTGGAGTCTTTCTAAAGCTCTAGATGCACATGGGCAAGTCATTTTCTGCCATTCTGTAAAAGAACAGTAACAATCGCCTATGTCAGCAGGCTATCTTAAGGACAAATATGATAATTAGTCTCCAGAATAATGTGCTGTAGAATTTATGCAGAGATGTGCTGTAGAAATTATGAATGGTGACAGTATTATGCATGGTTAAATCCTAAATGTTAATCCAAGTGTTGTTGCCATCTGTTTTTCTTTTTTCTTTTGGAGAGTAAGATGCCACAATTCTGCATACTGGTAGACTTTTATCATTCTCCTTTATCAACAAGGTGGGGACATATTTTCAGTTTCTCAGATTTGATAGGTTGATAATTTAATCATTGTGCTCAGCCCATAGAGAAAAATCCAACACACAGTAGTAGATAGCATGGTGGGTCTGCTGCACTCACCTGTCAGTTGATTGAGGTGGCATAGTGCAGAGCCAAGCTGGCACTCCTGGCTGGTGTGTTTGCACCATGCTGACCTCCCTACCGCCTTGGTCCTCCTTGGTTCAGCTGTCAGAAGGTCAGGTGAACACCACACCATGATCATTCCATCTACTCCTGCCTACACTTTGCAGTGGTGCAGTAGATGCAAACTGCACATGGGACCTCACCACCACACCAATTATTATTTTTTTAACCTTATCCAAATGCTTTTAGCTTTTGGCAAAATTCCTCAGGTGTTTGCAACATGTAAGAGCCATCAGTTGTTAAATTTGATGGACAACTAGTTAAGACAAACAGTTCTGAGTTTAATTTTCATACATGCCCTTGTCACATGCTGCTTTTCTGCCAAATCAGCTGTAATGCAAGACAGGGCTAAGCCACACACTGTGGAGACCCTCATTTCTCCTCTTGGTAAGGTCAGGGCTTCTTTATAAAGCAAGTTGGAACACAGCATCTCACTGAAGGGTAGGGCAAAGCCATAAACCAAAAGAAGCAAGTTGAGGTCAGTTCACCAAAACAGAAGCAGACAACCCACCCACCCCGGAAAACAGACAGAAAAGTATGAAGATAGTCCCCTAGCACTGGCCTCACTGCCATTGACCAGGATACTGAAGGGGAGAGGCAAGGTCAGGGTGGTGGCGTGGGCTCACTGATGGGAGCACTGGATTGTCTCCACTGGCGTGTTTGCACTGCTGCAACCTCACTACTGCCTTGAACCTCCACATCTTTGTGCATAGCGGTGATGATGCTGCCAAGAGCCCAGGTGTGTGGCACCACCCTCTCCCTGCAGGCTGCTCCTGTTGCAAACTCCGTTTCGGCTTCCAATTTCTCCTCTTCAGACTCCAAGCTCTAGATCCAAACAGTAATCCTGTACATATTGCGGTCATAAATATATTGGGCACAAGCTCGCTGTGAATGTTATGCTACAAATTTAGCTAGACATTGTTGAAAATTCTTGGTGTTTTGCCTGACCTATTCTCTGACCTATATCTTCTTGCTAAGGAAACCACATGCTTTGTTTCTGACGTCCATAGCAAATCCAGCTGCAATTTCCAAATCCCCTTTTGCCTTCTGACCAGCTTCAGAGTGACCCACAAATATACTATCACAATTCTAGCTGCCAATGTACAAGCTTCCTATCTAGTTACATACCAAGGTGATTCATATTATCATCTCCAGATATACCACTTTTTTATCTTCAGTTCCAATCTTTATAATGTTTCCTTAATCCACATTAGTACAACATAACTTTTATAGCCTAAAAACAATGTTGTATTTGGGAGTTGGAGAGGAATGAATTCCTAGCAAAAGAAAGAAAAAGAGTAATGCCTGGTGTATACTACAATTATTGTAGCAATTCAGAAGAAATGTTGAACAGAACAGTTGATATTTGAAAAGATAATCTGCAATTCT
Source organism: Podarcis bocagei (assembly GCF_964188305.1). NCBI lineage: Eukaryota > Metazoa > Chordata > Lepidosauria > Squamata > Lacertidae > Podarcis > Podarcis bocagei. The sequence goes on from NC_138128.1 coordinate 69,455,488, forward strand.
TTAACAGATTTTCTAAAAGCTTGTCAAGATGATTTTACATCTTCTGTACATTATTGTGGTTACATAACAAGTCTTTAATCTTAGCATTCACTTCAAAGTGTCATATCCAATCCTGTTGGTGAAAATGCTCACTCTAAACAAGATGTAGCATATAAATCAGCTTGCTTTAAATGATCATTTTGGGCCATTCTTGTGGTATCAGTATCTTATTGATGGAATTAGGTATCATGAATTTATATTATGCTCTTGCCTGGTTTTGAAGCATAGGGCATCACTTGACCTTTTTTGGACATAAAAGAAAAACTACTAAATTTACTTGTGCTGCTTCTTGATGAAATTTATTTTCTTTATCCCTTTATCCAGAAAACTATAGGAAGTAGAAATCAAAAGAAGAAGAAAATTCTGTACTATTAATTATTTTTTAAAAAATACTTTCTTAAGCTAACAGTAAAATTTTTCTTTTCAATAATTTATGTGAATAGCAGGATGAGGGCAGGTTGTATTAACTGGTAGGAGCCAGAACATGGCAGAGGCAGAAAATTGGGGGTGGGCCAGCATTCGCTGCTCTAGGTGCCATGATCAACAGCAACCAATGTAAGCAAGCTGTGGCAACATACTGTACTGCTGGATTTTAACCCTGGTACACCTTTTTCCTTTGCTGCCACCTAGCAACAAGTACAACCAAACATGTCAGAGTTGTGCTCCCTCCCCATTAATTGGGACCACCTGGACAGTGCAATCCATGTCTTGCTGTGTCTCTCAGTCTGTACACTAGCACTGCTGAGGTGGATGTTTAATACATAATAAGTTAGAAGGTGGGGGTAACTGTTGCATATGTTTTGCTTCCAATTTGGCAAATTTCAGGTTTTCAGGTCTGGCTTCCGTGTTGCATATGCAGGGTAAACTCGTGTGTGTGTGTGTGTGTGTGTGTGTGTGTGTGTTTGTGATGTATATTCTGCATTTGCAGCAATAGAGTCTGTATAAAAATAGTAGTAAATATGCAAGATCATAAAAGGGTAAATTAAAACAATACATCAAATTCAGAGGGATTGGAGAACAAAAAGTCTTTACTTTGGTCTAACAGGATAACAATGTGGGTGTCAAGCAAACTTATCTTTACAAAGGTAATTCCAAACATTATGTGTGTGCTGTAACTAAGAAGGCTGTCTCACTGGTTACTGCCTGTCTCACATAAGACTGAAGGAGCACTCAGTGGAAAGCCATTGTAGATAACCTTGATGCATGAACAGGCTGAAATGGGATCAGGCATTTTCAGATACCCAGGTCTCCAAACTGTGTATGGTGTTAAAAGTGAGTGCCAGTACTTTGACTTCTGCTAAAAAAGAAAGAAGAAAAGACAGGGAGCCATTTAATCTATTAAGACACTGGTGTGCTATGTTTCCTGCACCCAGTCCCAATTAGTACTACCCAGCTTGCTGTATTTTGTATTAACTGCAGTTTCCAAATAATCCTCAATGGCAGCTTGATGTAGAACAAAATACAGCAGCCGTTTCTGAATGTCACCAGAGCATGGATAACTGTGGCCAAGCTATCTCTGCTGAGGAGAGGAGACAGATACCTCAGCACTCTAGGAGGCACGAAGCCCCACAGAGGCTGCTTGTTCTTGAGTGTCTAATAGCAAAGATGTATTGAGGGGCACCCCAAGCAGTTTACCTTCCGGGAGAGTGTCACTGCATCCAGAAGTTGTGGAACCCCATCTCCATTAGCAGGTGAGACACCTACCTATGCAACTCCCATATTGCCAGGATTTAGCTTCAGTTTATACACACATCAAAGTTGGGTGTCACATGCCATAAGATCCGAACTCGGGACAGGCAGCAGTGCTTTGACATCTGTGGTTCCTGTGAACTTTTTCTCTTTGGTGAAAGGTGGACAGTTGGAAGGGAGAAGAAGCAACAGGAGCTCAAATAAGGGGCAGCAGCCCATCCCCTAGTGAAATTGTAAGCCTGGACTAAAATTACATTTATTTGCGCTCAGCACAGTGAATGCCGAGTATAATATTACATATATTTGAAAGTAAACCATTCAAACATGTAATCACAACTGCCACAATGTTTCTTGAATATTTTAGTAGTGGGTGAGTTATAGCTCGAAGGAAAAACAGTGACATTATAATGGTCTGTCTTACTGGAAAACGGCTATAGAGAGGTTACCGTGTATTATTATTAAAATAGCTTTAGCCTGATAGCTCTAAGCAGACTTTAGAAGTGTGTGTGTGTGTGTGTGTGTGTGTGTGTGTGTGTGTGTGTATCTCCATCCACTCTGGAATATGAAAAGGAATTAGGCTTTTGCTTGTGTTTTACAAAAAGCTGAGATTGCTTTCTATTCCATATATACTTTACAATCACTTTTCCATGCTTCAGCATGGAATAAAAATGACAGTTTCAAAACAAGCCTTTGACTTGCATTGACAAGCATCATTTTTTTCTCTCTCTGCCCCACAATTCTGCTTGTTTTGGTCCTTTCTGAATGGCATTATTTTCTCATTTTGCTTTTGATGCCATGCAAACGCAGGTCAGTTTATATTTATTTTAAAATTAGAAGAGAGAGAGAGAGAGAGAGAGAGAGAGCGAGCTTGAGTTTTACTTTGTTCTGGGGTATCATAGCTTTGGATCGTGCTGTAGTAAACCCTGTCCTAAACAATCAAAAGCAAATTCACACTCTGGATCATTCTGTAGATTCTTTCTAGTATTCCTATGTTGAATTATTATTACTACTATTCAGATGTGTGCACAAATGTAGAATGAGAGACAAAGCTCTTAACATCCCAACCCCACAAAGTAAGTGAGTTCACTGTGACTTAGCCTGAGGAACACGAATATGGATTGCAGCCTAAAGCAATTTACAAAAAAAGTGTTTTGTTCTTTTACTGTTGAATACATTATTATCCTCAGAGTGAGAAAGATGATAGTCCTTAGACACAATTCATAGTCTTTGGCGGAACCCAGAGATTATAATTATTCATTTGTTATTTGTTTTTGTTTTTTGCATAGTACCCAAATATGTACTAAAATGTTAACTGCGTAGTCCAGCACTTAAGTGTTTTTCAGGTTCATATATTAATTTGCAGCTGAAAGGGGCAACAGCATAAACAGCAGCCGTTAAGTGTGATTGATTATAGGCCAACCTAATTTACTTTTAATAAGTAGCCCATGTACATTCATTACATGGCATAGACTTACAGCAATAAGTTTTTTGCCAAAAGCACACTAAATTGAATTCATTGGGCCTTTGATTGTGAAACAAATTATAAACAAGTATGAACCCAGCAAGTGCATTAGAGTAGTGACCCTCTGAGATATATTTTGTGGTGCAGGGGTGGTGGAGAGGGGAAGATGTTCTATTTCAGAATGCCTTTGCTGATGAAGAACATACGAGTGTCTACATGTGGCTTATCACCACATACACACACACACACACACACACTTTGAGGTGTGTTTCGAATGAATGCAGTATCTTCACAAACCACTGATAAGTTTTTATGAATCTTATTGTAGCAAGTAAAAGATACTTTTTATCTAAGCATTTCACTGCAGTCACATAAGATACTCCTGATCTCTTGCACATGGATCTACAGTGGTACCTCTGGTTACGAACTTAATTCATTCTGGAGGTCCGTTCTTAAGCTGAAACCTTTCTTATCCTGAGGCACACTTTTGCTAATGGGGGCTCTTGCTGCCGCTGTGCCACCAGCACACGATTTTCGTTCTCATCCTGGGGCAAAGTTCGCAACCAGGAGCAGCTACTTCCGGGTTAGCAGAGCTCATAACCTGAAGCGTTCGTAAACAGAGGTACCACTGTATGTATGAACTCTGAATGGCATGCACAGCGAGTTTCAAGCCGCCACAAAAAATTTATAAGAATTATGCATTTCTGTCTAAATAGAGACGAGTCTCCAACTGTATCTGATTGAAACAGGCTAGTGGTTATTGAAAGTGTGAGGGAACTGCCACATTCAGTAATGTTTCAATTGGTTTTTGAAAACTCACTGGAAATCAGTATCAGGGTCACTGCAAACATGGAACCCCACTGGAAAAGGCTGCATGGGAAAAGTGGGACCAGGTCAGGGTTACATACTCCCTGCTTCCATTTCTAAGATTACTCTTCTGTAAGCTGATTTCGTATTTAAAAATGGTCAGTGGAGTAATGTTGCATGCATGTATTTGTTCTTGATAAATATCTTGCACTATCAAAGTGCAAGTAGATTACATTTTTTATTATTATTACTATGTATATATCCTGCATTCTCTCTCCCCTCCCCAACAAGAAGCTCAAAGTAGCACCCCCTCCATCCCTGTGGACTGCAGTCCTGTGAATCAGGTTATAGACTGAAAGACAGTGATGGTCCCAAGGTCATCCTATGGACTTTGTGCCTGAGTGGCTCTCCTAAATCCTAGGCTGAGACTCTTTAACCACTGAATAGCACAGCGACTATAACTAAAATTGATATTTGTGAATTTCTGTTATATTAGTGGATATTCATGGAAGTTGATAATGTTGCCTGAGATGCTGTTCCTCAGTAAGGGAGACATTAGTAGAGGGGTATGGGAGTTATACTATCTATTAAAAAACGGAGACTTTGAGAAGAACTACATGTATTGTGAATGAAATTCACCTTCATCACAGGATACTAATGCAGAGGTGGGACTGAGACAGGATTTGCGGCAGACAGCTAATGGGCAGGTGCCATTGTTTAACCCTTACTTCAAGTCTTCCTTGCACATGCTACCTGGCCAGGTTTCCCCTATTCCTCCCTCACCTAGGGAAATGACTGAGGAAGGTGAAGTTATTTTCATTTTAAAATTGACTAACTCATGAAAGGTTAGCCACACAAACACACCAAGCCATTTCTGCCCAGGAAATGCTTTCCTTCATATTGCATTCATCACCAGACATGTTTGGGGATCAAGTACATCATGCTCTTCTTTCCCTAGGTATTTTAGCTGATAAATTCAAACACAAAGTGTTCAAACACAGAATACCAAGTCAAATTCAAAAGCGTTTTCATGTCTATCTCCACTTCACAGCAACGTCTGCCCTCACAATTATGCCTTTGTATTATGTCTACATATGAGATAATATTTATATGCACGGATATAGGTAATCCCTCAGCAAAATTGAACAGGTGGCTATTGATGAGTTTAACCAGATGCATGAATGCACCAGAACATTTTCATTATCTTCAAGGCAACTCTCTTGATTTTTAGTTTTTTGTGGGGTTTTTTTTTACTATTGAGCATTTTGAATCGTTTTGTGATTGATTTAGAGAACCAGAAAAATAGGCCAAAAAAGGATGCAGCAGGCATGGCAAACTTCAGTGGCAAAATTCTAAGTGACTTCTTAATCCAGCTTCAAACGCATGACAGCACACTGCCTCAATTCATTCGGCAGTCGCTCTATCATCTTGCAGACAACCAGAGTATTTGCTATTCAGCACCATGCAAGTGGCCATGCATTCATTCAGGGTACGGAAAGCCCCAGCCTGAAAAGTTGAATGACAATCCAAACACCTAATGCAGGCAGTTTTCAAATCATGAGATCATTTGAAATTTTCATTCTGCTTTTTTTTAGTTTGGGACTCATGTGTTTTTGCTCCCCCCCCCAGCTCTATTGAATTAGATAGGTTTTTTATATGAAAGAAGAACTGAGCATGGCATTTAGAGGGAGGAGTGGGTTTGGTTGTTTCTGGTTATTAATCCTAGGGCAGAGCCAAACTTTCTCAGAGAAGAATTTTTTGAAAACCGCCCCCCCCCCATTGCACAGCATATGTTTAGGAAGTCAAGTTCTACATGCTGCACAAATAAATGGAAGCTTTTTCTGTCAGGATATATATCATTTGGCAGGGTACTGTGGGTAGGAGAAAGTGTGATCTGTGGGGGATCTATTGTGGGGAATTTTTGAGGGTGAAAACCACATTGTGGCCTGGGGGGGGAGGAATTGAGGAATGGAGAACATAGATGTTGTGGTTATGGGGAGGGAAACTGGCTGGCAGAGGGAGGTATTGTGGTCCTGGAGAAGGACATTCTGTGGGAGGGAAACTGAGGCATGGAGATTGGGGTTGGTGAGCAGTCTAGTTTCTTAGCCTTTGAAATGCATGGCCTTCAAATTGTCATGGTCATCATCATAAGAATGACTAGGCATATTTTAAAAACTGATGCAGATATTTGGGTGTGAAAAGTCAAATCAGCTTTTTAGGTTGATGGACTATTACACTGCTTAACTTCAGTGCACACTTGTAGTTGCCAACATTGTGAACTTAGCAGACTTTTGAAAAGTGAGAATTTAAAAAAATGATTATATATCCTAATGTATATATTTTGTTTGTTTGTTTGTTTTTTCAGAAACACTCACTTTTCTGTAAAAGTCATATGACTCAATAAACTATTATAATAGTACACAGTCATTAACTCGTATTTTGTCAGCTTTTCATTGGAGAATCCTATTTTTTATTTTAGATGTATAGGAATTTGATTGTTTATTTCAAACAAAACAAGATAAATGAATTCATTCTACTACATATGTCATATGATCATATCTTCGGAAAGGGTTGTGCCGTGTCAAAAGGTTTTTTATTAAATTACTAGGTATGAACTCTGTTTAAGAAAACTCATTTTGTATCTTCATTTCATTATGCTTGAGGATATGACTCTTTCTAAGTTTGTTTCCAAATTTATGATGAGATCTTTGAATCAGCTGCTGATGAATAAAACTTCTTTAGTTAGAATAATGCATCTGAAATCCATTGCTTGGTAGATTTTCCTTCTTTCCTTTCTTTCTTTCTTTCTTTCTTTCTTTCTTTCTTTCTTTCTTTCTTTCTCTTTCTTTCTTTCTTTCTTTCTTTCTTTTTAATTTTATAGTTTGGAAAAAGAAATTGATCATTCTCACGTTTTCGCACAAATTATTTTCTTTGCAATTCACAAAGTTTTTTTCCCCTCGAATTAAGATTTGCTAATTAAAATTTCCCCTTGTCTTGTTTTTTTTTTCCAGCTCTCGTAAATGTGAAACTTTGGGCTATTGATCGGCAATGTTTTCAAACAATAATGATGAGGACAGGCCTCATCAAGCATACAGAGTATATGGAATTTTTAAAAAGGTATGACACTTGTTTATTTTTTGAAACACACACAAAATTTGCTGCCCTCACTTCTTGGGTTTTTGTGGGGATCTTTTTTCTCTTTCTTTTTTGAATGCAGTGTAATGAGCACTCATTTCTGCTCATCACTTTTAATTTTATGTTTTACCCACTTGTTTGGCATAAGAGCTTGAAGAAGGGGAAATGATAACTGAAAATCTCAGCCTCATTAACTGTTTGCTTTTCACTCATTATAATTCATCTGCATGGTTGTTTGTGGAAAAATAACACCAACATCAAACATACAGTAAGCATATAAATACCATTTTCAATATGTGCAAATCAAAGATCTCTCATTTAAAAAAAGACACGTTGAAGAAAAATGTGTTTCAGAAAAATGGTATATGACCTAATTTGCAAACTGTTCCACTTAAAACATTTTTTCATATATATAACTTCCAAATAGAGGCAATTTATGAGGCTTAAGAGAAACAAAAGCTTTTTTGCTGGAGGCATCTGCAAATATGGGTCAAATGAGTCATAGAAGAAGAGAGGCATAAGGATGTGTCTTGTTATCCCTTAAACTTGAATTTAAACTCTCAAAAATTATGCTAGTATTTCTTCCCCGCCACATCATTATAAACCTACCACAGTGTGAAGATATCTAACCATGCAGTGGTTGCTGATTAATGTATATATTAATTGCATTTTAATTATAAATAATCAAAGATTAAAAATAAACATGTGGTCCTTGTTCAGAGAAAAAGTGATTACCACCAAAAGCCACCAGGAATATCTAACAAGTCTTGTTGCCTGGGCAACAGTGTTCCCATTAGCCTTTTGTCCTACTCCCATTGAATATTTCAGTCCAATGATTGGTTTGTTTCTATGTGTCAAGCTTGCAGAGCCCTGGAAAGAGAACAGATTCTTATAAATTAATGAACTGAAGTACTAAGTAAACATGCTAAAGCCATTTCCAAATGAAGTCAATTAATCTCATGGTGAATCTGGAATTGTAAAAATTAAAGCCATTATCAATAAATATGCTTTCATCTTGATCCCATGCGGAGTTAGGGATAATGTTGTGCAAGCAGGTGTGGCTCCTTCCTCTATTCCCTCCCTGCAGCCCCCCTCACATCACCAAAATCTGTTTCAGAGGTTGGGGGCTACAGGGCAAGTGAGATGAAGCAGAAGCAGAAATTTGTTTTGCAACATGGTGGACATCATTGTATGTCTCCCAAGAGGCTTAGGTGTACCTGGCTCAGCATAAGGTTGGACTTTACACTGCATGCTTATGTTGAATTACTAGAGAGCAAGTCTCATTGAATTTCTCTGAACTCACAAAGATCAATGGAAGCTCCATAGTGCCCTTTGATAAGAATGTACTTCTCCTTCCTCTGCTTGTCCTACATCTGTTGCTGTAGCAACTGAATACTGGGTGGCGGTACCCTAGAAAACAGCTTTCGGGAATATCTGATATATGGTTTCTGGACATTCTCACAGTTTTACTACTGGGAATATTTGGGATCATAAAAAATGTGTCTCTAAGCCAGATTGCTTGTTTTGTCCTTCTTCTGGGGTGGAAGAGGATTGATTGACTTGGCACACTTACTTGAATTATCCAGAACTATTTGCTTTGAACATAGTAAGCTGAGTCAGATCATTGGTCCATCTAGCTACACTGACTTGTTAGGGGGCTATCCAAGATTTGAGATAGGATTTCAGACAGGCGACTCTTCCTGGAGATGCGAGGCGTTGAACCTGGAATCTTCTGCATGAAAAGCAATGGTCTACCACTGGGCTATGTCTCACCTTGTATTTGCATCTATTACACTGTGCTTGTATTATGTTGTATCACTTTGCTTATATGATACTATATATATAATATTTCATGGGTTAATGGGTGATGAGAGCTGAAGTATAAGGGATTTTGCTATACAGTAGACAACTTGACATTGATTCTGAGCCGTCTGTGTTTTTCTGAAGGATATTTTTTTTCCCACATGGGACCTACTTATAAGATTTATTTACCTTCAGAGTCCATATAGTATGTCCCCAAAACATACAAATGCTGCTTATATCTATTAATTGAGCGTGTCTGATGTAGGTCTGGACAAATCAGACTATTTCCAATCCATGTCACTTTTGTATGTGTTCACTTTTAAATCTGGGCTATCTTTTCCTGTATTAAGCTATGAATTATTATTTCTTAATTGTATAGTTTTACATAGAATTTTAGAAACATAGAATCATAAAGTTGGAAGGGACCCCCAAGGGTAATCTAGTCCAAGCATCCAAGATAGATGGCCATCCAACCTCTGCTTAAAAACCTCCAGTGAAGGAGAGTCCACAGCCTCCTGAGGCTTGTTCTTCCTGATGTTTATTTGGAATCGGCTTTCTTCTAACTAGAAGCCATTGGTTCAAGTCCTACCCTCCAGAACAGGAGAAGACAAGCTTGCTCTATCTTCCTTGTGACAACCCTTAAGATATTTGAAGATAATTATCTTATCTCATCTCTGTCTCCTCTTTTCCAGGCTAAACATGCCAAGCTCCTGTATTTGGTCTCAAAATATTCATTTTGATATTTTTTTTAATTGAGCCAATAACTGTGTTATGACATTGGGGAAGTGTGAAATAACCTGAGTTCCAGCCTGCACATTAGTATGGGTAGTGTGGATTAGATCAGCTGGTATAGTAATTCATGAAGCATGCCTAATTTGGCCTAATTTGTTAAGAGAACACTCTGATCAGCATATCTTTAATGGAGGAAAGAACAGTGTGGTTAGAGCACCAGACAGTGCAATGTAGACTGGATATACAACTTGAAAAAAGTATATTAAAATTCCATATAATCAATGAAGTCAGCAAATCTGAATAGTTATTAAATTTGCTTATTTTGTACAAATTTAAACATTTTGGAATTTCCCATATAGTAATAAGGATTGCACTCTTCATAGTGCCTCAAATGATCTTTGTAAAATTGTCTTCTTCTTATTGCCTAATGCCACCACCCTCTTTATAAGCATTGTCACAACAATCTGTCACAACGTGCTGTCTTGCACAATTCCAACCTATAACACAATAACAGGGAGTGACAAGGGCTGGAGACTGGAGTGGAAATCTTTTTTCAGCTTGATTGAAAACAAACAGGGGAATCTTAACACTAGGACATGGACTTTGGTCCAGCCAGTCGTGTTGCTGAAATTCAGATACCTGCTCTATTACATTGAGCCCCAAAGCACAGCAAAATGACAAATGATTTACTGGATGTGGAAAATACTGAAAGAAAAACTTTGAAGACTGAAGAATCTATGCCCGTACACTCACATAGTAGAATTGTAATGTATATGTCACTTAGATTTTGTTCTGAACTCCTTAGCTGAGGTCTAGAAATTCAGATAATTTGATCTTCCCTTGCTGTTTTTATTCATTAGTGAATGGTTTTAATTATGCTTTTTTTTGTCTACCCATTAACAGAACAGCTCTTCCAGTCCTAATGGGCTGAGTGGGCTATTAAAGGTAAAGGTACCCCTGCCCGTACGGGCCAGTCGTGTCCGACTCTAGGGTTGTGCGCCCATCTCACTTAAGAGGCCGGGGGCCAGCGCCGTCCGAAGACACTTCTGGGTCACATGGCCAGCTTGACGAAGCTGTCTGGCGAGCCAGCACCAGTGCAGCACACGGAAACGCCATTTACCTTCCCGCTATAAAGTGGTACCTATTTATCTACTTGCACTTAAGGGTGCTTTCGAACTGCTAGGTGGGCAGGAGCTGGGACTGAATGACGGGAGCTCACCCCGCCGCGGGGATTCAAACCGCCGGCCATACGATCGGCAAGTCCTAGGCGCTGAGGTTTTACCCACAGCGCCACCCGCATCCCAACACGTTTAGTTGGGCTATTAGGCCCAACTAAAGCTTAGTTCTTAGTGAGGTGCCAATGTTATGTCTAGAGTATATTAAATTATGGGGTGGTACTGTAGTGTTCAAATTATAAGAGAAAGGTAGAGGGGGCCGTAATGGAATTCACAAGTCATTCCTTGATATCTGCAAATTTTAGCCATTTGATATCTCCCTGTAGCTTTTTACAAGCAGTCACAAAGATGACCAACAAAACTGGTAAGGGCACCAGAATCCCCCCATGAGCAGTGTAATTCAATAGGTTGGGGCTCACATGATAAAGAATTAGGCTCTGTGTAGACTCTGTGTCAATTCTCCACAAACAAGGAGCCACCGCAGAACAGGCCCATTCTTGTGTGGCCACCCTCTGGACCTCTTGTGGAGGAAGGGCACGAAAAAGGGCCTCAGATGATGGTTGCAGGGTCTGGGTTGGTGCATATGGTGAGAGTTGGTCCTTGAGGTATTGTGGTACTGAGTTAGAAAATACAAAAACCGGTGTGAGAGTCAAAATACTCTCTCTCTCTCTCTCTCTCTCTCTCTCTATATATATATATATATATATAAAACACACACACACACAACATATATATATATAGCCAAAATACTATATATATATATATATATATATATATATATATATATATATATATATGCAGGTTTTGGTGTCTTCGGGTGTCTTCCCGTGTAAGAGTTGGGGTGTCTAGGCGACGTTTCGACGAGGTCTCACTCGTCATCTTCAGGCTGGTGCTTTCGGCTTCTTGTTACTAGAACAGAGCAGGATCTCAGTGTTTGAGTTCCTATAAATACTGTTGAGGGGGTGTGGTGTATAGCCTCCAACGTTCTGGGCAGAGAGGGAGTTCCCAGGTTAGTGTGCCTTTTCTTCTTTTGTTCCTTAATTACTTGAGGGATATCTTGAGTGATTTCTTGAGTGATATTCTGAGTACCACTTAGGAGGGTCATTAGGTGTGGATTAGTTGCTAAAGCTTTCGTGTCTTGACCTCTTGAGCTTGTGAAAAGTTTTTCTGAGAAGATGGCTGTACTGCACTTAGTTGTGCTCTGGCTTGGCTTCGTGTATAGGGGCGAGCTGTGGTTTTGTGCCCTGTGCCAGCCAGATCTGTGTAGGGATTGCAGGGGGGTGCAGCATCCGGAGGTGCCACTATGGTTTGGCTACTGGATGGTGTCTGTACTTTATCTGTGGAGAGGGTCTGGGTTTGGGTCTGGTGTGGTTGATTGGAGATGGCGTTCTGTGTGTCTCTGGTTCTGGTGTCGGTTTTTGTGGGGAGGGCTAATTTCCAGATGTCTGGCAGGCGGGACGTGTCGTCACGCTTGTTCATGTTGTGAGGGTGTTTCTCTATCTCGATGGCTTCCATGATTATTCTCTTGTGGTGATGTTCCATGTTAAAGAGCAATTTGGAATCTGCAAAATTAATTTCGTGTCCTGTTTCTTTCATGTGTTGGTAAAGAGAGGAAGTTTTTTCTTCTTTTTTGACGGCATTCTTGTGTTCTGCGATACGTGCATTTATTCGTCTGTTTGTTTGTCCAATGTATGTGGCTGGGCAGACTTTGCAGGGTATTTCATAGACCCCTTGGTTTTCTAACTGGATTTTATCTTTTGGGTTTCTGAGGATATTGGCTATTTTTTGGTTGGTGCAAAAGGCTGTTTTGATATTGTGTTTATGGAGGATTTTGCTAATTTTATCTGTAGTGCCCTTGATATAAGGAAGGAGGGCCATGCCATTGTTTTCTTCTGTGTCTTGGTTTTTGGGGGGTGTTTCTTTTTGGATTAGCTTCGTAACCCTGTTTTGTTGGTATCCGTTGGCGATTAACACATTTGAGAGATTCTGTAACTCAGTTGTCAAGTGGTCTTTGTCAGCCAGGCGTTTGGTTCTGGAGATGAGAGTCTTGGCTACGGAGTTTATTTGTGCAGGGTGGTGGTGTGATTGTGCATGTAAGTAGCGGTTGGTGTGTGTTTTTTTCCGGTAGATAGTGTGTCCTAGGGAGCCATCAGGTTTTTTGTAGATTAGGACGTCAAGGAAGGGAAGTTGGTTGTTGGCTTCTATTTCCATAGTGAATTGTATTTTGGGGTGTAGGCTGTTGAGATGTGTGAGGAAGCTATCTAGTTTTTTCTTCCCGTGTGGCCAAATTACAAAGGTGTCGTCAACATACCTGAGCCAAAGTTTGGGTTTGTGTTCTGACTTGTCTAAAGCATTGGTTTCAAAGTGTTCCATGTACAGATTTGCGATGACCGGTGAGAGGGGTGATCCCATAGGTGCTCCTTCTATCTGTTTGTATCTTTGTCCATTGTGGATGAAGTACGTGTTGGTTAGGCAGTGGTTGGTCAGGTCCAGGATGTATTCGGGGGGATTGTATTTGTTTTGAATGGCTGTCAAGGCTTCATTAATGGGCACTTGTGTGAAGAGAGATACAACATCGAAGCTCACAAGTAGGTCGTCGGGATGTAGGTTTTGCTTCTTTATTGTTTCTATGAACTGGAAGGAGTTTGTAACGTGTGAAGCGATAGATTCTGCATAGGGCTGAAGTTGCTTAGCGAGAAATTTAGCGAGATTTTGTAGATTTTGCACCAACTTCCCTTCCTTGACGTCCTAATCTACAAAAAACCTGATGGCTCCCTAGGACACACTATCTACCGGAAAAAAACACACACCAACCGCTACTTACATGCACAATCACACCACCACCCTGCACAAATAAACTCCGTAGCCAAGACTCTCATCTCCAGAACCAAACGCCTGGCTGACAAAGACCACTTGACAACTGAGTTACAGAATCTTTCAAATGTGTTAATCGCCAACGGATACCAGCAAAACAGGGTTACGAAGCTAATCCAAAAAGAAACACCCCCCAAAAACCAAGACACAGAAGAAAACAATGGCATGGCCCTCCTTCCTTATATCAAGGGCACTACAGATAAAATTAGCAAAATCCTCCATAAACACAATATCAAAACAGCCTTTTGCACCAACCAAAAAATAGCCAATATCCTCAGAAACCCCAAAGATAAAATCCAGTTAGAAAACCAAGGGGTCTATGAAATACCCTGCAAAGTCTGCCCAGCCACGTACATTGGACAAACAAACAGACGAATAAATGCACGTATCGCAGAACACAAGAATGCCGTCAAAAAAGAAGAAAAAACTTCCTCTCTTTACCAACACATGAAAGAAACAGGACACGAAATTAATTTTTCAGATTCCAAATTGCTCTTTAACATGGAACACCACCACAAGAGAATAATCATGGAAGCCATCGAGATAGAGAAACACCCTCACAACATGAACAAGCGTGACGATACGTCCCGCCTGCCAGACATCTGGAAAATAGCCCTCCCCACAAAAACCGACACCAGAACCAGAGGCACACAGAACGCCATCTCCAATCAACCACACCAGACCCAAACCCAGACCCTCTCCACAGATAAATTACAGACACCATCCAGTAGCCAAACCATAGTGGCACCTCCGGATGCTGCACCCCCCTGCAATCCCTACACAGATCTGGCTGGCACAAGGCACAAAACCACAGCTCGCCCCTATACACGAAGCCAAGCCAGAGCACAACTAAGTGCAGTACAGCCATCTTCTCAGAAAAAACTCTTCACAAGCTCAAGAGGTCAAGACACGAAAGCTTTAGCAACTAATCCACACCTAATGACCCTCCTAAGTGGTACTCAGAATATCACTCAAGAAATCACTCAAGATATCCCTCAAGTAATTAATGAACAAAAGAAGAAAAGACACACTAACCTGGGAACTTCCTCTCTGCCCAGAACGTTGGAGGCTATACACCACACCCCCTCAACAGTATTTATAGGAACTCAAACACTGAGATCCTGCTCTGTTCCAGTAACAAGAAGCCGAAAGCACCAGCCTGAAGATGACGAGTGAGACCTCGTCGAAACGTCGCCTAGACACCCCAACTCTTACACGGGAAGACACCCGAAGACACCAAAACCTGCATATATATATATATATATATATATATATATATATATATATATATATATATATAAAACACATATATATGTATATATTTTACATTATCATAATTGCAGTGCACCATGCAAATATAAATGATCATACTGATTATTACAGAATGATAGTAAGGGTCCATTTCCACTAGAAGCAATCTATCATGTTTGTGCATCACAAAACCCAAGGGCAAGCAGTGATTCTTACCACTAGATTTTGATAAATTAAAATCCATTTGACATTCATGTGGTAAGAGTGATAGGTTGTATTCGGGGGGGGGGGTTGACTTTAATTAATGGCATAGGTAGTAAACTGTTGCAAATGGTACAAGGACTGAGTCATAACAGGAGGAATTCTGTTATCTCCATTCAGGTGGATGGGTAGCAACTTGGCAGAATTTCTTATTAGAATCCAATACAAAAATAATTTCCCTCAGGAAAATAGGATTTCGTTATACTACACCTAGTTGAAACAGACTTGGTATGATTACTCATAGTTTGTAAAGTGAATTGCAACTATGATACTTCATATATATATATTTTAAATTTTCTGGATCTTATTATTGCTTGTAGTTCTGTAATCAAAACAAAATCAAGCAGACCTTGGATATCCTAATATTTAAGGCTGATTCTGTTCCTAGTGCTGGTTCATAGCAATTGAGTGGAACAGTGGAGAAGGAGCTACATAAGAGCCTGAGCTCAAATTACTATGTTGCAGTTAAAGACACTCATGTATTAAAAGGCAAATGCAATGGACCATCTAACTCATTATACGAATGTGTTCAATAATCATAAGCATCATGACACTGTAGTGCTTATGACTGATTCAGTCCTTAATCGTCCCCAGGATGCACAAGGCCCTAAGTAACTGCAGCATAGACATATATAGAGCTGGAGACATTTCAAGTTTCACTACTCTGTGTTGGCCTTTGGCATCTATTATTTCTTACAATAACCAGTTCACACCAGGGACATAGTGGTCACTATCTCATTGGTTCCAATTTCCTTGTTGATTTTGGTCAGTGCTAAAAAAACCCGCAGGAAAAATGATCTGATTGAGTACACCAATTAAGTTATTATCTTGCCTATGTATTGTGCAATCAGCCACTGATAATTACTTTTGTTGCACTTGGTTTCCATCCCAGTCTAAAAGAGAAGAGATGATCTCCATGGAATCAAAGCTTATTGTTTAGAAAATATCCCAAGATGCCAGTTAGTTTCATATAGTATAAGGTAATGTAATCAAAAGTTTTAAGTGGAAACTATATTGTTGACCAAAAATAGAGAAAATAACATGCCTCTTTCGACAACCAAAATGGCAACAAGACATTCCATTTTGGCAACTGTAACCCTGGTTTAAGGAGCCTTTTGGCGCCTAGCATATATATCTGAGTTTCTTACACTGTACAAAATGGTTCTGAATCATGATCACCACAGATTTGTCACTTTTTACTTTATTTTGGGTGAAGGCATGAAAATGTTGGTCTGTTCTTTTAAGGAGATTTCTGAAATTATGAACTCTCCAAAAATGATACACTGACTACTTTCAGTTCCAATCTCAGAATTATAATTTTATCCCTCTGTCTTTTTCAAAGCTCTGCCAATATTAAGTGATTAAGCTTCAGATTTTAGTAGAGCTTTTCTAAAAGATTGTCAAGATTAATTTAGATGCACACTTCACAGAGTTTGCTCATCCTTAATTTGAAAGCAAGCAGTATGTGACAGAAATTAAGAGGAGCTTTCTAATACTGGCCTGATGCAGATGTAAAGTCTCTGGATTTCCTAATCATTTCTGAGGCTCACAAGCCCCTTCCTCCTCTTGTCTTCCCCATTCCTCTTAGGCCTGTGACCCAGGACTATAATAAAACTTAGAAGTATTTTTTTGACCCATGCTACATTCCAGTTTATTCTATTTCTGGAAACAGGTGAATGCCCACTCTCCACCAAAGCATGGTGGGCTTCCTTGAGATACTGACTCAAGATCTCAGTATTTGGCCTGGGGAAGGGATTATTAGTACATTTAACCAACAAGACGTTTGTCAGCCCATGGCTAAAAACTATGGTCAGAAAAGCCACCTCGATTGGACTGCCATCATCCCTCTTATATCATCTGCATTCCGACACTGCCCTTGAATCCCTGAGGCAAAGGTTTTGGGACATCTTACATAGTGACCTGCGATCCCAATCTTATGTAATTTGTATCCCAGTATCAGCTGGAATCCAATACGGGTACAATTTTCAGATACCCTCATACCTTAGTAATTTCTCTGTACCTACCTATCGGGGTTTATTTACCAAAGCCAGACTAAATGTATTTCCCTTGGAAGTTCTAAATGGCAGACTGAGAGGCATCCCCTATCAGAATAGGCTTTGTTTATGTTCCCAGGACATCAATTCTATGAAGCATATCCTACTGCATTGTGGGCAGTATGAGCAAGCAAGGGATCAACTGATCAAACCCTTACTGGCAAATTTGCCAGGAAAATCTGAAGCCTCCCATATTAAATATCTTTTGGAAGACAGGTCAAATGATATTACACTGGCCGTGCCAAAGTTTCTTTCAGAGGCTATAAGAAACAAGATCATTATGCCCTAGATAACACAAAATGACTGCCTTGGTTTCTTCCATCTGTCTGTCTGGTCTTTAACTGTATCTTGTTTTGAAATTGTTTTGTGGGTCTTTGGACTGCAATAAAGTATTGGTTTATTTTGGGATACTAAAATGCCCCACCCCACTCCCCAAATGTGATGTCTGTAGATATTTGCTTTCCTGGATCAGTTATTGCTTGAAAAATAGGATGGAACATTTTTGCAAAAATCAGAATTTCTTGGGGCAGTCCCCCCCCCAGGCTCTTTTTGGTTTTCAAAAGAAAATTTCTAAACACTTAGATCTTCATCATTTGATGAGTGTCAATTACTACAGTATGTTAAGATTAACTGGTACAAATTGACACCCCAGCAGCAAATTCAAATGCTCCAGAAACATTCTGTACAATTTTTGTGCCAGATACAAAGCTGTAACGTTAAATGAAATTCAGGGACATTATTTGCTTCTATGCAGGTATCAGAAGCTAAAATATGAATGGAGAATCTGTAGAACTGAGGCTCCCACTATATTTGACTATTGACATGATGGCTGAGTCTTATGGGAGTTGGAATTCAACAACCTTTGGAGGGCCACAGGTTTTCCATCCTGTCCTAGGATGACTATGCAATAGGTCTACTTCTGTGTAGATTCTGCAGTGAAAAGAGGACTGGGGTTCCAAGATCTGGATCCCAAGTTCTCTTGGTACAGCATGTTGGAAAACGTCCGGGGGTGCCCCTGCAGCCCCCAAAGTCTGAGCGTCCACTGTATGCGCAGCTCTGGAAAAGGCATTTCCCTTCTTCTCCAATGCACTTCAGCAACATATATCAAATGATATATGCACACTAATCTTCTAGCATAACACAGCTAGAAGCATGAGACATTGTAGAGCTAATCTACGTATTTATTTACACACTATGTACAGACAAAGGAATCATGGCATCTCTCTCTCTCCAGCTCCAAGAGAAGATATGGGCAGAAGTAAAAGCAAAAGTACAGTACAAATAGTACATACAGTGGAAGAGATAAGACTGTCTTCCGTTCCCACAATCTTCCCAGACTAGCATGTGATTTACACCAATCTCATCTGCAGCATCAGAGGTGTGAAATGCTAACACAGTGTGTTATATCTACATTAGCTAAACAGATTTCATTGAAGGCTAGTGATAACCTTATTCACTGAACCAAGATTCTGGCAGCTTCCATGTCACACATTTGCAGACATCTTTATAATGTCTTCCCTATAAAGAGCCGAGTGAAACAGTTCTTACATGCTGAAGGCATATAAGAGCGCCAGGGAGAAGAATATGCTAAAGAGATTTGGGGTGAGAACGCAGCCCTGCTTCGCACTTCTCTTTAGAAATAAGAAGAACAAAATTATTATTAAAAATAATAGTAATAATAAATAATAAACTGGCTGGGGCTGATTGGAGTTGTAATCCAAAACATCTGGAGGGCACCAGGATGGCAAAAGCTGTTCCTCCTGCTGTATGTCGTCCTCCAGATGTGTGGTAGGAAGATTTATTTCATCACCAGTGAAATGCCACCAAGCACTGGCACAGACAGGGCAGCTTTCAAGCCACAGTGCAAGTTTCTTCCAGCATTAGGTAGTTTTTTTACGAGACAAATGTTGGGCTTAAAGTGGGTCCTCAGGGCAGCATATGGCACAAGTTTTATAAGAACAGCAGGTCCTTTCCTTATTTATCCTCTTTTTCCATACTGCTTTAAACGAATCTAGAAGTCCAAACACATGGATATTATTTCTGAAGGAGGTTTGCTTGTAAAGAACTGAAAGCAATAAGGTGTTTTTCACTAAAACTCTGAGCACAGCCAAGCAGTGGAGCAGAACTAAAGTGCCAAAGTATCAAGCTGTCAATTTCATACTCCCCATTTTAATAAGGTTGGGGTTTTTTTTGTTTTTTTGCCTTGGTCAGTTGACTTTCTATTTTTATTTAAAAGTCTGCATTGGATTGGGATAGCATTTTGAGAATTTTAACATTGGGTGTGAAAGTTTAATAATCACATCTCAGCCAGGGTAACACCGAGCAATGACTAGCAAAATATGTAAAGTAGATTATGTTATATTTTTATATACATGAAGTCTTTTTTTCTGGACTGAGTTTTTCTTAGGAATTTTCTCTGGGGTGTCTCCTGTAGTGTTAATATGCCCCAGCCGAAGAGGAAATCAGTGAGAAGTGTTAAATAATGCTTGTGCCTTTTCTGTCACATTTTTAAAAAAATGGTTCACTGGTTTTACACAGAAGGAAATCTGAATAATGGAAATGAACTTTTCCTTAACAAGTCTGTGGGGATTTATATAACATACCTTAGGCCTACTTACAGGTAGTAAAGTGATTTTAAATTAGGTATTCACTGTATTCAATATTTTGATTAGTAGAGCCTTCACTGATTCTTTACTATCATTATAAAGTTCAGGGACATCTATGGAGCACTCACTTTAATGCTAATGGTTCCTACAGCTGGAGAACCCATGCATATCAATAAGGAATTGTACTGGAAGCTAGATGTGATTCAATGTGAAAGTCAGTTAAGTTCAGAATTAAGCATGAGCTTCAAAATATTTAAATAGACAGCAAGAAAAATGACATGCCGTTAGTGGCCAGTTGTAGTCTCTACAGAAGGTAGTACAGTAAAGATTAGAGATGCTATCACATTTAAGAGTCACATATTGAAAATTAATTTCCAGGTATCACCACCTGCAGTGTCAATGACATCTATTTTAGATAAATTAAGGGTGAAATCCTGTGCACACTTACCAGGGAGTAAGCCCTGTTGAATGCAGACAGTCAGACTTTTGAGCAAACATACATAGCATAACATAGCATACATAATCATGGACCCATGTACAGTTTAGCTGTGGGGGTGGGGATGGAAGTAGTAAAGAATGAGAAACACAATCTGCACTGGATAAAAATAGACCACAACTTTATTAATTACAATGTAACAGGTTTGGCATAGGCATTGGGCATATATCCACATGATCAACCAGCTCGTTGTTTGACAGCAGGAGTTGACAATTGCTGCGATTCACCATGGTGTGAGCTGCAGCTACGGCATCATGGCCCATCAGACCCAGAGCTAGACTTCAGGACATAAATTGCCCCCACCAAGATACCTTAAGGGGGTCCCTTGTGGGCTGTGATAGAGTGCCCCTCCCCTGTCCCTTCAGCCTAATGTATGGGTTGGCAAACTAAGGTCCGTGGGCCAGATCAGGCCCAATTGCCCAATGGCCAGCGGACGGTCCAGGAATTGCTGTGTGGATCGCCAGCACATGCGTTCGTTTCCTCTCCCTCACACGGCAACAGTGGTCACTCCTCCCTCCCTCCTTCTGGTTTCTCCCTGCCTTGCCTAGAGGTGGAAGGGGGCTGGGCTTTGTTGGTGCCAGCCCCTCTCCGGAGCCCTTTCGTGTGCCGCTCGTCATCCCTCTGCCACCAGCCCCTATTGCTTGCAAGACACAGGAGCTGCTGTTGGCTGAGCGCCCCTCTCGAGCGACCGCCATTTAAAGCAGCCCCTCTCTGGAGCCCTTTCGTGCGCCGCTCATCATCCCTTGTTCATCCCCCCCCAAAAAATATAGTCCTCCCCCCACAAGGTCTGAGGGACAGTGGACCGGCCCCCTGCTGAAAAAGTTTGAGGACCTCTGGCCTAATGCCTCTTATGCCACCAAAGATGGCAGTTTACCAGCTTGCTGACAACCCTATTGCTCCTGTAACCATTCTCAAATACCATTTGAGATGTCCGTAAGCCAAGCGTTGGTACGCTCTGCATACAAGTGTACACCACCAGGCCATTGCAGTTCTTCATTTTTGTATGAAATAGAGGAATGTTCAGAAATTCTTGCTCCTGCTCTATTCCTTTTTCAGTCTTGGGGCAAACCAGTGAGTATTTATTTATACAATAACCATAAAGTATCTGTTCCCTGACTTTTTGTGGAGATGGGTCCCTGGTAGATATTCTGAGGCATATCTTCAGAGATAGAAGGCTACTCATTGGATGAATCTGTGTCCAGAACCCACAACTCCCTTTGCCCTTGTGAGTACCTATAGCTTTTGCCCCTTCTCCAAAGGGCTCACCCCAGAAGAATATTGGCAGAATATTTCCCACAAGGTTCTCCTACCTTCTTCCCAGTCAATTGCAAACTAGGAGAAGTTCTTTTATTTCTTCTTTTATCTCATAATAATATAGCTCAGCACTTGCTTCGGTAACTAAGAACAGTGGTTCCCTGAAAAGACGTAGAAACAATTTGGAAGGAGACATATATCTTGGGCAATATTTTCAAAATGAAATAAATATGCATCAGTATCATGAGAATGGCAATTAGGTTGTAGGGCTCTGCCCTTGGCAGTTTAAGTTGCCCCCAAAAGCTTTTGAAACATGGAATTCTCAAATCCATTGACCCCACTCTCTTAACTTTTCAGCAATGGCAGCAGCTGAATAAGATCATGTGGTTTCAATCTACAGCTACATAACCTGGTGTTTATTATAGTTATATAATTACAGGTTTTGCAACAAACGCTGTTGACGCTTTCAGTTTTCTTTTATTTCTTATAGCTGCCACCTGTATTTTCGCTGCTTCTTTCATATGGATATGCTATTTTGCGTTCTTACCAAAGGCCTGCCTAATACCTAAAAAAAACCACAATACATCCCAGTGCTATACATATGATTACCTCTGCCCATGACACTTATAATTCTGACTTGTCAAATAATTCACAAAAGGCTGAGGGTTGGCTGTTCCTGTTCTCTGTAATGTCCATCTGTGGGGCAATTTAGGGCTTTCCTGAAATGATGAATTGGTATGTCTGCTAGGAAACAGCTTGTTATAGAGAACTGTAGCACATAAAAATGAAAGCCACAGACTCTGCAACAGAGGCCACAGGTGGTAGCAGGTAATAAGACATCTGCGGATGTTAAGGATTTTGAAGTATTTGACTTTTTAAAAAATGTCCTTTTCAATAGAGCCACGAGTTTTCTTACTGGGATAAGGTCTAATTTGCCAGAGGGTCTGTTGTTTTAGAAGATATAATGTTAAGTTTCAAAGCAAAACAAACCAAGACCTTCATTGTAAGTGTTCTTTTCACTAGATTTACTCTACTGGCTTCTAATGAAAGGAAGAAACTGTTTTTTGTTGGCAAAGAAAAGGCAAATGATCTGGTTTTGTTAGAATAAACTTAACACATAGCTTGGTGGTGTTTGAAAATGTTATCAATGCAAACTGTAATCCAATTAAGCTGTGTGTGTTTATGCAAAATGTTGGTGCATACAATGAGGGCTTTATCATGGTAGTTCTTATAGCCAACCAGTCTCCAAAGAGTGGTTCAGATCTTTTCCTATAAGAAATGCCAGTGTAAGATCTATTTAGGGGAACTGTGATCCTTAACTGCATACACAGTTATGCATCTGCAACTCCTCTAGCTCACTGCCACAACATAACTGGAACTTCTGCAAGCAAATTACAGTCTGCACATGCGCAGAAGCGCGGTCCTCAGGTTGCGGAAACTTCAGGATCTGACCGGACCTCCAAAATGGATACCGTCCGCAACCGGAGGTACCACCATATATGAGTTTGCCTATGGATTCTGATGGAAGAGTTACTGTGAGATTCCTTGGATTTTGTTGGGTCATCTCCCAATGAAGCATGCATTTGCATAGCAATAAAAAGGGGAAGGGGAGGGGAGGGTTTTAAAGTACAATATAGTGGTACCTCGGGTTACATACGCTTCAGGTTACATACGCTTTAGGTTACAGACTCCGCTAACCCAGAAATAGTACCTCAGGTTAAGAACTTTGCTTCAGGATGAGAACAGAAATTGTGCTCCAGTGGCGCAGCGGCAATGGGAGGCCCCATTAGCTAAAGTGGTGCCTCAGGTTAAGAACAGTTTCAGGTTAAGAACGGACCTCTGGAATGAATTAAGTACAGTGGTGCCTCGCAAGACGAAAAGAATCCGTTCCGCGATTCTCGTCGTCTAGCGATTTTTTCGTCTTGCGAAGCAAGCCCATTGATTAGCGCTACAGCGGTCTAGCGGCTTTCCGTGATCAGCTGTTAAGCGGGTTTTTCAGCGGAACAGCTGATAGGCGGCTTAGGAAAAGGGGGGGAGCGAAAAAACCCGCGGGGACGCGCAAGATTTTTTCGTCTTGCGAAGCAACCCCATAGGGCAATTCGTTTTGCGAAGCGCCTCCAAAACGGAAAACCCTTTCGTCTAGCGGGTTTTCCGTCTTGCGAGGCGTTCGTCTTGCGGGGCACCACTGTACTTAACCCGAGGTACCACTGTAAAAACAAAATAATCAAGATGATATGTAGGGGGATTGGTTGGTGTGCCAGAAAAGCAAGATTTACCTTATAACCTACCTCCCCATAAATTTACCCACAAGGACCCTAATCCTTCCCTAGGTTTCATCTCACTCTCCCAGTGTGCAAGACTATATTCACATTGGGAGTGGAGATCTAGTAATCTACATTAGGTAGAGGCTGAAAGTGTATTTAGCATGGGCTAAAAGTAGGGGTAGGCCTCAGGGTGTGCATGCAAACCTTGCCCCAAACGTCCCTGCATGTGGCTGTTCCACTTCAGCGCTTTCCAGCTTATCAAGATTTTCAGTCATGGGGCAGATTTAAAGCACATTTAGCTAAACATACTCTGACGCCCCCTCATACCTCCCCTATCAGTGCAGGAAGATCTGAAGTGTATCCAGCACATGTGAAGACCCTGGGGCAAGGCTTACATGCATTCCCCACTTTTAGCCCAAAGGTTTTGGGCAAATGCCTGGATAGCCTAGGCTTGCTTCTATTATTGATATGCTGGTGTAAGAAGCCAATGAGACAGCCCTCTATTTTTGCAAGGTTTATCTAACTTCAGCTGTCTGTTTTGTTTTTAGTCCTTGTTAAAGCTTAGCAAATTTCGAGTACTATTCCTCCCCCCACCCCACTTGGCTTGGGAATGATAATTCATAAAGTTTCAGTCTCTTTAAAGAGAGAATTGTGACCAAGTTGACTACACTTTTTGTGAACCTTTGGGAAAGCAATCCCCCTTGGAAGAAATAACAAGTGGATACAGTATGTGACCATCGCGTAGACAGCTGGATGGAATAGTACAAAGAAGCCTTTCTGACAAGAAATTGGCTCAATTAGGCAGCAATTTTCACTAAATCATATTGGCCCTTTAGGTGTTCAGCTGTATCTTCAGATATCGGAGAAATAGCTGTAAGCAATCAAGTGACCTGTCTCACACTATAAACAAGAAAGATGGGGTCACTGCTCTGGCTGCCAAAGATTTGGGGATTTGCTCTTAGGTTTTTCAATTCTTCCAGATGTATGACTGGAAGCTTTACAAGGAGTTATATTTGATTTTGTTCTCCCGAGTTATTTGCTGCAATTTTCAAAAGAGTATCCTCTAGTCCCTGTTGCAGTCCTAACATACATAAAACATCTGGCCATTCAACTTCAGACATTTGTATATGCTGAGTAGCATGAGCTTGGAATCACTGCAATAGAACAAGTTTCTTGCTTCGTATGGGTGTATAAGGGTATCTAGTTCTGTTGATTCACTTCAGTCGCATGAGAGGCCCTTTCTTGATGCCTTTCTTGTGTAAATGAGAAAACTTACTATATTATTTGGTCATAATATAGTAAAGTTTATATACTAGCTTACAGCTATGCACTGTATATGTCAAAGCCTTGTAAGCGGAAATAAGTAATTATGTTCGACGGATTCCAAGTCCATAGGTACCTAACAGCTTCCAACTAGATTTTGGAGCAGCTAAAGGAAGTAAAGGAGATCAGTGCTTATTTTAAAAGAGAAATATTTGTTGAGGTGAGCCTGTTTTCAGTCTACAGCATAGCTCTGTTTGATATTAAGTGGTTTATCAATGCCTTTGAATAAATAAATAAAATAGCAACCACTTTAAGGCTATTGAGGTAACTTGTACTAAAGAACCGGATTGCCCGTTGGCACTGCCTCCTCTCATAGTCTTCCTGTCTCCTGTCCCAAATCATCAAGCTTTATTTGAAAAGTTGGAGTTCACACACTTATTGAAGTAAGGAAGATAAATTAATTTGTGGTTAATAAATAAAGACAGGTTGTCTGATATGGTTAGAGATGCTTTACAGATGTTGCTCAGATTACAGCTGTATGTAGGATATCGTGTACAGTTGGTGCCCATGCATTGGTGACGTCCTCCACCCTGATCTGAAAGGTCTGAGGGAGCCAATTTTCAGCTTTTGCCAGAGGCTGCATGGGAGAGAAATATGAAAATATCACTTTCTCTCTTCTTTCATTGGTGGAGGCATCCACCAGACCAAAAGCCTTTCCATATGTGTGTAAATACATGTGCATGGCTACGTGTGACTATTTCCTCATTGGTATCCTTTGCAAGAACATGCCATGATTTTTCTTTAAGAAAAAAGATTAGTTGCAAATATCTAATCTATGGCTGTTTCTGTTTTAAACTGCTTTTAAAATGAGTAGATTCTGATATAAAATGAAACACCATTGGTTTTTAATTTTATGTATGGGTGGGGAGCTATGCTTTAATTTGTTTGTAGTTGTGCATTCTTTCACTTGTTTTGAGGTGTTCTGCAAAACAGGATAGAGGATACTAATACAAGCATTAAATAAAAAAGAAAGAAGGAATCCAGCTTTCCTGCCCGGGATAAATGTGTGAAAACAGGTGTAAGAGTCTGAGAAGACCCTGTAACAGAGACTTAAACTGGCCTTGAAGACCCACATTTTTGTTGTGGCTTTCAATGGCTAGTTTTTAATTGAGCTGTGGAGATAGCGTTGTGGTCTGGTTTTTGGAGTTTTCCCTTATGCTGGGCTATTGGCTGCTTTTGTACTAACTTTTTTATAGTATTGTTTTTATAGTAATGTTTTAAATGGGATTTTTTTTTGGGGGGGGGGTAACCTGCTTTGTGAAGGATGTATTTTAAAACACGAATTAGAAGTTTGTTAAACAAATAAATATCACATCATTCCAAAGACTATCAGTTCAGTAGCCATAGAATTTTTGTAGAGTTGGAAGGGACCTTGAGAGTCATCTAGTCCTGCCACAGCCATCAACCTTCTGGTTAATAGCCAGACCCACTGACCCATTGCGCCACCTGAGGTATTGCTACTTTTATGTATATTGGATTGGTTCCAGAATAAGTTAGTTACATTTAGGTAACATTGAAATAAATGGGCAAGATTAGTCATTGCTAAGTTCTCATTGAAATCAAAGGAAAATTGCCAGTAGATGCATACAGAAAGTCTCTTTCTAAAGTACACTCAGGGCAGTAGTCTAGCATTTGCCACAAAAAATTAACAAACTTTGTTTCCATTGGCTACCATTGTGCTGTTACATCACTGGCTTATAATGTCTCCATATGGGTTATACACTCTTACTGTGGGTTTCAGCTGCTATATTTTATAATATGCTTGCATGTACCGGTATTTTTTATTATTGATATTCATGCACTCTCAGCTTCATATTGGATGAGGATGGACAAAGCTCAATGAATTCTAAAAGTATTTCTTTTCAAAAACAAAATAAAACAAACCCTGGGCATAAGTCAGCTGTGTAGGCTAATGTTTGCATGAACTACTGCAGGGCCAAAGATTCATCCTATGTACAGTTGTACTAATCAGGACAATTATTTAATGATAATATGTAACAGCACTGTACATAATGAAGATTGGTTATCGTGGCCATGGGTCTGTATTTATTAATCTACACAGCTGAGCTGTGGTAATTTTAAGATACTTTAAGAATAAATAATAATAATAATCTCCAGTTATATTTGTTCTAAATACATGAAGTGGAACCAACGTGCTGCATATCTCTAATTAAGAAAATGAAAGCGCTTTCCTGACTTTGTTTTGCTGTGGTTCCTTGGGTGCAAGATTCTTTTTTTCTTTTTCTTTACAGATTTCCCGATCATCACTATCTATTTTATTTTCACAGATTTTGTTCCTTCATTTCCTGATTAGAGTAATTCACACTCGGGGGAAAATGAGAGAGAGCTATCCAAACAAATGTAAATTGACTAATTTTAGGCAATTATCCTGTCAAATGATTACGTTTGCTCACATTATGAAAGGAAATTGAACAGCGTAAATAGTGGTTCATTACGGCTGTGTGTAGGAATGTGTGTGTAGGTTGTACTGCATACACATAAATAACTATAATTTGTTATTAATGTTCTATAGCGTGTTTCAGTGCACAGTGTTGTTTGTTAGTATCAGTAGTCTCTGGGTTACCTATGGTTTTGATTCTTCAATATGCATTGCTAGAGTGGCCAGATGATTGATTGATTGAGGTGGCTTGACCTGATAGCAGTGCTGAGCTGGAGGGGGCCAAAATAAGTGAAGCTTAATGCACACAAGGTAGCGGTCTTTCTTGCGAAGAACAGGAATTTGGTGTGTTTTGGATGGGGCAATACTCCCCTTGAAGAAACAACATTATTATCTATTTATTAAATTTCTATACCACCCTTCATTTGAGGATCATGGAGCACAATAAAAAAGCACAAAAAATACATAACATAGTAACAAACAAAAGCCAATAAGCCCACACCCAGTTTAAAAGGCCATAATTAGGCAAAGGCCTGGGAGAAGTCAAATGTTTTTGCCTGGTGCCTCAAGACATGTAACCAAGGTACCAGGCGAGTCTCCCTGGGGAGAGCATTCCGTAAGCAGGAAGCTGCTGCAGAAAATGCCCATTGCCATTGCTTACTTCCAGACCCCTTGTGGAAGTAAGCACATGAAAAATGACCTCAGTAAAATCATTGAGTTATTTAAAAAAAACCTAAAATGACCAAGGTGTCGCAGTTTCTCTCACACACAGACACACAATGATTTTAGTTGTTGCTGTCTTGTAAAAAGGAAGGAAAATTTATGAATTTTTATTGAGTGACAATTACAAACAGGGCCCATTATCCTTTTTTTGTCTGCTTCATAGTGACATTTCAGTGGAATTTCATGTTGTCTTAACAAGCCAAAGAATATTAAATAAATATCTGGGGGGGAGGGGGGATTTAGGGGGATGATTTGCCTTTTCCCGCATGTAAAATGATTGTGTGAACGCTGCCTGAATTTAGATGGTGACTTTTTATTAAATATTTTGAACTGTTGTCACTTGATTGACTGCAGTGATTTCCAAGCAAAAGATGGAAAGGACTGAAAATAAATATTCTTCAAACCCATTTCCAGTATTTTATACAGCAGCAGACACATCCTTTGGAACTGAGCAAATCAAGTGCCTAAATACAATTGACAAGGAATAATAATATTTTATTGACTCAGCAATTGGTCATTAATTATTACAGGGTGATTTAGGAGGCAGAGCTGGAGGATTAGAGGATGCCACTTCATATATAAACAAATGGAAATGATTTGAAAGTTAATTAAATTCAGATTTTTTTTCTCCCCAAATGTAAAGTTCCTTAACCTGTGGGTTCAAAAATTACCTACTGTAACATATCAGGAAGATCAAGAAACAACACTCTCTTTAATCGGTCTATAAATTACTGAAATGTTTGATCATGCAGAAGCTATGAGACACTTCTGTTACATATCTCCCTCTTTTTTTTCTGCAGAAGAGTTCTCACAGCCATCTAGTTTCCCCAGCTTGTCAGCCTTTTCCTTGCTTCTGTTTCCAGCTTTCCCAGTAACCAGAACTGGTGTGACCATCAGCCAACCAGGAGAGTGTGGAGTTTAAGTGAGCTGCTGACAATTTAATAGTCAGATAGGGACTTCCTCTCTGGGTGGGCAGATGAGGTCTCTGTCTATCTGAGTGGCACTCAGATAGAATACAGTACTCTGTCAGCGGAGACAGACAGTGAACTGGCTCTCAGAGATAGGGATTGTCTGTGGGCAGACAAAGTTGGACTCTTGAGTGGGGTTAGCTAGGCAATGCAAGCAGGTTTTCATTCCCTGAGGGAAAGTCAAATCCTTGGAAGGACTGAGTGGGTGTTGCTGTTTAGGAACAGTGATCGCCATTTTAGATGGGAAAAGTCTACCTGAGACTTGGTTGGAAAATAGTGCTGATTAAAAGTTTATCTGTTAAGAGTTTACGGTAAGCTAAGTTTTGTGCCTCACTTGCAAAACCATCGAGCATTAAACCCTTATAGAGTGTAATTAAATAAAAATACAGTTTTGTCTTCCTCCTTGGAACCTTTGGGTAGGGATTAAGTGGATGATATTGGCAGCCTTCACATAAATATACTGTAATACTTTGCTACCACAAATAGTTAATTATAGACTTTCCCTGTGTGAATACAGAGTCTTCTCTGTTAACATACCCATAGTGTTGGCCATGTTTCCCAGTAGCCATCTTCAATGAGGGTATAAGACACAACATCTCCAAAAAAAGAATAAAATGGGGCACGGGTTTGCAGAAAAATTGTATGTGCTCATTTGCAAAGCTATATGAAAATTAGCTTACAATTACTATAATTTAGATAGAAATGCAATATATCTCATAATAGCAGGCTTAGCAGGTAAGCTGTGCTCCAGCTCACTGGGTTGTCTAGGTAATAATTGTTGATTGACAACTTCAAGGCCCCTGCCCTTGGGATTATTTATCTTTAAATCAGACTCGGACTAAACAGTCCTTCAATGGATTAATCAAGTTTATGATTGGTACAGCCCAGGAGCACGTCTACTCACAGTTTTCAGCACGGGATGACTGTATATTTTGAGCTGCACTGAATCTGTAAAAAGGCCGTGTTTGTTACTCAAATCCCAACTGCTTGCATGTAGAAAGATTCTATTGAATTCTGCTATTAACATGTTGCACACCATCTATTTTGAAAGTTCGGAAGTTGTACCTTCCACTGAAGCATGTGCTGCTATACTTCATTCATTCAGGCAGCATAATGTGAAACACCAGTTCTTTCTGCTTGTTGCACACGGAGGTCTAGATTGCATTAAGTTTGGTGGCAGACAGTGATTTGTGAATCCTTCTGATGGGAGTATGGTGAATTGTATAGCATATAAGAAATTGTCTAAGGCACTTAGGGGTTGTAGGCAATTAAGTCCTACTCAGAGTTAAACCACTAAAATTAGTAACATTTGTTAATTTCAATGGATCTTCTCTGACCATGGCTGGTACTTGATTCAACCCAGAATTTTTGTTTTCATGCATGTATTATGTTGTTTCTGTGCATATCTTCATTATCTGAGTTGCTCTCACCTCTGTATTGTCATAATTATTGAAAATTGATTTTAAAACCCCATTAAACTCTAAATGGTTTTTTCTTCTTCTCTTCCCTCCTCCCCAATGAATTTCAACCAGATTCCTGCTTGGGGGGGGAGTGCCTTTTGGGTACCTTATACAACTATATATAGCTTTCCTACTTCAAACTGAGCTATAATTCATTCAGCAAAATAGTATACTGAGAATGATGACCATAAGATATAAAAGTAGGGCAGGCAATACAAGCTTTGTTGCTATGGCAATGATTTAATATCTGGTTTATATAACATTGAGGGTGACTTAATGCAAGGGCCTTTTAAAAACTGTATTAAGAAATACAACCCAGCTTGAGTTCTTAAATGTTGCATATTACTTTTCTTATGGTGATCTGAGTGATCTTGCTAATCTTCCTTTTGTAGCCTGAATTAATGTTAAGACTTAAAAAACCCCTCAGTAAATGTAAATTATTATAACTGCAATGCTCTTTCATTTCTTGTGAGTGCCAGTTTACGTGTGAGAGTGAGAGTCATTTTCATTCTCAGAGAATTTACTTCCAAACCCCTATATAACTCTTCACCATAGAAACTATACAGATTTGGCTTTCAAAAATCCTGTGTATTTTAAGCAACTAGCTACATCACTTACACAAACTGGCTAAATAGTCACTATTTCCCCCCAGGGAGTCTTGGACCAGTAGTTATACAATGACACAACACTATAGTTGCAGGATAGGGGGAGGAGTGGCTCTGATCCCTGGGGAAACCCAACCAGATGGGCAAGGTAGAAATAATAATGAATAATTTAAATTCTTAATTTTTGGTAATTTTTATGCACCTTTTGTTTCCTTTTTTTACCTCCAACTTTATCTTGTTTAATTGAAATACTTTCAATGCAAAAATTATAAAAAGACAGCCTAGAGTGCCCTGTATCGTGAATATATTGAATGAGCAACTCAATAACCACTCCAACCACATCCCAAGCCCTGCCTAGATACTTGATTCCCCCCCCCCCCTTCAGTCTCAGGAGTGAAGGTAGCAGCAAGCCCAGTGGGAAGCCTAGAGTTGCCACAACACCACCACAGCAGGTAATACCAGGGAGAAGATCCAACTGCAAACAATGACCCACAACCAGAAAATAAAAGATACTAGCAGTGAGGGTATATGTCTCTCAGTCTCCTCTGAACTATTACTATTGAGCTATGTAATGTCTAGCTCACTTAGTCAGCTCCCAAACTCCCCAATTTACCTGCTGCTCATCTCCATGCTTTATTTGTATTCTGGAAAATAAATAAGGAATGGAGAAGGTGAACAAAACCTGCTTTATATGAACCTGAAAAATGGTCATAAAACCCACCCAGTTGGTGCAAACTATTAAAATTCTCAGAATTCTTAAGAGATAGGAAAATATCTAGTATAGTTCTATTCATCTATGACCTTTTCGGCAACTATCCATGCCCTTTTTGGAAGGCCTTCTCTACACAACTGCAAAGGGAGGGCTAAATCTTGTCATT
Organism: Podarcis bocagei; assembly: GCF_964188305.1. Lineage (NCBI taxonomy): Eukaryota > Metazoa > Chordata > Lepidosauria > Squamata > Lacertidae > Podarcis > Podarcis bocagei. The sequence continues at coordinate 69,487,745 of NC_138128.1, forward strand.
TGTGAGAATGCTTTGACAGATATTTTGACCTTTCAATTTACTTGTTGCACAGAGCATGATTTGCAATTGACTCGAGATTTGGCATTTCGCCACAAAGTACCCATAATGAGCTTATCCTAAAGGGATTATACAGGCTGAAGAACTAAGATATCAAATGTATTTTGATACATACATATCAGTGTTTATAATTAATAGAAAATAAATTATAAGAGAAAGAAGCAGTGTCTAATGGAGACCTTATTTAAAACCCTATGTTTAATAGAGTGTGTTGTATAAAAGCAGTTGTAATTTAACTTCTTGTTGACTATGACTCACCACACATGAAATCGGGGGAACCCAATTTGCTTTTTTTCCTTGTGGCAAAATGGGTGGATTACTCACTGTGGTAATCTATGAGAAATAAACAGCTGTTCATAAGTGCTTTTGCTAAGATGTTTGCATGGCTTCTGAGAACTCCTGCATTTCTTTAATGTGTGACATGAAAAGCAGCCATCTGAAGCTGAATATACTAAATAACGTTAGAACAGAATTGAAGGATCGTACCCTTTTAGTCCAATATCCTGTTTGTAACAGTAACTTCAAAGGAATTGTATATCACAGCTAGCAGCATTCTAAAGCTTGGAACATGAACATGTCCTGCAGTCTTGAATGATGAAATACTAGCATAGTCAAAAATAGTAGATCAGCCTTCTAATTATAACACTTTTACTGGAAGTAACTTCTGTTGATTTCAAATAAAACTACGGTACCTTATCATGGAACCTGGCAATCGGCAGAACAAGACACTAAAATATATAACTGTCTTTAAACATTTTAGTTTTTAATGGTGTAGTGGCAAGGAATTATCTATTGCTGTGGGACAGAGTGAAATATATCACATTTCTGTACTCCCAAGTCTAAGTTAGAACAATGAACCCAGACTTGTGGTTTTTCTCACATGGCCAAGACATGCCATGAGTTTGGATTTGGATTACAGTGGTGCCTCGCAAGACGAAATTAATCCGTTCCGCGAGTCTCTTCGTCTTGCGGTTTTTTCGTCTTGTGAAGCAAGACGGCTTAGCGGCTTAGCGGCTATTAACGGCTTAGCGGCTTTAAGAAAAAGGAAACAAACTCGCAAGAGTTTGCGAAGCAAGCCCATAGGGAAATTCATCTTGCGGCACGACTCAAAAAATGGAAAACTCTTTTGTCTTGCGGGTTTTTCGTCTTGCGAGGCATTCGTCTTGCGAGGGAGGTACCACTGTACTGCTAAACCCAAGCCATGGCTTAATTCTGGGTGGTGTGGCAGCAGCACAATCACATGAGGCACAAATCACCCATGATATTCAGTCAATGTGCTTGCATGCTTGCACATGCATGCTTAGCCATGGATTGGGTTAGATATGTTACATGCAAACTGGGCCAGAATTGTGAAGCTTGCAACTACTTGCATGCTTTACTTATCATCATCAGTGTCAATGTTGGGGAAATCTTGAGCTGAACGTCTAGCAACCCTTGGAATATGGCATCTCCATTAGCCCAGTTGTGCTCATGATCCCCATTCTCATTGACTTCTAACCCATGCCCAGGTGAGGTTGGGATGTATTTGTATGCAAGATGTATTTCTGTACTGTACACATTTTGGTAGATTTTAGTAAAATATGCACTTTTGGTGCTGATCAACAAGTTATTGAAATAATCAGATTCCATTATAATGGGAAAGTGGTAGGCCAGATCATCTGTCGAGTGTCATCCTGGCCAAGGCATAATAATATTGATAACATCTGTGAATGAAGCCCTAATATGCTGAGACTTTGGAACCAGTTTTGTCACTGTTTCCATTGTCAAGAGGAAGAGATATTTTACCAGCAGATAACATGCTTCACATGCAGAAATTATCAAATAGCCACCTCAAATATATCCCCATTTTTGCAGAACACAAATGGATATATGGTCCAGCCTACTTTTGTCTGTTCATTTGTCATATTAACAGTAATTGTTGGTGCTAGGATACAGTGTCTGTGGTTCTACTAAACCACTAATTTTGTAGCAGAAGGAAAGTTTCTTTATGGAAAATTGTGTGAAAAGTAGATGGTTATCTGTAAGTAGACAACTGTAGTGGTACATGCTGAACTACAAAGGACACAATTCTTGAACATAAGTCAGTTACATGTCAAGTTAAACACTGAGACAGAGGTCAATATTGAACAGTGATAATAAAAATCAGGCCTAAATGCTGAATTAAAAACATCAACTATTCGTTAGTTTTCAGGAATCCACAGAGGGTAAATGTCCTGAATTACAAAACATACAATCAATAATGTCTGTTCCATTTATACTTAGAAAACCAGCAAATGAGAAGATTGCAAAGATAGTGGTGACATTTCTTAAAATAGGCATAGACTTGTTGTCAGTATATTATTGCCTTGGGTAAAACCTGAAGTGGGTATTCTTCCTCCATCTCTGCACAAGTATCAATTATTGAAGCATTCTGCTTAGGTTAGCCTTTAGCTTTTGCAGGTTATATGATTAAGAGGATACTTTGTTCTTCGCTATGTTAGATGGGAGACATAGGAATTAGTCAAACAACAGCTTTCATGGAGTCCTGCTGCACTAATTGAACTGCTCAGTGAAATTAGTGTTCAGAACTAAAGATCTCTGAACCGATGTATCAGCCTTTCAAGAGATCTGGAACACCTTTACTGCTGCTGTTGACATCTCTGCTTGTAAACAATTCTAAATATATTTGGATTCATTGTGGAAAAGATCCCAGTGTCAATGCATTATAACATATACCTCTTTTGTAAGATAAATATGAATACCTATTTAGACTATAAAAAAATATATCTCGTGATAATTTCTCAAGGATAGCAATACCTTCCAGACAGTTTAGTCTTCCTTATTGATATCAAATATTATTTGATTATATTTTACCATGTTTTAGTTTAAGGCACTGTAAGCCATCTTGAGTATATTTATTTTATTTTATTAATAAATTTCTATATTACCCTTCATGTGAAGAGCACAATATAAAAACACAATAATACATAACACAATAATAAGCAAAGAATAGCAACTCCCTCACAGTTTAAAAGGCCATAGATTGTTTCATTAGCCAAAGGCCTGAGAGGAGAATGTTTTTGTCCAGCTGATGCTGTTCAGCTGGGACTGATGTGGCAGATGTTGCTTAGAGCTATTGAGTCAGAGCTCCAGTCCAGCGAGGAGCCACGTACCCTCAAGTCCTCCACTGCAAAGGTGGATTTAGGGGAGCACAACCGGTCCGGTTGCACTGGGCACTGAGCTTCGAAGGTGCTGCGGGGGACGCCACAACTGTGATTTAGAACGGAGCATGAGAAGCAGTAGGGAGGCAAATTTTGGCATTGCACAGGGTGCCACTGAAATTTGAGACCCCAAGGACCCACTGGGAAGCAGTCAACTGGCTCTTCCTCCGATGTTCCTGGAGGCCCTTTCTCTCACAGGGGTGCTGTGCATACATTTTGCCTCCACATTCAAGATACACATTTTAATATAATTAGAAACAATAAATTCCTTCCTTCAAGGAGTTTGCATCAGAGGTTGCATCTGAAATTTGCATCAGAGGTTGCATCTGAAATTTGGCAAAGCAGAGTGTACTGAATGTGTTAATATTGCATGCAGTGAAAAACTTGTTGCATTTCTTTGTAAGGTGAGGACCTACTTTATGCTCAGAACAATCTGTTTGTACCAAAACTCCATCAGAAAGGGTATACAATTATTTTCATACAGAAGATCCTCATTTGCCGAATGATTATGCTCTAGGAAAAATACAGCATGGTGTATGACTGTATAGAATTCTGTATAGAAAATGTGTAATATTAGAAAGGAAGCCTATTTTATTAGATGAATGGTACAATTCCTTCCTTTTTTGTTGAAAATAATGAGAAAAATGACTTGCATTTGTCCTGCCAAAGTAATATCCAAAACATATATTATTATGCTGATATACTGTCAAGTGTAGCAAGCATAGCTGTTAAACTGAAATCAAATGGTCAGTTGAACTTGATTTAGGTTATCATAAATATCCTTTGTAGATATTGTCAGTGAATATTTAACTAGTTTTGAAATCATAAGGCTCATATCTCAGTGAATGTAAATTGCAGAGTAGTGATGCCTTTTCTTCAGTTAGAAGCTTTGACATTCACTAAGACTAAGGAGCTAGTGTTGTCTGTGACTTTGAGCTTCAGCTTGTCTTTTACAAAGACAGTTTTGTTTTTATTATCTCTAAAAGTGTCAAAATAGTAAGAGGATTAGGTTTTGGCTTTTTTCTCCCTCCAGTATGCTTTCTATGATTTTATGGGGATTAGATGCTCATTTTGCCATGCAAAAGAGTTCATTTAGATTGTTACATCCAGTGAGACCCTTTTAAAAAAGATATTCTATGGTTGGGATAATGCCTGCAACCTTTGTGTTAGGGCTGGGGAATTTTTTACCCACCCATGGGCAACCTTATAGGAGCTGGATGCCAGTGATAGGTGGAGCCAGGGGGCAAAAAGTGGGTAGTGCAATAGATGTGACTTAACTTCATATGTCAGGCTATATTCCAGCCACACAAAAAATCAAAGGGCTCTGCACACACCCAAACACCACCCAGGCAAGCAAGAGGCTTTGTAGCTCAAGGGCATCTTTCAGTCAGACAAAAGTACTTGAGGTGGGCACAAAGCAGGGGCAATGTGGGGTGTGTTCTGGGAAGAGTCCTGAAGCTGGGTAGAGAGGCCTGGAGCGTTTTGCTCTCATCACTGATTGAAGACATATCGGACAGGGTTCATATCCCTTGCCCTAATGATCCCATTGGTCTTTAAGGAGATTAATACCCAAATATATAAAAATAGCCTTTAGAGATAGTACTTCCTTGGACACTCTCACAAGAGGGAATGCACAATTCTGAAATGATATTCCAAGTCAAGGATGCCTATGTAATTGTTACACTTGTATGGATCATATATTCTGTGTAGAAGCAAAACTTTGTCCATTTGGTACTCCCTGTCCCTTTTGACAAATATTAGTATGGCTGACAGATTGGTAAATGCCACGCTTTATTGGCTTCTCCTGTTAAAATTCAATTTTCTTACACTCCCTTGAACAATGCAATGGCTGTCCATGCAGAAATCCCTGAATACCAGGTGTAACATCTTGTTAGTGCCAACATCATTCTTAGATAACAGTGTTGCCACAGCTCCATCTACTTAGGCTTCTAAAGTTGTCACATTGTACCTATAGCCCTTATCACACATCACTTCTGTTTTCAGGTAACTTGCTAAACAGAAAAAAGAAAACCTATTTCTTTATGTCAAGGTACCATGTATCTTTCTCGGAAAGCAACCTGTATTGCATACTATTGCTTCCTGATGGTCTTCAAAATGATTGTCAGTTGTATCCAGTTTGCTGACTGAAGACTCTTTGATTCAGTGGAAGCTCCAATCAATATAATGGGCAAGGATGCAAGTTTCACTCCCCTCTCCCCACTGTTTTAAAAGCATATCCCAAACTAGGGGTGATGGAGCTGAAGGGAGGGTGTAAATATGGGGGGGGGGGTTAGTTTTCCTGTTCCACTAACAAATGCCCCTGCAGATACCAAGAGCCTTCTGTTATCAAAGGGGCATGATTGAATACAGCCTCCTAGGTTCAAATGTCATAGTCTTGGAAACCAGAGGCCTTTCTCCTGGGCATGGTCGGCCAATTGGTGCCAAAGAAGGATAGAACTTTTTTTATGTATGCAACAACAGCAGCAAGAATACTCATAACGAAGTATTGGAAGACACAAGATTTACCCACCCAGGAAGAATGGCAGATGAAGTTGATGGACTATATGGAACTGGCGGAAATGACTGGCAGAATCCGAGACCAGGGAGAAGAATCGGTGGAAGAAGACTGGAAAAAGTTTAAAGATTATTTACAGAAATACTGTAAAATTAATGAATGTTAGAAAAATGTTGGAATGAAGTTATATGGCTTTAGTAGAAATGTTATAAGGAATTAAGTATAGATAGATTAACAGAGTATTAAAGGGAAAAATAAGGTTAGAATGTGTTAAGATAATTATAGGATAGAAAACAGAGGAAGATGGAAAGGAATTGCTGAAACAATTAATAGAAGTGGAATACAAAAAGGGAGGTGTGAGGAGGCCGTGGAAATAAGTGAATGAAAGATAAGATATTGAAATTGGATTGTGTTTTAAATGGTTTTTGTTTTGTTTTGTTAGTTGTTTGTGTTAGTGTTTTGTAGTGTTTTTTGTATTGTATTGTATTGTTGTATTTATTTTTTTTGGTTTTCGGTAGTGTTGTGTTTAAACTGTTGAAAAATTAATAAATATTTTTTTTAAAAAAAATAAAATAAAATAAAATGTCAGAGTCTTGAAGTAATCTTGTGTCCAACAGATCCATAAATATCAAAAAGAAATTGACTGTCAAATAATGCAACTATTCTTCTGAAGACTTTTTTTTGTTCTTATGTTGAGAGTCAGGAACCTGGGGGTGATTGAGGTCTCTCTATCTGACCCTCACTCCCACTCACCGCCCATCATCTGCTTCATATTCCTCAAGTGCTTTTGCTTAGCTGACATGAAGTGTGAAGTATCTTCATTGCCTGGTGAGGAGGATGGAAAGTGTGTGTGTGTAGAAACTCCTGGCTTCAGTGTGGCTTGAATGTAGCCTGCTATTCAAAGAGTGTTACCGCATCCATTGCTCTGCCCAATTTTGCCTTCCCTCCACCCACTTTCACCTCTAGCTCCGCTCACCACTGTTGTGCAGTTCCCAGTTGATTCTCCTGAGGGAATGTGGCTCTTAAGCTGGCAAAGGTGTTCCATCCCTGCCTTACACAGTAACCCATGAAGAGTCATGAGTGTGCTACAGCCAACATGAAATTGTGGGATCCCATGCATAATAAATTATGTTGCCATACTTCTGAGTTGTTGCAGAAATTTTGCCTGCTAAATGCAGGATGGTATCAGAGTTCATTTCATCATTCACACTTCAGGCAACCTAACGTAATGTGACTTGATAGCTCCAAATCATGTGACTGGCTGATTTATTTATTTTTGGCATTTTTATTATATATAGTTTTTCCTTTTCGGTCATTTCATATACCATCCTGTCCCAATTTTGTTACATGATAGTTTAAAAATGATGTTGTGATTGGAAAGTACATGCTGTGGCTCATAAGTCACAGAAGCATGGGAGGAAATAGAGAGTTGTTCCCATGCTCATTCTAGTACTTTGTTTATTTGATATACACATCTGTAAAGACTGCTGGCTTAAGGAAAAAGTGAAGGATAAGCACGGCAGCACGATTACTACTAAATGGCTTTTGTAAAACGTTTGTTCCCCTTATCAACAGATCGCAGAAGTGCAAACTAAAATCTAGGCTTTTAAAATAAGGAATATTGAAGTTCCTTGATAAGATCAGTACTGATGGAGAAATATCCCTCGAAAAACAGCCTTTCTACCCTTCAATAAGCAACTGTAGGGGAGCTTTTATACTTTCTAGGTTACATCTTAGTGCATGTGAGCCACACTGACCCAACAGAGATGGTGATTTCCAGAGTCCTTTGCAATGCACAGGAGAGGCTTTGTAGCAGAGGAATTATTGTTAAAGTTAAAGTTAAAAGTGCTTCATGAGGAAGGAAGTTTGAAAACCAGTGGGCCAGCCAGGGAGGAACTTCTATATTTCATTTTGGCATTGCTGTGATGGTTCTCCTCTACCTTTTCCCTCCACACCCATTTCCTTGTATGTTATGCCTTTTTAGTTTTTAAACCAAAGGGCACGGTTTATCTCTCATTTTTAAAAATTGATGTGAGTTGCTTTGGGAAACAATATTTGAGAAGTAGGGTAGAAATAAAATTAATTCTAGGTGCTAGAATTATTTTGGTTTTGCAGACATTTAAAACTTCAATACATGTAAGAAAAAAGACTATTTCAGAGGGGCTGTTCTGTACCCTGCTCCTAAATAATGCATCATGACAGAGTAGATTTGTCTTGCTATGCTGTATAATCCTAAACCTGTAAGATCTCCACCATCCCCAGCAGGAAAAACCTTACATTGCAGGAAGCATAACACTTACTGTTTTTATATTGATTTATTACAGCCTTGTATTTTAAATGTTGTTGTAAGCCCCTCTGAGCAATGCAAATGCACTGGAAGGACCGTATTTAAATCTCTCAGGTTGGCTGATAATAGATAAAGAATTCCCCGCCTTAAAGAATCTCCTCTACTTGTTTTCTATATGCCTAGAAATTCCACAGAATTTTATGTATGGGCCATGCTGTCGAATCATTTACTGAAATGCTGTTAAGTCCTTAGTCATCAGTTTGATGATGCCAAGGAACTCAAGCATATTTTTGCTGATAATTCAAGTATGAAATTTTGCATTTATACATTCTTGTAAATATGTATTTTTCATCGAGCTCTTTTTTAAAAAAATTACTCTGTCTCAGTAGTATAAGGTATAAATATATAAATGCTGTCACTTTCCAGGTGACAGCATTTATATATCGGCTGGGTGAGGACTGCAGGGCCTGCTCCCTTCCAGGGCCTTTTCCAACTGGCCCAGGGGGCGCGGCCCAGGCCCTCTCTCCCAGCTATAAAGGGACTCCTGCTGCGGGGAGGCCTCGGACCATCGGCTGTGGGGAGGACTGCAGGGCCTGCTCCCTTCCAGGGCCTTTTCCAACTGGCCCAGGGGGCGTGGCCCAGGCCCTTATTTGGAACAAACTTTTGGGGAAGCTGGGAAGTGTTCTGCAATTGCTTCCCTGTTCCAAGTGGTTAATGTGTTTTAAAATGTCCTCAAGCAGTCGGTGGCAATTTAAATTTGTATTTCTTTTTTTTCCTTTTTTCCTTTGTTGGATATTTGGCTGGGGATTAATTTTAGTATAATTGTTCTGTTTTTGTTTTCTGTTGTTTTATTGGTTCTGTATAGTTTGTGTTTTGTTTTTAAGGGGCGGGATCAGGGCTGCCTGGGAATGGGGCCCCAGCCAACACGATGGCTGGGACAAGTTCCACAGGGGGGGAAGCACTGGGACATCCGATCTCGGTGATCATGGGCAGGAGGAGGAGTTACTCTAAGACCAGACCATGTCATTACCGAGGAGGCAGGTTTAGTCGTTGTTTGAAGACTATCGCTGCCTCCGGGTCTGGCCTTGACCGGATGGATACTGGAATCAACAGGGGAAACCCACATGACCTGAAGGTGTTTCTGTGTAATGCCAGGTCAATGATGAATAAAACCACTGCCATCCATGACCTGATTGTGGATGGAGGATTTGACCTGGCATGTGTGACAGAGACCTGGTTGGAGGAAGCAGATGGGCCTGTCCTTGCTGCCGCTTGCCCACCAGGTTTCTCTTACGCACAGCAACCCAGGTCTTGTGGGTGGGGAGGGGGGGTTGCAGTGATTTTTAGGAAGTCATTAGTTTGCATCAGGCGTCCTACTGGGAAGACCCAGTTTTCTGAGTGCATGTTCTGGAAGTTGGGCAATAGGGGAAGTACAGGATTCCTTTTGGTGTACCGACCTCCCCGCTGCACCAAGGATTCCCTGTCCGAGCTGCTTCAGGTCATGGCGGATGTTCTCCTGGAGACACCTAGTTTGGTTGTCCTAGGGGATTTTAACATCCATGCCGACACGACCTTACAAGGGGCCGCTCGGGACTTCATGGAAAGCATGGCCTCCATGGGGCTGTCCCTGAATAAGTTGGGCCCAACTCATAGTCATGGACATGCCTTAGACCTGGTATTCACCTCTAGTGACGTGGGTGATCTGACACTAAGTAAAAGTGAAACCAAAGAAGTGCCATGGTCAGATCACTTCCTGGTGCAACTGGACTTCTCCGCGACCCTTCCCCTCTGCAGGGAGGTGGGACCAATTCGGATGGTCCACCCCTGCCACTTAATGGATCCAAATGGTTTCCAGAGAGTGGTAGGGGATGCTTTATCCCATGTTGATGGCCTTTCAGCTGATTCCCTGGTGGCCCGCTGGAATGCGGAGTTAACCAGGGCTATCGACTGTCTGGCTCCGAAGCGCCCTCTCCGATTGCATGGAGCCCGGACAGCCCCGTGGTTTTCTTCAGAGCTGAGGGTGATGAAACAATCGCTGAGACGGCTAGAGCGTCGGTGGCAGAAAACTCACTCCAAATCTGACCGGACACAGGTTAGACCTCAACATCGAGCCTACCAAGTGGCGATAGCGACGGCGAAGAAGACTTTCTTCACCGCCTCTATTGCATCTGCAGAAAATAGTAGCAGGAGACTCTTTCAGGTGGTCCGCAATTTAACGGAACCACGTTTACCACCGGGGCCTTGTAAAGACCCCAAGATCTCCTGCAACGATTTTGCAAAGTTTTTTGCAGATAAAATGACTCATATTCGGAAGGAGCTAGACACCACCATGGGAGCAGGGCTGGGGCGGGAGAGTGCTAGAGCTCTGTCTGGTCAAGTTGCATGGAATCAATTTCAATCCATTACCCCCGAGGATGTGGACAGGCTGCTTGGACACGTGAAACCAACCACCTGTCTCCTTGATCCTTGCCCATCCTGGCTAATAAAAGCAAGCCGGGAAGGGCTGGGCGATGGGCTCTGCGGGTTGGTGAATGCTTCCCTCTGTGAGGGCACATTCCCAGATCCGCTGAAAGAGGCGGTCATTAAACCGCTTCTTAAAAAACCATCTTTAGACCCGGCCAGTATGGCCAACTATCGCCCAGTCTCAAATCTTCCATTCTTGGGCAAGGTGATTGAGCGTGTGGTTGCTGAACAACTCCAGGCACGCCTGGAGGATGCGGACCATTTGGATCCCTTCCAATCAGGGTTCAGGCCTCATCATGGGACTGAAACTGCCTTGGTCGCACTGGTTGATGATCTCCGGCGAGCTAGGGACAAAGGTGAGAGTTGTTTCCTAGTTCTGCTGGATCTCTCAGTGGCCTTTGATACAATCGACGATAACATCCTTCTGGACCGTCTAGAGGGGTTGGGAGCTGGGGGCACTGTTATACAGTGGTTTCGCTCCTTCTTCCTGGGCCGTGTTCAGAAAGTGGTGGTGGGGGATGAGTGTTCAGACCCTTGGGCCCTCACTTGTGGGGTGCCTCAGGGTTCCGTCCTCTCCCCCATGCTTTTTAACATCTATATGAAGCCGCTGGGAGAGATCATCAGGGGGTTTGGACTGGGTGTCCATCAATATGCAGATGATACCCAGCTCTACCTCTCTTTCAAATCAGAACCAGTGAAGGTCCTGTGTGAGTGCCTGGAGGCGGTTGGAGGATGGATGGCGGCTAATGGATTGAAGTCCTGACAAGACAGAAGTACTGTTTTTGGGGGACAGGGGGCGGGCTGGTGTGAAGGACTCCCTGGTCCTGAATAGGGTAACTGTGCCCCTGAAGGACCAGGTGCGTAGCCTGGGAGTCATTTTGGACTCACAGCTGTCCATGGAGGCGCAGGTCAATTCTGTATCCAGGGCAGCTGTCTACCAACTCCACCTGGTATGCAGGCTGAGACCCTACCTGCCCGCGGACTGTCTCGCCAGAGTGGTGCATGCTCTAGTTATCTCCCGCTTGGACTACTGCAATGCGCTCTACGTGGGGCTACCTTTGAAGGTGACTCGGAAACTACAGCTAATCCAGAATGCGGCAGCTAGACTGGTGACTGGGGGCGGCCGCCGAGACCACATAACACCAGTCTTGAAAGACCTACATTGGCTCCCAGTACGTTTCCGAGCACAATTCAAAGTGCTGGTGTTGACCTTTAAAGCCCTAAACGGCCTCGGCCCAGTATACCTGAAGGAGCGTCTCCACCCCCATCGTTCTGCCCGGACGCTGAGGTCCAGCGCCGAGGGCCTTCTGGCGGTTCCCTCATTGCGAGAAGCAAAGCTACAGGGAACCAGGCAGAGGGCCTTTTCGGTAGTGGCGCCCGCCCTGTGGAACGCCCTCCCATCAGATGTCAAAATGATAAACAACTACCTGACATTCAGAAGACATCTTAAGGCAGCCCTGTTCAGGGAAGTTTTTAATGTATGATATTTTAGTGTTTTTTGGTTTCTATGGAAGCCGCCCAGAGTGGCTGGGGAAACCCAGCCAGATGGGCGGGGTACAAATAATAAATTATTATTATTATTATTATTATTATTATTATTATTATTATTATTATTATTATTATTATTTAGAAGCATTCATGGGTTATGTGTACTGTTGACAATCCTTGTTAAAAGTGTCTTGTTTACTATACTAGTAATTTTGTCACTCTGGGACATCATTTATTTTGGACTTGTGCTCTGTCAACATTTCTAATTGCCTAATTATCTGCTCTGTTGCTGAAATAATGCTTTAGAAATGAATGCTCCCCCCCCCAATTTTCCCCTACTTACGTGTGAACTTAATTTGCTCCTTACCTTATATTTGCAACGTTGAGATTTTTTAGTTCATTGAGATAAAGTTCATCAGATATATCAAAGATCGAGGAAATGATTTAATCAAGTCCAGCAGCAGCCCTCACAGAAATCTTTTCCCTGTGGGCATACCCTTTGGTAGCTCCATCTTTATCCATTATTAACAGTTTGAAATATCATTCCATTTTCTGCCTGCACTAATTTGCTGAGTTAGCTTCTGTTAATTATGACTTTAATCTGTGATTCAGAGCACGACAGGGGGCAAAATTAACCAATTTCCACAGCAATTTTTTACTGTGTTGCTTCGTTCTCTTTTTTTTCCCTTCAAGTGACAGTGTGGAACAGAGCTGGTGTGAATATGTTGCCTACAAAGAGATCTAGGCATTACCACTTTGTTGCCTTTGTCTTTTCCCTAACCATATTGCAGACTTGCACAACATTGCTGAGATTCTTTCCTAACAGAATTTTATTCACTACTGTAAAATACCTTATCTTAGATAGTATGCTCATGGATAGGAATTTGAAAGTTCTCAGAAGGATGGACCTGTGGTTTACTGTTATGTTAAATGCCTATTGCTTATGTTACTGTATTCTTGTGAAAATCTATTTATATATATATATATATATATATATATGCAGGCAAGGTAAATATAAGGAAGGACTTCCCATTTAAAAACAAACCACCAAGAACACTGATTTGCGGCACTTTGTAGCCAGCTTCCCATGCTTCAGTTAAAGCCCAGGGAAAGACATGAGTTAATTCTATCCATGGGGCATTTTCATATCAGGAAAAGTCGGCAGCCAGGAAAGGTGCTGAGCGCTAGAGAAATGTTTAATGGAAAGAAAAACACATTCATCCTCCTCCATATACTGCAGTGATAAGTGCAACCTCCCACTTCCCAAAATTCTAAAGAAATTTTAAAGTGCCCTATGAATGAGCAGAAAGATGGAAGCCTCTTTTTTTTGGTGAAAGAAAACTTTTAAGAAATTAGAAGACAAATTTTGGCGCAACACTGATTTTCTATTTTGTATTCTTACTCACATCCTTATTGCCAGGAAAACTCAGAATAACCTAATATCATTAAAATTGTGGTGCCGATTAATATTACAGTCCTTGATCTCCTTTTGCTAGACACAGAAGTTCCTCATGGGTATATACATGTACACAGTTTGAAAAGATACACAGAATTTCTGATCTGCCTCCTAAAATGTTGTCAATTTTTTCTGTTAGTATGTTCTAAACACTTTGATGCTTCTAGCTAAATATAAAATTGGCATTTAACCTTTTATTTGGAAAAGAACTATTGAACCTGTGTTAATCTGTATGGATGTTTAAAAGCTATAACTTACTTTGCTGTTGTAAGTGGTTACGAGCTTCTAGTTGTGATTTTATCTATACCCTTATGGCCTTTCTCACTTTTTTTACAGCGTTCCTACATTCCAGAGCCTTCCTGAAGAGATACTCAGTAAGCTTGCTGATGTCCTGGAAGAGGTATTTAACTTTTAATGTTTTGTGTTAGTAAGAGGAGTATAGTAGGAAGTCTTTTGTTTACAAAAGTAGTTCATCTATGCCAGCCACTTCTGGGGCACTTCTACTGAAGTAAAGTATCTTCTCTTGGATAATGGTGTTTATGGTGCAACTGATGTCCTTTGAAAAAAAAAAAAAAAGGTGAAAAGATCAAGTGGCATATAGTCTACTTCAGCAGAGATTCTGTTTCTAGGGAATTACAAAATTGACATTTTCCTGAAGACTTGTCCACACAGCGCTTGTAGACTAAACACTGTGAGTGAACAATGAAATCACACCTTCAAAGTTGGAAAAAACAACAACTTTCAAAGTGTATTTAGCATACTCATACTCGTTGTATTGGATGTGAATTAGCACGGCACCAGATACTAACCTCAGTCCTCAAATTGGGTTTGGCATTCATTTAATAGTGGTGCCTGGTGCTGTTATGGGGGTTGTGGTTGGAATTGTGAATTCAGGAATGATCCCCAGCACTTTACAACCTGAAGCCTAACAGCCACCCCACCACAATCAGCTCAGAATCACCTAAACGTAGCCTCCAGTGGGAATGGAGAATGGCTATAGATGGTAGTGGATGCCATAGTCATATGACAGCCATGGTTGCCAAGGAAGCTAGAAGCATCCATTTCTGCTAGGGAGTTTAGAGACCTCAGGAAGAGGCCTCTGCAATCGTCAGCCTTCACTGTTAGGTTCCCTTTCCTCACCTTGCAAGGGAAGTTTAAGAAAATTTGGAGAGCAGAAATTGTGGAGGATTGGTAACAACTCACTTGGGCTCAGTCTTTCCAAGTTCTCTCAGAGAAAAAAAAGTGTAAAATATCTAGTCAATTAAGATGTCAGCTCAAGGGAAATCACATGTCCAGTTGTTAACCACAGCTTTTTGAACAGTTGAGTTCAGCATGTACAGCTGACATAGTGCTCCTGGATGTCAGACTGGCTGAAAACCAGAAGTGATAAAAGACCTGAGGGAATGTTAAAACAGGGTCTCAGATACCTCTCTACCAGACTTCCTTGTCTTTTCTGACTGGTCTGGCACTACAGAAGTTTTGACCAGCTTATGCTACCTGGTCTAACAAATGTTTCCAGCCAGTTATTCCATTGAAATTAAGCTCACTAGGTTTAAAATACATTGCCTTTCGGTAGTTGCGCTGCTAGCATGAATATTTTTAAAATGAATACATGTTTCACTGCCTATAGGAGAGTCGGTGCCTTCTTTTTCTCCATCACTCTTGTAGCCTTATGCCTTCCATCTTCTCTGCAGTTCTGCCCCATCTCACTTTTCAATGGTATTCTGATGAGCTAGGCTTCATATAATTCCATGCAATTAAGGTATACTAATGCTAGAATTTTGATGAACCATTTTTAATGACCCTCAAGTCCTGGGGGATGTGGGAAGTCTTGTATCCGCTCATTCAAAATGTATTAAATACATGTTAATTTCACATCAAGCAACTTGTGAATGTTATTTGTAATTTGCTTCCTAATTACTACTTTTGCACCTGCAAAATTGCATACTAGCAAGTCCTGTAGGCACAATTAATGTCCATTAATATGTCATCTTATGTGCGTTAATTATATGACATCTATACATGCAAACTGTGTGCTGTTCTCCTTGCGATTATGTATTTTCACATGTTCTTGGTTTATACAAGAAAATAAGCTGTGTTTCTTGAGCAACAACTCACTATTTAAATGTTCACAAGGATAGTTTTGACATTTTAAAAGCAGTTACCATCTGACCTTCATTAATATTTATATACTGTCTTTTTCTGCTTTTATCTAGCTGCTAGATTCTAGCACATGGACAATGGAATTGACGTGCAAGGAAAAATAGTAATTTGGGGAAAGAGCTACAAATTGTATAACATGTAAACTGTTCCTTTGAAACATAAGGTATATGGGGAAAGTGGTGAGCCTGCAGAACAAACACTATAATTAAATATTGCCAGGCCCACACCACATGTTAAGAAAAATTGGTGCTGGGAGCCATAGCCCCCTTTTCAAGTACCTGTTTTCCTCTTTCTAGTGCCTGATGTTATTACAATGAGCATTCCTTTTGCCTACTCTACATAATTGGCTGCTGTTAGTGCGGATCTTAATGATATCAGGCTGAACTACATATTATTCAGTGACGGAGCCCTTTGTTCTTTGTGTTGTATAGTTCCACCCTAATTTTGCATCCTAATTTTAAATACATCAGCCATCAATAATGATAAGAAGCCTGACATGAAATGTATACAAGTATCAGACTCCTCCCCTCTAGAAATGAAAACCATTCTAAAAAATCTCAATGTTGGGTTATTCCACACCATTTTCCCCTAATTTCTGTCTTGCTCCTTGCTCTCAGTTTCCCCATTCCAGCTTGCATTAGAATATAAACAACTACGTGCGCTCACATATTATATGCTTGTAAACACTGCTTTCAATTTTTTTTAATATAGATTAAGCAGTATCAAAATGATCTAAGTAAATAAATAAATAATGTATCTATAATGGATATATCATTTTAGCAATTTCCTTTTTCTGCATACATTGCATTAGGCCATAAAAGAAACTTCAAAAATGTTCAAATGTTTCCACTTCCTTTGAGAATGGCATGGCCCTAGAAAAATCTCTCTCTTTACATAACTGAAGAGTTGGTCAAGTAGGTAATTTGTTGACATAGGAGCTAATGGCTGGAAGCAGGGTAGAAAAGTGCATGCAAGCCTTCTCAGTAGCTTTTCCTTTTGCAAATACATCCAGTTGCACTTACCTCCATCCCATTCCCATCCCTCTGATTGCATTTAGGATGCTAAGGGCTGGTTTTGGAACTTCAGCCTCCATCAGACAGCAAAGCAGAGGAGTTTTAATTAGATTTTTTTTTTAAGGACCCCAAGCTGAATCAGGTAATCTGCAGAGCACATAAGCAGGGTCTGAACCAAATTCTGTGGTTCTGCACACTGCTAATATATGTTGTTGTTGTTGTTTAGTCATTTAGTCGTGTCTGACTCTTCGTGACCCCATGGACCAGAGCACGCCAGGCACTTCTGTCTTCCACTGCCTCCCACAGTTTGGTCAAACGCATAATATATAGGATTGCACTATTACCAAAACGTGTGCTTAGGAGCACAGCTTTTCTTTTTCAACCTTATCTAATATGGTTTATCTCGGAAGGTTTTCTGGATTTCTGTTTTGTTTTTATTTATGGGTAGCATTCCATATGCATGATAGAAATCTCTCTGCCTGTGATGTTTCATCAAAATCAAAGGTACTTAAATTATCTTTCAAAGTAACTGCATTTTATCTAGGTTGGTAGTCTTACAAGCACTGAATGAGAATAGCTGACAGGCACTGTTTGAGGCAAGGAATAATCTCTCCTTTCTTCATAGCACAATTTAATATCCTCTTTCTCCTTATGAAACTGTGAATAATCTAGCATGGCTGCAGTGCAACTCTCTTACAAACTGTTAGCTAATACACAGAAGCAAAAAAAGCTACTTGAAATTGCCTATTAGGCGATTCTTATGTGCAAATGCTGTTGTGAGGATGGTGGTAAAAAGGCTGTTATGTAATGAGATCACATCTTTAAACTTGGAAATTGTATGATGATTTTATTTAGCATATTGTAATGGATGTGAATTATCAAAGCACCAAGTCATCAGGGCCGTGTTACCCATAGGTGCTAGGGGTACAGGGTGCCGGGCTCTCAGGGGCACCAGGCCAAGAGTCCAGAGCCAAGATTTGGGGTCCAGGAATTGGGAAGAGCCGACAGCCGCTGCTGAGCAGAGCAGAGCAGAGCCCTTCGGAGCGCCGCATCTCTTCTGCTACGGGCGAGTCATTCACTAAGTCAGCCAGCCGGCTCCACCCTCCTGCACACGCTGCTAACACGAGGCGCCTGGCTTTGCTTAGTTGCCACCGCCTCAGGCGGTGTTGCACTGGGCTCTGATTGCTCCTCCCCCGGCATCCGGCCCCGGCCTTGCTCTGCTGCCACTGCCTCGGGCTCCTCTGTTGTTGCTGAGACAGCCGGCCAGGCCAGCTCTGCCGTGCGCGCCTCGCTGGCCTGCCCTAAAAAAAGTCAACAACTTTGGGGTACCCCCCCAAAAAAGGTTGACCACTCTGGGCAACGGGGGGGGCGCCAGGCGGATCTTTGCACCCTGGTGCCACATGTGCTTAAGACGGCCCTGCAAGTCATCATCCTATGGCATGCCTAATAGCAGTGAATTATTTTAAATATATATAGTATAAGAATAATACTGATCATTGAACTAAAATAGCTTAAGGCCACAATTCTGTGTAAACATTTCTGGAAGTCTGTTCCAATGCATGGTACAACTTTAGACTAAAGTGAGAGCTGACATGATTGAAAGCTCTTTCACACAAAAATAATACCCCCCCCCCGTGTCTCTCTCTCTGTGTGTGGAGAATGTGCACACTAGCCCCAAGATCTAGCTTGTATTTGTAGCTGTGGGAAGCAGTGTGATTTGTTACTCTGGGCCTTTCCAATTTGACTTGTTTTTCTTTAACAACTCTGGTTTCAGCACCATTCACTATAATAGGGAATCTAAAAATGGCTGCAACTCCCCCTTTCCCCACCCCACATAATTTGAACTGTAGTATACCCCTTCATAAAGGGCAAGTTTCAGAATATCTGCAGTGGTTCTCCCTTAAGAAAAGATCTCACCTTGGACCTGGGGGTGAAATAGGAATCATAGCAGGTGGGTAGTGGGGGAGGGGGAAGGAACATGGATCCCCAAAAAAGACTGATGTGGGAAAATGTCATCCCCAGTAAAGTCCCTGTTGCCCAAAGGGTTGTTGCTGAGAAGTGGACTTCTGTCCCCTACCCCACCCCCAATTTGGAGGGCTATAGCCTATTTTCCCTGGAGATGAAATCTCTCTCTTGACTTGTATAGGTGGAAAAAGCCTCTGGATCACCAGAGAAGACGGTAGTGGAAGAAACTGTACCCTTTCCAGCAAGGGCCCTCGTATCGCAAGGTCTTTGGTGGTGGTGACTCCCCTACCCTGGATTTTTAGTATACAGCTTCTTCTCACTGGGAGAGAGAAACCTCTCCATTAACTTGAGAAGAGATTGAGGGGGAAAGAGCAGGGGAAGACCATGGATCCTGAGGAAAGATTGGGGCTGGATCTAGACACATCAAAGAAGTGTTTCAGTTTAAAGCTTTTTAATTTAACCAGGGAAAGCAGGTAGAGAAAAAACGGGACTACATGTCGCCATCTGGTAGTGCCATGTTATATCGCCCATACAACGCATATACGGTAAATCGTTTTTTTCCTTTACCAGTCTAGTTGAGTCCTGGGAGAAATGTCATCTTCCCAGCAAGTTGTCACCCCAAGGGTGATTGCTAAGAGGTAGGACCTCTGGCCCAACCACAGATTTTGGGGGATACAGCCTCTATCTTCCTCTTGGGAGATAGAGATCTTTCCATTAACTTGCATAGGAAAAAGGTGATAGTAATAACATTAAAAAAAAAAACCCCAGCAGAGATCCAGGTAAAAAAACCTGACTTTTAAATATTTACAATATTTACTGGATTTGAGCAACAGTGTTGGCATTTAGCAAAAGATACATGCATAGATCTGGTGCATATGTGTTGTACAGACAACGACCGTTTTGTGTGTGTTCAAGGCACGCATGACCGTACATGCATGCGCCATGGTTGGACACTGAATAGGGCATAATATGGTGAGGTGGACTTACACATGGCCTGCCATCGCACACAATGACCCAGAAAGCAACCCCCATGCAAATTGGGGGTTGCCTGTATCTGTATGCATTGGTTTAAACTGTCTTGATATTTTATGCAGGTGGTGGTTTATAGATATTTTTTTACAAATAAAGTAAGAAATTGCAGCCCATGACTGCAGTCATGCACACACATACCTCTTTGTGAGTCTTAAGTATGGATATGTGAGCCCTGAATCATTTGATGGGAGAAAAATAGTTTCCCCTATGCTATCAACTAAATTCTAGCATTTCAGTTTACCTGGCTTTTAGAGCTGTTAAAGCGACCCTTTTTTTTTTGTTTGTTTCATCAGACTCAAGTATTTGTCACTAAAAAGTATTTTTGAAGTGGGGAGGACTCAATTGTTCAATGCTCCCATAACAGGTTTGTATTCAACTCTCTGTGAATAATGAGAGTGGAGAGGCTGACAGAATTGAATAGCATACCTCATAAAAAGAAACTGATCTGTAAACTCAAGATAAATTCCAGTGTAATAGTGTGGCACAGAACACTCTGGGAGCATAAAGGAGTCTAGAATAAAAGGTATGGGGAAGTCAGTCCCAAACTTCGGGAAGAAGAGAGGAAGATTATTAAAGTCTAAAGTCTAGCTAACACAAAAACAAAACTAGTTCTGAACATCAGATTGCACAGTCTGTGCCAGCAAAGCACACTGATTTCTAAACAGTACCTTACTACAGTTCAGCCTAGACAACCAAGAATCTCAGTGCACTTTAATCAAATAATATGTTCAAGGGAATAAAAGAGGTCCATAGAGCAATAGTTCCATGGAACGCAAACAAGTGAGCCAATCCACCTGCCATTCTGTAAGACACTTTTGTTAGGGCTAGGGTTTCATGGGGATTTTATTCTATTTCCTGTTGTTATCAATGTGACCATAGGACAAATGAC
The DNA here is from genome assembly GCF_964188305.1 of Podarcis bocagei. NCBI lineage: Eukaryota > Metazoa > Chordata > Lepidosauria > Squamata > Lacertidae > Podarcis > Podarcis bocagei. The sequence goes on from NC_138128.1 coordinate 69,508,273, forward strand.
AAGTAGATAAATGCCCTTCCTTGGAGGTCAAGAGGCAATATGAACTGGAGGTGGGCAGAGGCTGTTGTGCTCATGTGCTGCCTGTGAGTTTCCCACAGGCATCTGCTTGCCCACTGGATGCTGGACTAGATGAGCCATTGTCCTGATGCCACATGCTGTTCTTACATTATTAAATAGCATAGTTATATAGAAATCTGCCCATTAACTTTTCACAGCTAGAAGGTCATTTTCTCACAGCAGAGAGCATTTGTACTAAGAAATGCAAACTTCTTTCTCCCCCTAAGTTTGTTACATTCTGCAAGAACAGAGCTGGCCCACCCATAAGGCTTTGTGAGTCAGCTGCCTCAGGTGGCAGGCTGGGGGCAGCTGGGAGGGTATGGCAGATCTGGGTCCATGAGGAGTGTGCATCTCTCCGCCCTCCATACTTGTCAGCCACTTTCCTCACCCTCTTCTGCCCCCTCACTGCTGCCTGCTCCTCTGTAGCCTCCGGTTTCCTCCCCTGCCACCTTCAGTCACCTCACTGCAGTATCTCCACTGGTAAGAAATATGTGGCAATGCTTATAAATCTGAAGCAGTCCTATGCCTGGTTTTACTTAGAGTTTAGTGTGGTTTACTTCCACGCAAACTGTGCATAGGATTGCACTACTGATTGGTGTAACTGGGGGCACAAGTTCTCTGATTCTTGTACACTATGTGAAGCACAATACTAATTAGGTTTACTCAGAAATAGAGCCCACTGATTTTAATGGTACTTACTATTAGGTAGGTGTACACAGGATTACAGTAAAAGTGCTTTTTTCTCAAAAAAATAATAATTAGGGGTACTCTCGTTTTCCTGTTCATATTGAAATACTGCCCCTCAATGAGGCCAAACTTAGATTCACAAAATGTTTAGGGGTATGCGTACCCCCCAGAAAAATACACTGGTCATAGCAGATCCCCGCCACCCACAACAAGAAACATGGTCTTTGCTTATGTAATAAAGGAAAAGTTATCATCTTATGTGCTTGGGGTGATTTCTTTATAACCAGAATAACAATACTATCCACACCAATGTGGTAATGGATTCATAGAAACATGGAGTTGAAAGGGACCCCAAGGATCATCTAACTGTAACACAACCCTCTGCAGGAATCTCAACTAGATCATACATAGTGTCATATCATTTTTCTCTTGTTGGGTCTCCAGTTTGGCACTGACCCTGTTCTATAGTGGTCCATGCCCATTTCACAAATGTATGAATCTAAGCCAATGTGTGAAGCTAAAGAAGTAAAGGATTTACATAATTTCCTTCTTGGTATTTGTCAACCCCTAGGAATGTATCTTCTAGTGAGGCATTTTAAAAAGTTGTGTTGGTGTTTTGTTATGTAGTTGTGATAGAAACGAAAGGACTGACCCAGCGATGACACAGCATCTTTGTTTTAAGCAAATAACAAAATTTGTTGAAATCCAGAAAACATTGAATTGCAAGCATATAAAGCAGATTAAAATGTACCTTGTGATCATCTGCTGGTGGTTTTATAAATTAGGGTGTTAGCTCTGGAAAATTGTTCAGAAGGGATTTAAAACTGCTTTAACTTTTCTGAAATTCAATTAGGCCATGTATGCACAGCCATCTCATAAATATTATATTGATGAACACTGAAATGCTGTAACTCAGAACATGGTGCTCTCCTCAGCATTCATTCACCTTTTCTATAATTAGTGATGGATTTTACTCACTGCAGGAGAGCAGTAAAGAGGGATAGAATGGGCGGTGCATCAATCATGCACTTCCTTTAGTGGTCTGCATATAAATAATAATACTAATTAGCTGTGTCATTTACCCTCTGTATAATGTGTGTGTGGGGGGGTGAAAATTCTTGCAAAAATGTGTTTTCAGGTTGAGCAGTTTAGTTACTTTCCTCTCATTTACGCTTCAGGCCAGTTCTTCAGAATTTAGAATTTTTTTTGCCTAGCTTTTAATTTTAAGTTTGTCTCTCCTACCTCAATGCTAGTTTCATCCTGTCCTTGGTTTTATGTTATGAGATGGATTTTTAATATTTTTGTTTTTATTTTTTGACATCACCATCATTTTATTTGTATGCCGCCTTTCCACGGTTAAAACAATGTTCAAGGCGGCTTACAATATGAAAAGATTTACATAATTACAAACATAGCAAAGTAGTCATAAAATTAAATAAAACACATCAAAACTACATAACCAAACTGAACACTTTCCATATAAATATAAAGAAAAGAAACAAAAAAATTAATATAAAAAGGTAAAGGTAAAGGACCCCTGACAATTAAGCCCAGTCGCAGACGACTCTGGGGTTGTGGCGCTCATCTCGCTTTAAAGGCCAAGGGAGCCGGTGTTTGTCCGCAGATGGTTTTTCCAGGTCATGTGGCCAGCATGACTAAGCCGCTTCTGGCGAAACCAGAGCAGTGCACAGAAATATCGTTTGCCTTCCTGCTGGAGCAGTACCTATTTATCTACTTGCACTTTGACGTGCTTTCAAACTGCTAGGTGGGCAGGAGCAGGGACCGAGCAACAGGAACTCACCCCGTCGCGGGGATTCAAACCGCCGACCTTCTGATTGGTAAGCCCAAGAGTTTAGACCACAGCACCACCCGTGTTATAATTAATATAAATAACAGCAAAAACTCCCGACAAAACTTTCCCCAAAATACCCCAGTCCTTGCTGGGCAGGAGCAGCAGCAGTTCTTATGAAGCCTGTCAGGCCCCGCCCTAGGCCAAGTGGAAAGAGGCAGGAACGGGGGCGGGGGGGGGGGCTTCAGGCTCCCAGCAGGTCAGAATCCATACTTTTGCTGTTATTTCTTTTCCCAACAGTCCTTTGGGAAATATTTTTTAGGTTTTTTTTTCAGTACATGGAAGATAGGGTACTGGTCAGAAGTGCTAATTCTTGTTAAAGGAGAAGTTACATTTCATATATATATATTATAAATTGTTATAACCTTATTCTTATAAAGAAAAAAATGAATTTCCTTGGATTTCTAAATAAATAAATAAATAAATAAATAAATTCATATATTGACATCATTTGTGATAATTTTTTTAAACACAGGGCTCTTTTCTGGTTATTTCATCTGGTATAATCCTGAGTGGTTCTGAGTGAACAATTGGAGCAGAGCCTAATAGACAGCCAAGTAATTAAAGGACTGAAGAGCAGAAAATGACTGTTTTAATAATGAATTATTCATGTGTAAACTTAAGGCTGATGAGCTACTATTTAAAGAGTGTGGTGTTATAATACTGCCTTAGGGTGTTGCTTCAGAGAAGTTTGAACAAGTGTGTAACTTTTCCTTAAGACATATTTTTAAGTGAAAGACAGGATGAAAACAGTTTTATAAATAGTAAAATAGGAAGCCATGGCCTTTTGACCTTATTCATACATTTGAGTACCAGATGATAGAGGGGAGAGGCAAAATTAAACCATTTTATTTTGGCCCAAAATACACAAGAATAGCTGTCGTTGCTTGCCATTACCGTCTGTAGTAACTGGTTAAGGCTTATATTATCAACATAATGGAAGATTATCTCGTCACACATCTCCTTTCCTTCCTTTGCTCCCACAGTCAGCAACACTGACCCCTTAACACAGAGCTTTCCAAACTTTCCATGTGGGTGACACACTTTTTAGACAAGGATCATTTTGCAGCACAGTGATTCAGTTTTACTAGTAAACTGGAGGTTAAACTAGGTGCGACAGACCTACACACTGCAGCCAACACACTAATGTGCCACGACACACTAATGTTAAAGCTCTGCCTTAACAGAACCCAGGCTACTGTGGAACCCTCCAGGCAAGAGGAGTGAAAATTCATCCTATTACAGCCAATGTACATTAGTTCATATCAATGTTTAGGCAACAACCGATTTATGTGCATATCACTGTGACCCGGAAGTGGCCAGAAAGGGCCGTAACAGGGTGGCGTGGGCTTATGCATGCTCTGCCGTCTCACACAATGACCTAGAGTGCAATCGGGGGTTGGCTTTTTGCACTCGATTCACAGACAAGGGAACACAGTGCTGAACATCACTAGAACCACTTACACATATTACAGAATATATGTATGTATACACAAGGGAGAGAGAGACCCACAGAAATATGTACAGTGGTACCTTGGGTTAAGTACTTAATTCGTTCTGGAGGTCTGTTCTTAACCTGAAACTGTTCTTAACCTGAAGCACCACTTTAGCTAATGGGGCCTCCTGCTGCCGCCGCGCCGCCAGAGCACGATTTCTGTTCTCATCCTGAAGCAAAGTTCTTAACCTGAGGTACTATTTCTGGGTTAGCGGAGTCTGTAACCTGAAGCGTCTATAACCCGAGATACCACTGTATATATCATCTTTTAAAACATGCTTCTATCCCTCAGATACTATGCTTTCAACATACACTGAAAATTAAACTTCTGAAATGGCACTCATTCCCCACTAATGACTAATATACAGAGGTGGGCATAGCCATTAGTTCTTATGTCACTTTTTCTTTTTGCTTTGCCATATGATTTATTCTCATATTGCCATGTGGGCTCAATTCTGCAAGAACCGCTGAGCAATCTCACTCAGTACTGAAATCAGCATGTTCCAGTGCTGCCCTCTGCTCTGATGCAAGCCACACTGCCCCAGTGCTGTGTCTGTCTCTCTTGCCGGATGACAACATTTCATCTTGGATTTATATCTTAGATTAGAAAGCTTTATGTAGTGCTCTGCTACAGCACTTTGCCCTATCACTCTGATTTATTAGTTGACCCTGGCTGCTCTTAGAAATGTGTGCAGTTTTATCTTTTTGTATAAAATATAGCAGCCCTGAAGATCTCGCCTCATATTGGCCGCATCTTTCTGTCCCAGTGAAAATAGATTATTACTCTTTGTGACCTAATTCATATTGTGAAGCAATGCTGAAGATTAAACATAGAGGGTGAAATGTTTTAGAGAACGCTATTCTGCCTTGGTTTTTAAAAATAATCAATAAGAATATCTATCTTTTTCAAAAGCCTATATATATATATATATATATATATATATATATATATATATATATATATATATTTGCTTTCGTAGATTTTCACGGGTACAGGAATGCAGGTTTTGGTGTCTTCGGGTGTCTTCCCGTGTAAGAGTTGGGGTGTCTAGGCGACGTTTCGACGAGGTCTCACTCGTCATCTTCAGGCTGGTGCTTTCGGCTTCTTGTTACTAGAACAGAGCAGGATCTCAGTGTTTGAGTTCCTATAAATACTGTTGAGGGGGTGTGGTGTATAGCCTCCAACGTTCTGGGCAGAGAGGGAGTTCCCAGGTTAGTGTGCCTTTTCTTCTTTTGTTCCTTAATTACTTGAGGGATATCTTGAGTGATTTCTTGAGTGATATTCTGAGTACCACTTAGGAGGGTCATTAGGTGTGGATTAGTTGCTAAAGCTTTCGTGTCTTGACCTCTTGAGCTTGTGAAAAGTTTTTCTGAGAAGATGGCTGTACTGCACTTAGTTGTGCTCTGGCTTGGCTTCGTGTATAGGGGCGAGCTGTGGTTTTGTGCCCTGTGCCAGCCAGATCTGTGTAGGGATTGCAGGGGGGTGCAGCATCCGGAGGTGCCACTATGGTTTGGTTACTGGATGGTGTCTGTACTTTATCTGTGGAGAGGGTCTGGGTTTGGGTCTGGTGTGGTTGATTGGAGATGGCGTTCTGTGTGTCTCTGGTTCTGGTGTCGGTTTTTGTGGGGAGGGCTAATTTCCAGATGTCTGGCAGGCGGGACGTGTCGTCACGCTTGTTCATGTTGTGAGGGTGTTTCTCTATCTCGATGGCTTCCATGATTATTCTCTTGTGGTGATGTTCCATGTTAAAGAGCAATTTGGAATCTGCAAAATTAATTTCGTGTCCTGTTTCTTTCATGTGTTGGTAAAGAGAGGAAGTTTTTTTTTCTTTTTTGACGGCATTCTTGTGTTCTGCGATACGTGCATTTATTCGTCTGTTTGTTTGTCCAATGTACGTGGCTGGGCAGACTTTGCAGGGTATTTCATAGACCCCTTGGTTTTCTAACTGGATTTTATCTTTTGGGTTTCTGAGGATATTGGCTATTTTTTGCACCAACCAAAAAATAGCCAATATCCTCAGAAACCCAAAAGATAAAATCCAGTTAGAAAACCAAGGGGTCTATGAAATACCCTGCAAAGTCTGCCCAGCCACGTACATTGGACAAACAAACAGACGAATAAATGCACGTATCGCAGAACACAAGAATGCCGTCAAAAAAGAAGAAAAAACTTCCTCTCTTTACCAACACATGAAAGAAACAGGACACGAAATTAATTTTGCAGATTCCAAATTGCTCTTTAACATGGAACATCACCACAAGAGAATAATCATGGAAGCCATCGAGATAGAGAAACACCCTCACAACATGAACAAGCGTGACGACACGTCCCGCCTGCCAGACATCTGGAAATTAGCCCTCCCCACAAAAACCGACACCAGAACCAGAGACACACAGAACGCCATCTCCAATCAACCACACCAGACCCAAACCCAGACCCTCTCCACAGATAAAGTACAGACACCATCCAGTAACCAAACCATAGTGGCACCTCCGGATGCTGCACCCCCCTGCAATCCCTACACAGATCTGGCTGGCACAGGGCACAAAACCACAGCTCGCCCCTATACACGAAGCCAAGCCAGAGCACAACTAAGTGCAGTACAGCCATCTTCTCAGAAAAACTTTTCACAAGCTCAAGAGGTCAAGACACGAAAGCTTTAGCAACTAATCCACACCTAATGACCCTCCTAAGTGGTACTCAGAATATCACTCAAGAAATCACTCAAGATATCCCTCAAGTAATTAAGGAACAAAAGAAGAAAAGGCACACTAACCTGGGAACTCCCTCTCTGCCCAGAACGTTGGAGGCTATACACCACACCCCCTCAACAGTATTTATAGGAACTCAAACACTGAGATCCTGCTCTGTTCTAGTAACAAGAAGCCGAAAGCACCAGCCTGAAGATGACGAGTGAGACCTCGTCGAAACGTCGCCTAGACACCCCAACTCTTACACGGGAAGACACCCGAAGACACCAAAACCTGCATATATATATATATATATATATATATATATATATATATATATAGCTGCATTAAAAGCAAATTTCTTCCTGTTTAACCTTCTGTGGTATAAATACATTGCTAAGCTGAATCTAGTTCTGTGATATTATGGACTTGTGATGCAAAATCAGATTTAATAACAAATTATTTCAATTAAGGAATAATTAATATTGTATCTACATACACACCACAACCTTCTGCCTCAATCCAGATGTCAGTGCTCACCTCGACACCAGCTGCTTTTACGCATTTGTCTTTTGTTGCCCCTGGCAGATATTTCAGACAATTTATTCGTTAAATGATTACATTAAAATGATTTCTGAGACCTCTGGGTATAGGGCGGTATATAAATTCTAATGATGAAAATGATGAATTTCTGACCCACTTTAAAGGAACATTTTCAAAGTAGCCTACAAAAATATAGGTTGAAACCAGTAATAAGTCAGCTAAAGCGTGTGAAGAGAACAGAGGTTAACTAGCATTAGACTGCAATCTAGTTAACTAAAATTTTAATGCACTGTACATAGGGCTGCCTTTGAAGATGATCTGGAAACCAGCTGGTACCACATGTGGCCACTGGTGTGACTGTTGAGGCCAGACAACATATTTTATTGATACGTTTAAAGTGCTGGACTTGACCTTTAAAGCCCTAGTTTGGCCCCAACTTGTTTAAAGACCTGCCTATGCCACACAAACCTGCCCGTGCTTTAAGCTTGGCATTGGAGGCCGTACTTTACTTATTGGTCTTGAGTTAGACTGGTGGGCTGTAGGGACTGGGTCATCTCAGTAGTGATTCCTGCCTTGTGGAACCCAACCCCACCTAAGAGGTGTGCTTGGACCCCTCATTGTAGTATTTCAAAAGGCTTTGAAAACCAACCAGTTATGCATGGCTCTTAATGTATGTTTTATTGTCATGCTGCTGTTTTATTGCAATGCCTCTGGAAATAGCCTTCATACTGGTTGGTTTTAATGTATTGCCTTCTGACACATATTAATTTTAAAGTTTTATTATAATACTGCATTGTGTTGTTATGCATTTATTTTGTTCACTGTCTTGCGTGGACCTATAAGGCAGCATATAGCTTTTTAAATAATATACCTTTATGTAAAAAGGACTTAGCACTAATATTTTATTTCATACTAGGAATGATTGTTCAGTTTTAGATCTCACCACCTGTTGAGTTATATGCATTAAGAAGAATGCTGTGAATGTAACACGAGGGTTAGAAGATTCATTGTTGTGATTTATAGGTGTTTGGATTAGGACATTTCTCTTTCATTTGTTCTGTATATTCTTTTGAACATGACATTTAACAACTTAATAAAGTGTATCCTAAAAAAAACAAAAAACAGCCTCTAACCTTTAGTCGAAAAGGTTGATATTATAAACATTTTGTTCAAACAATTATTTTCCATTAAATAGAAAAATGGTTTTCAGCTCACCATCATGATTGTTTGTTTGTTAATATTGTTTCAAAGGATTCTGGGCATTAAAATGTCACCCAGCAGGGTCAAATAGCAATACACAAACAGTGCACTGAACCGAAGTTGTCAAAACTTGTTAGTACATGGACCAGCATCTTTGCTTCCCAAATGAGGTCCAATTCCCTGATTGGGAAGACACATAGTCTGATGCTACCCCAAATTCTCTGTATCCATGAGCACCTAAGATCAATCTCTGGAATCTACAATTTAAATCAATCTTAGGTAGCAAGGCTGGGAAATACCTAAGACCATACTGCCAGCCTATAGTCTGACCAATAGTAAGGCATACCTATATGTTCCCATGTAAACTTCACAATGCTCTTTTGGTGTTCATTAGAATACAACACCATTATGTTAAACAAAAGTGAAAAAAGTGTGGTGATGTCGCTCAGTTTTTCACAACAATTGTGCACTTTTTCAGAAAAAGCACTAGATTTATACTGGCTGTGGACTAATATGTGCTGATATTTTTCAGATATGAAGCCATGTGGAATAGCAGTGCCTGCAAAGGCAATTAAACATGGCATAGCACACACTGACTCCAAGCAGTTGTGCACTTTTTCAGACACCGTTGTGCATTGATACATAATGATCATTTTCAGACATTGGAGCATGCTGTTCAGCACCAACTTGTTAGGAGGAAAACAATTTGCCTATCAGATGGGCATGAAAACACCAGAAACCCAGCTTCCCCGTGGGAGGGGGAAATTGTACATCAAATGCCCTCATAAAAATGGAAATAGTTTTCATAGGAAAACATAGGCAGAAAAAAGAAAATTTTGCAGGCTTTTGTAAAGAACTTGATCTGTGCCTTTCAAATACAGCTTTAGATGTTATTATTTAACAGGAGCAGATACATCCAGCTGTACAATGTGCAAGACTTAGTGATTCCTAGATGTTACACACCAGCTGCAAGGGCAAGTGTCAGTTTTGAGTGAATCATGTTTGGTTTCTCTCTATGGACCTTTGTTATACACAGCAAAAGGAACTTTAATCCCCTGATTCATGATATTTGATTCTTCATCAGCAGTTTACAACTTTGATATAACAGATGTCTAGCAGTAGAAATGAAATATTAGCTGTCACAATGACTATATGCTTGGAGGCTATAACATGAGCTGCCTGCATCATTTTTCTTATTTACCAAATCCCTAAAGCTAGGTCAGAACTGACAGATGTGGTGATGCAGAAGCCCCTCTATGTGGAGTGGGCCAATATTGTATTTAGATTCCAAATGGAGGGGAAACCCTCCGAGCGCTGAGCAAGCAGCCTGGTTGACATTCACAACTATTACATGGTGCCAAAATGATGGCATACTTGGAAAACTTACTCCAACATTGCTGTTTCTTTCAAGTGATAACATACTTAGCTCATAACTAAGGATGGAACTCGCTGCATCTGGTTGACCAGTTAGATGGCTGGACTAGGTCATCCTGACCCAGCAAAACTCTTCTTGCGTGACTTGGCTAAGGTAATAGTTAGCTTCATGGATGAGCAGGGATTTGATTTGACTCACTTCCCTTGGCTGGAATTAGCATTTTGTCCACTGCAATGTACTGCATCCTTGTTATTTTATTTGTCTTGGATTTTAGGAAATAGTAAGCCACTTCCTATAGGAACTTGTGAGGGTAAGAAGTATTTTGCCAGTTTTCTTACGTTAAAAAATTTCGCTTGCTTAACAAGTGATCAAGTCCAGGAGCTAGGCAGGAATCTGGGCATTGTTTTTTCCTGCCTAGGTAAAATGCCAGCTACAAATGTATATGGAATTTCAACTTTCATATCACAAGTGGTATAATTATGAAATCAAGATTTCTAGTCAACAGAGTGATTCAAAAGTGCCACAAAATAAAGTGTGTGATTTAGTGGAAGCTACAGTTGTCAGCAAGTCAGTATGCCAAAGTTCAGAGTCCGAGGGTTGATCCATGCAAGCAAGGTTCAAAATGCAAAGATCAGGAAATGAGGTTCAGGGTCAATCCAAGTAGCCAAGGCCAGCAGTCAAGACACTAGAGTCAAACCTGAAGCCCAGTCCCATGGAGGTCCAGGAGCATCCAAATCAAGGCCCATCAACATAGGCAGTTGAGCAGACACAGCACCTCAGCTCTGTTGCCCCTTTATACTTTGCCTGCTGATTGCAGCATCTGGGCTTGACGAGGCATATGACCCTCACCTGTTCCAAGCCTACTCTAGCTGAGGAATCACACACTTCCTCCCAGAGCTAGCTAGTGGGCCCTTGTCTGCCTTAGCCTCCTGGAGCACCCTGCCTGCTGCTCCCTACGCCTCAGAGCCTGCTGTGTTAGTGGAGACAGGGCCCACTCTGGTGATGCTGCTCTGGTTCCTATGCACTGGTTTCCACCTCATCATCATCCTCCCTGTGAGTACTTTCTATACCAACCTCTCTTTCCCCATCCCCAGCTTGCCCCATTGTGTCCCAGTCCCAGCTATAGCCCTTGCTGGAATCCTCCTCTTCCTCCCCCTGTTGTCCTTCCAGTTCATGACATCTAGTATCCCTTTTTCTTAATAACTCTGGTTTCTGGGGCAGAGGATTACTCCATTTTAAAATAGGTACTGGGATTATTTAAGTACTGAGATTATGGTTCAGAGAGAGGTGGTTTTTGTTTTGTTTTATTTAAGCGTACAGGTCCAAGATGTTTGCCTGATTTGTTGGTATTAGAAATAAGCTTGGTTAGATTTTCATTTTTGGCTCTGGACCTTCTAGGGAGGAAAATAGATGTTAAACATTCAGATTGATTCAGCCATATTTGCAATTTGAAAGGAATGTTTGTGATTGTTTTCATTATCATGGCACCCTACTATTTTAAGTGGAAAATGTGTGTGTGTGTGTGTGTGTGTGTGTGTGTGTGTGTGTGTGTAATTGTAAAAAAATCTCTCATTTTAAATAGCAGCTTGAGCAGACTATTGTTTGTGGTGACTTGCTGCAAGGATGTAAATAAGTACAAAAGAGGAACCCTGCTGGGTCAGATTAAAGGCCTATGATTCAGTGATCTACACTCGCAGTGGCCAAGTAGATGCCTTTGAGAAGCCCATAAGCAGGACGTGGACAAAAGCACCCTCTCCCTAATTCTCCAGAAACTGGTATTCAGGGGCATGCCACCTAAGAAACTAGAAGCAGTACACAGCCAGTGTGGCTGGTAGCTATTAATAGCCTTATCATCCATGAATTTGTCTAAACCCCTTTAAAGCTGTCTTAAGTTGGTGGCCATTACTACAACTTGTGGCAGTGAATTCCACAGTTTACCTATGTGCTGTGTGAAGGAGTGCTCCGTGCTCCATGATCTGATTGAAGTGGCTAAGGTTGGTTAGAGCCTGGCGCCGATAATCCCATGGTTGCAGGTTTGATCCCTGCATGGAACAGTTGTGTATGGCTGGATTGCAGGGGGCTTGTCTAGAGGACCCCTCTTTTCAACTGTACAATTGTATTTGTCTCTCTTTTGCATAATTCTAAAGCTATGCAACTCAACAATACTGTAACTTTTCTCATGGTTTAAGTAATAATTTCTTTGTTGATATGTGCATCTCTTAAGGCCTTGTGATTTGTATCGTAAGCCTTGTAATCTAGGCTCTAAGAATACAATTATATTGCAGCATGTCACTGAAACTGTATGAACAGCTCCAATTAATCTTTTTTTAATCTTCTTTCTTTTAAACCAACACCCCGTATTTCACCAGAAAATATATATATATATATTTTCCTTGTGGCAAAATATGAAAAAGGGACAGAGTTGGGGAAAGAAAATGTATTTCAAATTAAGAGGAAATGTAATCGCCAATATGTTGGTTTGCACTATGTATTGCCAGCTCCTGTTGCACAATATTAATTGATTTCCTATTTAGTATTTGTGCAAATGATGTAAGGATTTATTGAAGAAGTAGTAATGCTACCCTACAAAATGGGTCTGGAAATATGCCAGTCTTCTTTAGCCAAATAAAGACAGTAACGTCATGGAAAGGGTTCAAATTTATTGCAGACTGCGGTAAGAATAAATGATCCAGAGGAGTTCTGCAAATTCTGGAGCCCAAATACAAAATTCAAGATACTTTTATAACATTTTCTTTACATGCTTAGCTAGTGAACAATCGCTTTCAGCAACATGATTGGATAATAGAATGTGTGGACAGCTTGTGGACTCCTCATGTTTACTTCTAATTGGTTTACAAATAAGCATGGCGACAGATAGTTCTGAACAAAGTTTATAAATTCACTCCTCTTCTGTCTTGTTCAAAATGTTGCATTTTTGGTCGTCTGTTACATGAAGCGAGCATTTTGGAGCTTCTAGTCTCTTCAAGGCCACTTCGCATTTCTGGTATGTGAAGCTGATAAGCGAGCCCCTGCTTATTAGCAAAAAGACAGGTTGAGGTGCATGAAAAATCTCTGCTTAGCTAGTTACCGTATTTTTTGCACCATAACACTCACTTTTTTCCTCCTAGAAAGTAAGGGGAAATGTCTGTGCGTGTTACGGAGGGAATGCCTATGGGTGGCATGCCTACGGATTTTCCTCCTCTAAAAACTATGTGCGTGTTATGGTCGGGTGCGTGTTATAGAGCGAAAAATACTGTATATACCTTTATGCAGGACAACGGCACAGATACGTTGTGGTTGTGACTGAGAATGTTTATGCAGGCTCAGCAGGCTGAGGTCAGTTGTGTATCAGAAACCTGTTCTCTGACTGAGGGCGAGAGCATGTCAGTATAGGGGTACTCTGTACTTTACCTTCCAGCTAGCTTGAAGGAACTTGGCAGATCTCCTGCGTTCCTAATCGGCACAACCTCTCCTTGCTATCCTGCTAGCTGCTGATAGTGGACTGTAAGCTATTGTTCAGTAGAAACTGACTCAAAGCAGAAATATGAGTGCTGTGAAAGCAATGTATGAAAGCAATGTATGCTCAGAAATGCCTGCCTGCTATGTTGACCCCAGTGGGTCTCAGGTCATGACATCCACCTGGGTCCCAGGTAATGACACTCAGGTATCAGTGAAACTTGATCATTGTCATATTTGCTTTTTGAGAACAAGTGGAGAAGTTAAGAAATAAAAGCGAGTTAATTAAGAAAACATACATGAAAACAATTTTCCCAAATGGGGCATGTTCCATGACATTAATTGTATTTTGGCAACAGTTAAAAAAGTATTTTTGTCAAGCATTTGTTGATTTTAATAACAAGCTGTGTGTTGTTGTTTTTTTTACTGTGGTTTGTTGTGTTGATGTTTGGAGATACTGTTGTTTTAAAATATGCAGTTTGTATTTTGAAAGCTGACCTGGAATTTGGTAACATAGGGCAATATATTAAATACCTAAAATAAGCTCTAGTCATCATAAACTCTAAATACAGATTACAGTGGTGCCTCGCAAGACGAAATTAATTCGTTCCGCAAGTTTTGTCGTCTTGCGATTTTTCCGTCTTGCGAAGCACGGTTTCCCATAGGAATGCATTGAAAATCAATTAATGCGTTCCTATGGAAACCGACTTCAGACCAGGTCCGGGGACAGTCTGTCCCCCGACCTCTTCTGAAGGCTGGGGGGGGGACCAAGGGTTTTTCTTCCCACCCCCAGCATTTTAAAAAACCCCGGGACAGCGGGGGACTTCTCCGCTGTCCGGGGCGATCTTAAAATGCTGGCAGGCGGGAGCGAAGCCTCCGCTGTTGCCCGCCAGCATTTTAAAAAGCCCCTGGACAGCGGGGGACTTCTCCGCTGTCCGGGGCGATCTTAAAATGCTGGCGGGCGGGAGCGATGCCTCCGCTGTCACCCGCCAGCATTTTAAAAAGCCCCGGGACAGCGGGGGACTTCTCCGCTGTCCCGGGGCGATTTAAAAGCCCCCGGGAAGGCAGGCAGGGGGGACAAAGACTTTTGCCCCCCGCTGGCCTTCAGAAGAGGTCCTGGACCTCTTCTGAAGGCGGGCGGGGGGCGAAAGTCTATGCTCCCCCCCCTGCCTGCCTTCAAAAGCCCTCCGGGACAGCGGAGAAAGGCGCTGCGTTTCTCCGCTCTCCCGGGAAGGCAGGCAGGGGGGAGCAAAGACTTTTGCCCCCGCCGGCCTTCAGAAGAGGTCCTGGACCTCTTCTGAAGGTGGGCGGGGGGCGAAAGTCTATGCTCCCCCCCGCCTGCCTTCAAAAGCCCTCCGGGACAGCGGAGAAAGGCGCTGCGTTTCTCCGCTCTCCCGGGAAGGCAGGCAGGGGGGAGCAAAAACTTTTGCCCCCCGCTGGCCTTCAGAAGAGGTCCTGGACCTCTTCTGAAGGCGGGCGGGGGGCGAAAGTCTATGCTCCCCCCCGCCTGCCTTCAAAAGCCCTCCGGGACAGCGGAGAAAGGCGCTGCGTTTCTCCGCTCTCCCGGGAAGGCAGGCAGGGGGGAGCAAAGACTTTTGCCCCCGCCGGCCTTCAGAAGAGGTCCTGGACCTCTTCTGAAGGCGGGCGGGGGGCGAAAGTCTATGCTCCCCCCCGCCTGCCTTCAAAAGCCCTCCGGGACAGCGGAGAAAGGCGCTGCGTTTCTCCGCTCTCCCGGGAAGGCAGGCAGGGGGGAGCAAAGACTTTTGCCCCCGCCGGCCTTCAGAAGAGGTCCTGGACCTCTTCTGAAGGCGGGCGGGGGGTGAAAGTCTTTGCTCCCCCCCCCCGCCTGCCTTCAAAAGCCGTCTGGGATAGCGGAGAAACGAAGGCTGGCGGCGGGAGGAGGTCTCTCTGCCCGCCGCCAGCCTTCGGAGGAGGTCCGAGGACAGTGGGGAAGACGCGCTGCGCTTCCCCGCTGTTCCGGAGATTTCCCTATGGGCTTTCGTCTTGCGAAGGAAGCCCATAGGGAAATTGGTTTTGCGAAGCGCCTCCAAAACGGAAAAACCTTTCGTCTAGCGGGTTTTCCGTCTTGCGAGGCGTTCGTCTTGCGAGGTACCACTGTACAGTCAAGACATCTGTCAAATGCAATTATAGTGCCATTCAAGAGCTTGGTTTTACAACACTCAGCAGCCCAGAGAAGGCACGCTGTCATCCAGCGATGTTTAGCAGAAATTTTACGCTACCACTTCTCATTTCCTCCAATTAATAGAATAACCAGAGAATACATGATTTGAGGTTGTTTTTCAGCTATTATGTAACTGCCGAATAAGTGAATGGCTCCAGGAATTAGATCAAAATAGAGGAAAATGTGAAGGGCTTGTAAATCCTCTTCTTACCACTTCTTGGGAAATGAATGCAATATTGATGGAAAGGGGTTGCTTTAGTTCATTTCATGCAGCAGACTTGCTTCAGGAACTGTTTTTGTGATTGTTTTAAAGAGGTTTTATTGAGTATGCTTTATATTTCTGGGTATTTTGGTAAGCTATCTTGAGGACCTGTTGACCAAAAGGCAGACTAAGATAAAAATGGTAATAGCAACAACAATAAACAGACAGTGCCACACCCCACTGAAAGGTTCTCATTACGAGAGGCAATCATCATTTGCCACCTGCAAACAGATTCATCACCAGGCAGCAGACCTCCTAATAACAGTTCTCAATCTTTGTTAATAACTTAACTGCTACTCTCTTAGCTGTCCCGTATTCCTAGACTGATTGTAAGTACAGTAGCTGGAAGAAATAAATTATCAACATGGAATCAACTATCTTTGATAATGATTTGTTGTCACCCTCCTTAACTTAATTGTTCACCTGGAATTTAATTCTGCCCACAAGTACCACTGACAGGATTGCAGCCTTCATTCTAAAACTCCTAATTAGTTGTGTGTGGTTTTTTTTATAGCATCCTGGTCCACCAGCCTATCTAGATGACTAGCCCCCATTCACTTGTCATAAATTATTGTGATTATTAGTCTGCTTTAGTTTACTGATGGATTGATCAATAAATTAAGCCATTGACCTTTTAAGACAATAAACGTTCATTATTAAATGTTGTAGAGTAACCAAAGGAGATGAATATTACCATAATGCCTTTGGTTTTAAGTCTCTGTGAAACATTTGGCTAACCAACCACTGCCAGGTCACTGTAGTTTCCCAAGGAGCCTGAGACCTTAATATGAACATCCAGCATCCTTAAAGATACATGTCCCATGTGTTACTGAGCACTGGGATGTCATTTCTGACATCTCCCCTAGGTGCTCAGGTACCTCGGGAAAAGATTCAGCATCCCCAATACCAGGAGGGAGGTTAGATTATGAGTTTGACTAGAATTTTGTGACAATTTTGTGCTTGTCTCCTTTAACCATCAGGAGTGCCACCTCTGAATTGTTGTATACTGCTGTGGTTTAACACCTATTCATTTGTTCAGTGTGTCAGTATTCTACTAAATGCAAACTGAATCAGCTAGAAATCTAATTACCAAAATTTTAATGTAAACCTTCACGTGACAGTTTTAAATGGTAACAAACTTTTTATTTTTATAATCCTGAGAGGATCTAGCAGGTGTTTGACTTTGCTTCTGAGAAGGGGTTATTTGAATAATAAAAAAAACTAATTGCTTGATTGAGGAAAACAAATAATCCACAGTGGTAAAAACACACACACCATGAATTGTTAGGGCTTTGCTGGGTATTTCACAAAAATGACCCATTTTAGATTTCCTGCACATATACAAACTTACAGTAAAATAAGTTTGGCAGTTCCATTAAACCCTCTATGGGGAGAGAAAAGGCATAAAAAGTCCTGACTGCATCTGTGCAAGTGAAAACTATGTTCCCCATTTTGCTCATTGGATAGTGCAGTAAACTTTTCCACTGAACTTAATGAGAGATCCAAGTAACTGTTATTGGCAACACTGCCTAATTGTCAAGATTCATGTGATCCTTCAGCTTCTGCTATTAGTGAAAAATACCCCATTGTGAGCCCTATTATTCGTGGCTAACTGCTACCTAAGGGAATTTCAGCTGCATTCCAGAAAATGCAGGATGTATCTGCAGAGGGCTTCCGTGGGGAGATATGCTGGATAGCAAAGTTGAAAAATTGAGTCATTAAGACAGCAGAAGACCTTAGGGCTATAGCAAGAAAAACCCAGAAAGGGGCAGCATGCTTTTAACATTATACCTTGCCTCACCTACTGCCCTGCCATTTCATCACCAAGTGCTCGCAAGAACAACCACCCATGAATGCCACATAAAAGCAGATTATCTCTCAGGGTTTTGACTGGTAAATCTCAGTTGTGTTTATGCAATATATAAGGCACCTTCCCATCCTGGCTTGGGTATAGCAATGAGCATTATTATTATTATTATGGCACTGTGGTCTAAACCGCTGAGCCTCTTCGGCTTGCTGATCAGAAGGTTGGCGGTTCAAATCTGCAGGGGTGAGTTCCCGTTGCTATGTCCCAGCTCCTGCCAACCTAGCAGTTCAAAAGCATGCCAGTAAAAATAGATACATAGGTACCGCTGCAGCGGGAAGGTAAACAGTGTTTCCTTGCACTCTGGTACTCATCACGGTGTCCCATTGTGCCAGAAGTGGTTTAGTCATGCTAGCCACATGATCCGGAAAGAGGTCTGTGTGCAAACACTGGCTCCCTCGGTCTGAAAGCGAGATGAGCACCGCACCCCATAGTCACCTT
Source organism: Podarcis bocagei (assembly GCF_964188305.1). NCBI lineage: Eukaryota > Metazoa > Chordata > Lepidosauria > Squamata > Lacertidae > Podarcis > Podarcis bocagei. Next base: position 69,526,375 of record NC_138128.1, read on the forward strand.
TGACTGGACTTAACTGTCCAGCAGTCCTTTACCTTTACCTTTTTTATATACTGCTACTACTACTATATTTAGGACCAACAATTAACTTATTCCAAGAGGAGGAGGATTTAATAATGCTTGGCCTTTCTTAACCTTAGCAATTCAACTTCTCTAGTGTGAATGAAATTCAATGTCAATCACAGTAGTGCCATTCACATTAGTGGAATGGAAGTAAGTAATGTGTCTCCTGTATTACTGTCTATACTGCATTGCTCTACATGGGTAAATTGCCTGGAGTGTGATTTGTAAGAAATGGGATAGAGAGGAATACAGAAAACACCATAATGCTATTATTGAAGTCAATGGTTCATCCTCACCTGAAATACAGCTTGCCATACTGCTGACCTCATCTCAGAACAGATATTGCATGACTGAATGTAGTTCAGAAAGGGCAGCTAGAACGATTAAGAGCATGGAGTCTAAAAAGAGTGAAGGTGTCTCTTTCAGAAAGGAGATGGGGAAGGGTGCTCCTCTCAGAAATAAATAATTTAAACATAAGAATTGGATATAATTTCAGGATGGTATTCTATGAACTTTTACCTGGGAGAAAGCATCACTGAATCCAGTAAGACTTAATTCTGAGTAGACATGTATAGTATTCTGTTGCTGCTCTGGATAATTTTACAATAGAATTATTTGCCTCAAGGTATTAACTTTGTAAAAAAAAAACTAGTTTGCATATATTTACATGTCTTAGAGTTATTGTAATATTATGTTAACAGTTAATAGAATACATTGAAATGTATGTTTGCCTCTACAAAACAGGGAAAGGAAAATGGGGAAAACAAAGGAAATTCTGGATTCTTTCAGGGCATAATTAGCTACAGCGTCTATGAATGTTATGCTATTTTATTGGATAACTGCTTCCTATTGGTTCTCCCCCCCCCATGAAGAATTTACAATTTCTCCCTTAGGTTAATAAAAAACACCCCACTAATAAATAAATGTATTATTTACATTCTACAAATAATTGCTATGCAGTTAGTCCTGTCAGAAATTAAAATGAGGCATCTTACTATTTCTAAACCTCCCCCTTTAAAAACAATAATGTGATTACTTCCAAAGCTGGCCTGATATATTTTGGCAGCTGAGTTTAACCACAAAATGGTGCTTCCCCGCCAGAGATGAGGGGGATTGAAGATCTACATTGCGAACAAGGGGGTGAGGAATCAAATTAACTTCACCCAACAGCTGAACTGGGAAACAAAGGTCATTACAGGATGAGGAGGCCTGTCCAGGACACCCCAGAGGGCAGTCTCCACATTCCCTCCTCAAGGGTGGGAGGAGACCAGCAGTGCTGCCTGTTTGCCCAGAGGTGCTGTGGAATTAGCGGGGGGGGGGCTGCTGAGGAGGAGGCTGACCCAGCCTCCAAGTGGCTACAGCCACTCTTGGCACTGTAGCAGCTGGTAATGTGCTCCTTGAAGGCTGGGACACCCGTTTGGATCCTGCCCCCTTCACTTTGCCTCATAGGTGGGTCAGCCCTGATTACTTCTCATGGAAGTATTCACTGTCTCCGAACCCCAAATAGAGACACAGCGATCACAGCCGAAGTTTAATGGTTTAAATTTAGGACCTAAGCAAGCAAGATGTGGAAAATCCATTATCTACTCCAGACAATAATTCCTCAAGGCCTTCCCCTATACTATTTTCCTGATCTACACACACACAAACACACATACACTTGCTTTTTCTCATAGTTGAGGAACAAGCATATTGCTGTGACTTTGTTTTATATGGGAGCTATAATAAATAGCTGACATTGTCTAATTTCCTTGTAAGCAAATCAGGATGTATGGTGAACAACTTTCTGGAAGCAAACTGGGTCTATACTTTGTTACACCTTTTCAATACTCCTCATTTTTTATGCTTCAATGCTTATTTGTTTGGGTTTTTCTTTTTTTTACATTGAATTCCACATAATAGAATGTCATTTAATGAACAATGTAATTTAAAACTTTGGTAAAAGACACTGTCCCCTGATTATCCTTGCTGGAGAAGAACTGACTACCTCAGTGGACTTAATTTTTGGGCAAGAGGAACCTCCCTGTCCCCCGGCTTTGGGAATGTAACCTCTGTAATGACATCAGCTACCTTTAAGCTCATGTTCTGCCGGAAGGACCTTTCCTTTTTTGCAGAACTGTCAATTTAACAGGAAAATATGCCCTTGAATCCTTTGCAAATGACAACTTTAGGACTGGATGTTTTGGTGGGTTAAATGGCCAAATTCAGATTGGTTCAGAAATAAAATTATATTATCTTGCCATTTCCATCATGACTACTGATAATGAGAAAAGTGAAAAGCAGAATTACTACTACAAACAATGATAGGAGGACTTGTGAAGCGTCTCTTAATCACCAGTTTTGTATATGACAGTGTGTGAAATATACTTTGATGAAAACTATGACAAAGACTGTTTATTTCTTTTGAGTTGTTTTTACTCCTTGCCACAGGTATTTTCTTAAAGTATGCAAGTTGCAATGCCTGAACAAAGTTGTTGTTGCTGCTGCTGCATCACTAAGAATTATGTTATGAAACTGTAAAGCTGCAAGTTGGGTGACAAGCATTCAACATTTCTTTTGTTCTTGTAATTTTTTATTTTCTGCAGACGCACTATGAAAATGGAGAGTACATTATCAGGCAAGGTGCTCGCGGGGACACTTTCTTCATAATCAGCAAAGGCAAGGTAAGCTCTTGTGGCACCCTGTTTAAAGTGCATGTCATAAGCAATAGTTGCATATTATAGGGATGTAACACCAACCCTCGCTTTTCCCCCATGCAGTGCCAAGGGGGGTGCAATATTTCACATTTAATTTGATGTTGTGACTTGGTGTTGGCGATGGAGGCTGCACTTTTCAAATGAAAAACCTAAAGAGTTTTATTACACAGAGCTGTACACATTTTTCCCTTGCAGGGATCACATGATTGTGTAGCTGTTAAAACTAATTTACCTGTTACATTTCCCAAACACGATAAGACTCCTGTGAACGATCCCCAGATCTGTACAGAAATATAAACACGCTGGTTTATAATACAACAAACTTATATCCAGGAGATCTGCACATTTCTCTGGAGTTTTTGCATCTGTTTTGACACGTCAGCCCACTCAGACTGTATAGCAAACGGCTTTTGAATCTCAACAGTTTTGAAACTTGGTACTTACATAAATTGTGAATTACAGTCAATGTGCAGATTAAAGATGAACAGGCTCAGATAGGAGCTCCAGAATTTATTCTTTGGCTTCTCCAATACCTCAGACCTCCTCACCATCAGTTCATTGATTCCCTAATCCCTTTCCCCCTAAATAACACTTGTAACTGGAAAGTGGGGCAGCAATAGCATTGGCAGGCAGCATCAGAGACTAAGATAAGGAGAGAGGCAGTAACCCTTGGAAAAAACTACAACCTGCAAGGGCTGCCAGAACTTCTGGTCCTGCATAGTAGCAGCATATTAGAGGGAAAGATTGGAGAGGGCTTATCTCTGTCCTTGCTGTAGTCTTCGCCGCCATTTCTGCTCCTAGTGTGCCATCACTAAATATAATTTGAACAGAAGGGTATAAGGGGTTTGGGGGCATCAGGAGAATATCAGGGAAGACAATTCAGGGATGGGATGACTAGGCAAGAGGGAAGGGGTGGGCAGTTAGCTTGGCTTTTTTCTGAGCCAAACTATCTTTATTATTTTCTGGAAAGGAGCTCAACTTCTTTTATAGAAAATCTGGTTAGGATGGGAGGACTTGGCCTGTCACCAATGCTAAGTCATGGTTGTGTTGTGGTCGGTGCAGAATTCTGTGCCCCATCTATCAAGACCAGGTTATGAGAGCGCATTATTCCATTTCTAGCTTGTCTGAAAAAGCTTTCTTTTTATTTTCCAGACCAATTCAATGTGCTGGTTATCATCCTTACTTGTCTAAATAGTCTGCACCATATGAATCTTATGGCTTGTCTCTAGCTGATTCATCTGATTACTATTCTGTATGCCCTTCTGTTGGCTCTCCAATCTGCCAGGCCCCATGGTAGGTGGTAGGGTTTCAGTGGAAGTGCCCACTCAGTAGAGTTCTTTATTTATTACTAATAAACAAAGTAAACCAAAGATGTAGAGCATAAATAAATACTGTTACAGCAGGCTGCAGGTAGAGTTCTTTTTTGAGAGAAAAGCTATTTCCAGTTTAGAAATATTTTAATCTGGCTCTGGGATTTTTCTGTTGGTGCATTCTACATTAAATTATATGCTTTGTATTAATTTTACCCCTATTTTAATGCTATCTTAATCGTTTTGCTGTGCTCTATTTTAATTTTTATTAATACAGTGGTGCCTCGCAAGACGAAATTAATCCGTTCTGCGAGTCTCTTCGTCTAGCGGTTTTTTTGTCTTGCGAAGCAACCCTATTAGCGGATTAGCGCTATTAGCGGTTTAGCGGCTATTAAAGGCTTAGCGGCTATTAAAGGCTTAGCGGATTAGCGGCTAAAAGGCTATTAGCGGCTTAGCGGCTTAGAAAAAGGGGGGGAGCGGGGAAAAATTGGAACACTTGCAAGACGTTTTCGTCTTGCAAAGCAAGCCCATAGGGAAATTCGTCTTGCGAAGCAGCTCAAAAACGGAAAACCCTTTCGTCTAGCGGGTTTTCCGTCTTGCGAGGCATTCGTCTTGCGGGGCACCACTGTATGTTTTGTTTAACAAGGATGAAACAAATTAGTAGAAAAAAATAAGTTAGAGGGAAAGTCCTGAACATGCATTGCCTCTTATTCCAGAGATCAGGTTTGTTTATCGAGAAAGGATGTGGGGCAGCCTGCCAGAAACATGGCCTTCAAACTTGCAACTGTCTCTGACCTGTTATGGAGACCTCCTCCTTAAACTGCATAATCTGCAGTTCTTCTGTTTCTCAGCGATTGAATGTGAACTTTGCTTTATCTGTTTGCTTAATGTGGAGGGTAATTAGAATGAGCAAAGACTAGTTGGTAACCGAACATAATGACCCTAATGTTGGATATTTACTTAAGCTCAAAGCATAAGTTATGTAAATACCTTAGAAATTAATAAAGTGGATTTATTATATTTATGTTAAGTATACTACATATTAGTTTTCTGTCTCCCCCCCACCCCCACCTCCCTGGCCATAACTCCAGCAATTGATTTCATGGCAACTGTGTTTAGGAGGAAACATGTGGAGGCTTGGCTTTTCTAGAGGGAATAATGAAGCTTAGTATCAGTGGTAGGAAACCTCAGCCTACAGGCCTAATTAGGACAGGCTGGCCTCCCCATTTGACCTGTGCTGTGACTTGGCCCAAAACACACCCATCTGCCCATCACCTAATGCCATACAATACCAGGCATGGGACAGGTAAAGCTGTAGTACCAGATTCAAAAGAAATTGAAATGCACTCCCAATTCTTCCTTTCCCACCTGCAGGTGGAGTTCAGTTTTTGAATTTGACGCCTTTTTCTGTCTCTCTGACAATAGAATAAAGAGCTAAAGCAACAAATTAAAGCTGGAAAAGAGGAACCGACCGTATACATGATGAGCATTCAGATAGCCGTTTATTCCACTTTCACAATGTTTCCCTGTTAATTTCCACGATATATTGGAGCTTTCACACGATGTAGAAGCCACTTCCAGAACTATAGTGGAATACAGCACAAGTTTAAAACTCATTTCCATATTATTTGCAAACTGCTTTTTTCCTGGAAGTAAATAACACAGAAATTGATACTAAACTTACACTATGTTCCACTATAGTTTCGGAAGTGGCTTCACATCGTGTGAAAGCTCAGATATAACGCAGAACTTAACAGTTAGAGAAAACTGCTATAGGAATACAGTCACCGAGTGCACTTCTAGTTCTTCCTTTGCAGTTGCCACTGCGGCTTGAATTAGACACATGTTTGAATTCAAGTCATGGCTGCAAATGGAGAATCTTCCTTATGATGTCATGTGACTGGCAGGTGGGCAGCCCCAACTTTCATAATTGCCAGCAGAAGTTGGGCCAGTTCTGAATCTGAAACCCCACCTTATGACAGATATGAACCCCCCACCCACATCCCTCTTTCATTCTCCCTTAAATATCTGGAGATCCTTGATGTTGCATGACTTTATTACATTGCAAGTTTCCATACTCCACTCTTACACAGGAAAACTCGCAGCTGTATGATGTCGTCTGTGTCCCATGTAGCATATTCCTGACATTATGAACAAGGGGGTACAATGAGGGGCTGCTATTTTGGGCAGCAACCCAGCACCTGCCATAATGTTCAGTTCCAGCCTTGTGAAACTATTAGGAGAAAAATATATCAACCAAAACTGGGAATGTGAGTGAACATTTCCTGCGCCAGGCTCAGGAAAGAATTTCATGGGCTTGTTAAATTGCCTGTCTCAAAGGAGAGATGCAAGCTCTTAAAACCTTCATTCCCCCCACCCCCGCTTGGATGAAAATCCATCAGGAGAAGAATTACTGCCTTCTCCGCCTGAAAAATGCTTTGTACTGCCTGAGCAAAGCCTTTGTCAGCCAGGGATTGTGTGCGCTTTGGCAATTGTTTCAGCTGGCAAAGATACCCACAACCCTCTGAAAGTTGGCCACATACCCACATTGCATTGCATATGATGATTTTAAAACACGTGAGGGCCAAATCCAGGGGTTGGACAAAGTCCCCATGCCCCAGTGAAGGCCTGCCCCCCGCAGATTTACATCCTACAGCATCTTTTCCCCACCCCTATAGTAACCGATGGAGTCAATCATTCCTCTGGGAGAGGAAAAAAGATTCCCAAGTATTTTCTCAGTTCTTTAAAATATAACTTGAGTTCTTTGTGTGTGTCATATAACCCTGTTGTTGAACTGCGTAAATGGTTGAGTATTGTTTAGTATTGCTGTTGTTTTTCTGTTTCAAAACAGGATGAGCCAGGGCTTATATAAATGTAAGACTTAGAAAATTGGTCCAGTCCAGCTCTAGTTATGTGTTGTGAATCAGGTGAAATAAAATCTGTTGGCTTTGGGTGGAGATACACATTATATTCTGCATCATAAGATGCTTTTACAAAATCTAGGTATTTGACATCACAGTGTTACGATGAAGAGGATAGCAAAGTATTGATATGACATCTTTTCTTTGTGCTCTGTAAAAGGTAAAAGTACCCCTGACTGTTAGGTCCAGTCGTGGATGAGTCTGGGGTTGCGGCGCTCATCTCGCTCTATAGGCCGAGGGAGACGGCGTTTGTCCGCAGACAGCTTCCAGGTCATGTGGCCAGCATGACTAAGCCGCTTCTGGCGAACCAGAGCAGCGCATAGAAACGCCGTGCTCTGTAGTATACCCTTAAATTAACTTAATAATACTTGCAAGATTCCTAGTCCAGTATTATAGCCCCGTTTTTCCAGATGGGGCCTACGGTTTGGAAATGCTAGCTTGGAAAAGGTCTCTTGAAGGTTTCATTATGGAACTGGGATATGAACAGAAAATTTAGTTTACAGCTTTTTCTCAGTACAATATACCTTTTCAGAGCCAATATCCTTTCACTGTCATTTTTTAAAAACTCTTCTGTTCAGGTAAATGTTACTCGTGAAGATTCGCCTGGAGAAGATTCAATCTTCCTCCGTACTTTAGGAAAGGGAGATTGGTTTGGAGAAAAAGCACTCCAGGGGTAAGTATTAAACTTTGCCTACATACACAATTTAGATTTGCTTCAAGTAACGTTTGTCTTGAGTAGCTGAAAAATTAGTGGCATAAATGCCACATTATAATGAAAGCTGTTCTAAATTGTAAGCTAGAACTTAAGGAAATAGAATTCTCGGCCACTCTCACTCATCGTTTTGTACTAAAACAGAAGGCAGGCTGCATATAATTTATAATTCTTTGCAATTGTATGTAAGCCTTGTTATGATTCTAAATGATCTATCAAGCTGCTAAAATGTTTGCTTTCATTCCTGCCTCCCATTTTTCCCTCTTTTCTTTTCTCTTCATTGAACTTTGCTGGGGCATCGCAAGAAGTCAAAAGATGTAAAATAAAGCTGTGGTTGGATTGCTAAATAGACTTTTCGGATTTGTAGTTTATTACTTTATACAAGAATGGTGAAGAGAAGACTCTGTGGCTGGTGGGGCAGTTCACTAGTACAAACCGATGATGATAGCTGTGGTGTGAACAATCTCCTTCCTTATTCACCTGTTCCAAGGTAGTACTGGAGACAGGGGGTCATTATCCAACAACGTACTTCCAAGAGTGCAATGACTTTTGGTTGCATAGTAGAATTTCCCCTCCTTCCCTTGCACCCCTCCACACCACCCCCAATCTGTGTTTTCCCCAAACACTCTAGAGCAAATTTGGGGAGGGCCTGGGGTGGGAGGGAAGGGAGGAGAAGTTCCATTGCACTAGCAGAAGTACTATGTTAGATACTGCCCAGTGAATCCTATCTAGATAAACATCTTTATCTGCCCTAAGCCTGTCCTGTTGTTTTCATTAATTTGCATTGTATATTTAAGAATTCCTACACAAATTCACATTTTAATTCATATAAACAACACCCCCCCAAATTTCTAAACATTTTTTCCTCCAATAGCGTTTTGAAAAGTATTTTAATACGAGTTTTGAGCTGGCCATTCAGGAAATGTGAAATCTAGTTGATCTAAATTCTACTCTGCACATTAGTTTGGGAGGTGCACATTAACTCAGTTTATATCAGATTTACAGAGACTGAATTCCTCAGGCATCCCTACTTCTAAGATAGGCATTAATATTTACCAAATATTATTGTATTGTACAGCTCCATTCTTTCATGTAATAGATAATACACATTCTCCTAAATACTCTATTGGTACACAAAGCACAGAGTGTTCCTCATCACCTCCCAGTATTGATACTTTATAGTTGTCTTGTTATAAACTATCCTTCATTAAATTAACGTAAAAACTAGAAGAAACCAAACTAATCCATTTCAGCAGAAGACCAGAAGCTCAAAATGAAATGATGAATCTCCCTAAGCAGTTTGTATTGATATTATTTATTCCAAAATGGCAGTTATTACTCATTTGAATTCTTATTCATTGACAAGGGCACATGGGCAATTTTTGTACATTAAAATACTCCAATACTTTGATTTCTGAAGTTCAGGGGAAACAGTGGGGATATTTATCAAGCATTCCCAGTTCATGGAGGAAAGCTTAATTATGCAAATCCTTTTTGAATGAAAATACATTGCTGAACTCCTGCAGGGCCTAGATTGCTAGCTAGTTTGTTGTGTTTGAGCAAGACTTGATTTCAGCAATATTTGTTAAATTGCTGAGATATCGCTACATATCAGTGAAATATGCTGGTGAATAGTTGCCCAAGATAAGCAGCTGGCATGTTATTATTTTCACAGATTGGATCATTTTTCCCCACCTGCGTTTTAGCATTATATTTTCAAAGCCTCTTTGGCATTTTAGCTGATTGTTGTCCGTTGATTCTCATACGGGGCAAGACCTTTAAACCAGTGCTGTGAATATTTACTCTGTGATTATGAGATGTTAAACTTTTTGAAAGGACAATTCCAGCTTTGGGAATCTCTGCACAACAGAAGTTGCTGCAGTGCAGCTCCTTCACAGATCACTCAGGCAAAGTCAGAAGGCATGGACCATATGAGAGGAGGTTGTGTTGTATGTCGTCCTCACGGCAGTGTTGCCCCACAAACACCTTTCTTCATAGCATAAGGAGGGTGAAGCTCCTAATGATGAGCTGATTCTACAATATTATCTAATTTCTTACAACTACAGGAAGAAAAAAAATTCTTTGTGCTGATCCAACTTCTTGACTTTTTAGAGCAAATTTTGCACTTTTACACGAGATTTCTCCCCCCCCCCAAAAAAAAAGCCTTCCTTGGTGCTAATTCTCACCTTTTCCCATTGCAGTTTGCATAAAACAACTGCTGCAGCAGCACTATTTTTCTTTCTTTTTCATCTCTGGCAACCTGTACATACAAATAAAATTATGACAGGAATTAAATTATATCCTAGAGGGCAAATGAAGCTAATTGCTTTTCCCTGACTCTGAATGGCTAATGCCAGAGGGCTTCCGAGGCAGCCTGGCCCATCACACCCTATGATAGCAAACTCAGATGCTGAGTGGCGACAGCTATGTTGCCAGACCTAGAACACTGGCAAACAAGAAGGCAGTTTTGGCTTAGGTGAAGTCCAATTTGCAGAAGTACTGTTAATAGAATATTAGGGGGAGGGGACTGTGAATACACATTCCCACCCTTATTTAGTAAGGGCTGGACATGAAGAAAGACTACAGGATGCTGAGTTTCTGTTTGTGGGAAACAAACCAGAAAATAAGGCTAGGGGTGAAGAAATGGAAAACAGATCCTGAAAATGGGCGTGTTTGGCTAGCTAGAACCCTGAACAAAAGCATGCCACCATTAGGAATGGGGGAGAAATTTGGTACACCTCACATTTTAATGCAAAGCTACTTAATTTGCATTTCAAAAAAAAATACACAAAGTGAAATGCAGCTGTGCTTCCAATTTCTCATTTCTACCATTTTTGTGAGATGGCAGTTCTTCAACAACAACAAAAAGTGTACAAAAATGCATATACAGTGGTGCCTCGCAAGACGAAAATAATCCGTTCCGCGAGTCTCTTCGTCTAGCGGTTTTTTCGTCTTGCGAAGCAACCCTATTAGCGGCTTAGCGGTTTAGCGGCTATTAAAGGCTTAGCGGCTTAGCGGCTAAAAGGCTATTAGCGGCTTAGCGGCTTAGAAAAAGGGGGGAGCGAAAAAAATCACAAGACTTGCAAGATGTTTTCGTCTTGCGAAGCAAGCCCATAGGGAAATTCGTCTTGCGAAGCGCATCGAAAAACGGAAAACCCTTTCGTCTAGCGGGTTTTTCGTCTTGCGAGGCATTCGTCTTGCGGGGCACCACTGTAAGTGCAAATAACCTACAGAAAGCCATTGTAGTAGAGTAAATTGCTGGGGGGGGGGAATGTGGTCCTTAGAGAAATGTTTTGTACTAAAACTCTGGGACATTTCCATGAGGCTTAAAAAAATAATAACCTGGAAAGTATGTGCACACCAGGGAACTACCCATCTTTTATACCATGAGAAGGTCTGTTGATGGTAACTTTTGCTTGACTATTGGTTGAGCTTCATCTTCTTTGCTATCTGATGGACCATTTGACAAGGGCACTGTACCATTCTGTTTACTGGTCCTTCCCCCCTTTTAAATCTTTAAATGCTCCTTTGACCACAAGCTTTGTTATGCTTCCCTGTGTGTGACATTTTCCATTACAATCGCTATTTTCTGTGGTCTGATAGATATCTACAATGTGTTCCGTATCCTTATTGCACACTAGTAAATCTTAAATTAAGGCCATCCTTTTGTGTGTCCTGTGTGCCGGCAAGGGAGAGGAACATTTCTGTAGGGTTCGCCCCAAAACTAGGAGACTGCACTAGATATGCCGTTTAGATTTCATGCAGTTCTGCATGAAAGATAATCTGTTTGGGATTTTATTTTTGGCTTTTCTTATGCTCCCTTGCCTACTGTGCAGTGTCTTTTTGCTTGTATTCACTGGAGTTTAAAAAAACCCCAACTTACCATGAATAGTTAGAAAAAATGCATTAGGAAAGCTTGGTTTTCAGATATAGAATTTTTTAGAGCGTAAAATCTATATAAAGTTTTGTGGATTGTAAAAGGAGCCAAAGAGAGTTTCTTAAGAGCTTATAGAAAATGATATTTGCCCATAAAATCAATATGCATTAGAACACTAATGCACTGTGGCTTGGGCAATGTTTCTGATTTTTTTATATATACCTGTGGCGGGGGGGGGGGTATGCATGCATGCTTTAATTATTCAGAGGCACAAATACAAATATTCCATTTTCATTTTAGCACCTATTTTTTCTGTTCTAGACCCCAGGAGGTTTTCTGTGCAGTATAATCATTATATTTCTCAACCTATTTGTTTCTTATTTCACATAAAGCCAAGCAGAGTAGGGTATTATTTTTCCTTGAATGGAGGAACATCCCAAAGCTATAGCTGATAGGAGTCAATTCACAATCCAACAGAGCAAATAGGTCTTGTGCATCTGAGTTAAGTAAGTTCTATATTCCACTTTGGGCCAAGCTCAACCTTTCAAAGTACAAGAGTTCACTCAGCATCATTGCTGCCCAAAAGAACTTTGGGAATGTGTAGGATACCATATTGATCATCAGTAGCTATGATGGATTGGAGAGAGAGTGCTTGCTGGGATTTTTCTGGGTCTGAGAGACACCTGGCATACACGTAAAGCTAACCATAGTTTGTGTAAAGCTAATGTTTTCTTAACAAAACATGAATTATTCATGATGGAAAACAAGAGATGGAACAAACTACAGCTTGTCCCCCCGCCCCCCAGTTCCTCTTGTTTTTCAGTCACTTTTGCCTAGTGTTTTTGTAGTTTTGCAAATATCTGCAGTGGGGTGTTCAAACAAGTCCTGGTTAAAAGAGATGCTGAGTTTGCATATAACACTGATCTGTAGTTAAAACAAACCAAGCTTCATATTTTAACAAACAATGACTCCAGGCTGTGCTTTGTTGGCAGTAAACAAACTATAGTTAAGCTGCTGGGAAGAGTTCACACATAATGCTAAGCCATGGTTTAATAAACTATAGTTTCATAAACCATGGTTTAGTGTTATATGTGAACCAGGTATTTACTTCAACACGTTGCAGAAGATCTGTCTGCCATTCTTTATTTCTAGCATAGAACTTGCACCATCAAAGTAGAACTGTAGCAAAATTTTATCTATCCTGTCAACATAGCTTCACCAAGCTAGAGTATAATATCAAGGAACAATAAAAACCACCATGAAAGCAATAAAACTGAAACCACAGTGTTAAGTGGGTGGAGCCTCCGCAAGTGGAGTGGTCTGAGCCTGTGGTAAGTCTGGCAGACCCTCTGAAGCGGCTTGGTTCGGCTCCACGCTGGCAGTTTGCGAGGGAGGTGTAGGTGGAGCCTCGCCATCTGTAAATGTCTCTTCTGGAGCCATGAGCGCAGTTGGGGGCACCACGGTAGTGTCCACGTTGCCAACACTGCGCCTAAGCTGGTCTGTGCCGGCACCACAAGCGTCCGTCTTCGAGTGCAACCTGGTACGAGCGAGGTCCAGTGACTCCCACTAGTGTGGCTGGCACCCAAGGAATGTCCCCCACATAGTTCCGGGCAAAGACCTGGTTTCCTGGAACAAATGACCGTGGCGCGTTGGCACAGCCTGGCGGTTCGGCCATGGCAAAGTCTGGGTGCAGCCGGTTGAGCGGTAACCTGAGGCGGCGGCCCATAAGCAGTTCAGCAGGACTCTGCCCTGTGGCTGCATGAGGGGTGATGTGTTGCACTAACAAGTATTCGGCGACCCGCTCGTGCCAGTCTCCCTGGTCCAGGCGCGCCAGTGCCTCTTTTGCCGAGTGCACCATTCTCTCTGCTTGCCCATTGCTGGATGGATGAAATGGTGCTGTTAGGGCATGGCGGATGCCCTCGGTGGGTGACGATCGTCTGGGCTTCAGCAGTGGCATCATCGACGGGCAGTTGTTGATAGGCTTGGGCAAGGTCCAGCTTAGCGAAGACCTTGCCCTCACCCAGGGAATGCAGCAGGTGTTGGACACGGATAAGCGTGCTGCTGAAGTGCCTTGTTGATCGTGCACTTGTAGTCAGCGCAGATTCTCACCGACCCGTCTGGCTTGACAGGCGTGACGATGGGGGTTTCCCACTTGGCGTGGTCAACCGGTTCCAAAACTCCTTGGGTGATCAGCTTGTCCAATTGTTCGTCCACCTTAGCCTTGAGAGCAAAGGGAACCTGGCGTGGCTTTAGCTTGATTGGGGCGACTTGTGGATCAAGGCTAATGGAGATGGGCGTACCTGTATATTGCCCAAAGTGCCGTGAAAAACCTCAGCAAAGTATTTGACCAGACCCTCAGTCTCTGCGTTAGAGATGCAGTTGATGCCGGTGACTTCCAGGCCGAGGGCATCAAACCAGTCTAGCCCTAGGAGGCTTGGCCGCTGACCTTCGACCACCACCAACCAGAGCAGGCCCGAAAAATCCTTGAAGGCGATCCGGAACCGGCCAACGCCTACCACGGGAATGTCATTTCCCTGGTAGTCTCACAGGTGTACGCGGTGAGAGTTGAGTTGCCTTTTGGACACTCTGGGTACCAGTCTTTTGATGGTGCTCCAAGACACGATGGACAGGGCAGACCCGGTGTCGATCTCCATGTCACATGGAGCTCCTTCAATGAGCACCATGACGTTCAGCTTGTGTCGCGTAGGCGAGTCAGTTTGGCCAATCGTGGTTCCAGACGGGCAGTGGCAGTTGGTGAGAGTGAAACAGCTTTCCTTGGCAGACTGGAGTGAAGACTTGGACTTGCGAGTCAGTGAAGGGGGGGTGTCAGACAGAGCCGATCGGCAGACCTTAGCGATGTGGCCCCTGCTGGAACACTTCCGACAGATGGCATCTCTGAATCGACACTTGGCACGGGAATGGTTGCCTCCGCAGCCAGCACATTCCGGTTGGCCCTTGGACTTCTGTTGGAACTTCCTGCGATCCCGCTTTGTCTGGTGCACGTCATCGTCTTCACTGGAGGATGCCTCATCACTGCTGGCCTCTTTGTGATGCACTGGAACTGGCTTCCTAGCAAGACGCGGGCTGCTGGACTTGTGGATTTCCTGGGTGGAGCGTTCAGCAGCTTCTGAGGCCACAGCCTCCTCAATGGCTTTCTATAGCGTGAGGTCTCGCTTGGCGAGGAGACGCCGTTGCAGATGGATGTCCCGGACCCCGCAGACGATTCGATCCATCAGGGCATCATCTAAGTCTTGGAACTCGCAGTGCATTGCAGCCTGTCTGAGGGCAGTGGTGTAGTTGTTGATTGACTCCCCCTCTGCCTGGTTCCGGTGGTAAAACGCATGGCAGGCAGCAATCTTGGACGGCTTTGGCGCGTAGTGGTTGCAGAGCTTCTCTTGGATCGTGTCCCATGGTGTTGCCTGGACTGCTTCAGGCACAACCAATGCTTGGGCCGTCTCAAACACCTCAGGCCCACAGAAGCTGAGGAATAGGTCCCGCTTTCGTTCCTTTGATACTGCTGTCAGCTCGTTGGCTTGGAGGTAGCAGTCGAACCGAGCAAGGTAGGAGTCCCATGATTCAGAGGCTGGCGCAAACGGCGGTAGAGGCACAAGTGAAGCCATGATTCCGATGCCGGCGTGAAGGGCGATGGATGGAACACAGTGGTTCTGTCCAGTGATTTTGCTTAGTGATTTTGCTCAGTGATTCAGCTCAGTGATTCAGCTCAGTTCAGAGGATGGCCGCATCTGGCTGTGCTCTGATGTCCATTGATCCCACCTTCGTCGCCAGTGTTAAGTTGTGGGTTGACATAGCAGACGACACAGAAATTTCTTCAAAGCAGCTCTTTATTTTGTAAGCTGGAACAGAACTAAGCTGAGGAGCTCAGTCAGCCTGCTTATATAGAGCTCCAGAACAATGTAACTGTTGTCATTTTCTAAAACTATCCAATCACTGAACGTCACTTTTCGATCCTTCATTTGCATACAAAACTATCCAATCACTGAATGTCACTTTTCGATCTTTCAATTGCATAACTATCTACAGTATCCCCCTGCTGGCCCAGGGTGAGAACTTCAGTACATAACACACAGCATATAAACATCCTTTTAAAACAACAGCTAAACAACAGTAAAACTAAAGCTATCCCACACAATATGTTCAAAATAATTGTACTATGTTTACTTGAGTTACTGAACTGAGATGCATATTTTTTTCCATAATTGCTTCTTAATTTCCTCCCTAGTTCAAAATGTTGAAAAATGTCAAACAGTACATTTTTGAGCATATACACACACACACACACACACACACACACACACACACACACACACACACTTGTTGCCTATTCACAAGGTGGTAAGGGGCACGAACCATCTGCAAGTTCTTCTGTATAAGCCTCACTGAAATAAACAAACGCTGTGTAAAAGCTCTGGTGCAATTCCCCACCAGAACTGTAGCTGACCCAGAGGATGTAGTCTTCCTGAGACTTGTCTTGATATTCATATTCATTTCACTGCCACTTTCATCTTAGTGACACAGGATAGCATCTAGGTAGATTTGGCCTCAGTTTCAGAAGGTGGCTGTACATTTCCACCAAATCTCAGGTACAAAGTGAGATTCTGTTGAAGCCAGTCTCCTGTTACAAATAGAAATAACCTGCTCTTTCAGTCCATTGTTTGCCAAATGGCTTCCTATTTTCCTCTTCATTTGACACAAGGACGTTACAGCGTATTACAAATCACCTGTTGGGATAGATAATGCAATTTTTAATTTACTAAATTCATTCTCATTTCTCTCAGTCTATGCTATGCCTGAATAGTTGTGTATTTTAATGCCATTTGAATCGCCTTCGGTAGATTTATCATTAAATATCAACATGGTGCATCAGTTCTGGAGTCAGTCTGATTGTATAATGCCATGCCTTTCATTTGAATCTCAATAGCTGCTGGATTCTTAACACAATTATCTCCAGTTTCTGCAGAAAGTAGGATTTAAAAGACAATTTATATCAACAAATCTGGAATTTATTTAAGCGATCTTAGTGTAGTAAAAATACGGCAAATTCTAGTTACCTGTAACTTCTTTGATTCTTGTACCTTCTGATCCTTAAAAAGAATGTGTGAGGAATAACCTCAAGTTAGGGCAAGTTTTAGTGAAATCTGAGAGCAGTTTCAGGTTTTACAGGTGACTTGTTATCAGCTGCTGCCTAGGTTGTTTTTACTTACACAGCCAACATAACTTTCCTTTGCACTAAATCATTTGAACATTGCAAACAAGTTCTTAAGGTAGAAGTGTGCAAGTAATTGTGCAGGCAGCTGGTGGCATTTGTGTGCAATGCATGTTCAAAGCCACTCTGAAAATACCTTAGTGCACATGAGTGCCCCTGTGGAGATCTTCCTGATGCTTCTGACAGTCTGTTTGCATGGATGTGTAAATGCAGCTTAATTTGCTCCAGATAGACCAGGTGCTGGGATCTTTTTCATCCTGAGCTGATTAGTAAAATGACTTAATATATAAAACGAAGGGATGAGTGGGAAAGAATATATATGGCAATATTTAATGGAGGAAAGACTTGCTGTCTTCCACATCCCGCAAATGTATGTGTGGCGGCAGTGGTGGAGAATTGGAAATATGTAATAATGTGTGTGTGTGTGTGTGTGTGAGAGAGAGAGAGAGAGAGAGAGAGAGAGAGAGAGAGTGTAGGGGGGTTGATGGCTGTCTTTATGTGTGCCACATTATGTTATTATATATGTTTCTGTTATGTAGTAAACCAATATGTACAGTGTGGGAATCCCAATGATTAGGAAAGTTTGATCCCAGTTAAGTAAGATTTCAGGTGAGTTCCCATATACAAGGTGGGAAGTACTAGAGAAAAAGATAGTATTTCTACATTCCTGTAGTAAAAATAAAATATTGCGTTAAACTAGAGTGGCTGGGGAAACTCAGCCAGATGGGCGGGGTATAAATAATAATAAACTAACCTCTGAGCTCTTCTTAAAGTTCAGAGGAATGCTATTCCATAAGACAATGAAAAAGGCTGAAGCTGTGTTGTGCACATCCCCTGAGCTAAAAGCTGCAGACCTACGCAATAGGAATGTCCTTAGTAGCTTTGTTTTGATTGAATGTGTGTTTCAGCAAAGTTTATTTCATATGATCAAAATACTGAGAGCACAAGCACATACAGCATATGCTTTCAGTATAATTTTAGTCAATATGTTTTTTCCAGCCCTACTACATGAGGTTCTTTACACGGAGATGCTATAGGTTTCACCTGTACCTTCTGCATACAAATCATGAGGCTTCCCAATGAGCTACGGCCTTGCTCCAAATTATAGCAGCAGACACCTTTGTTTGTTGCACATATGTGGGACCATAGGGACTTATGATCACATTTTTTAAAAAAAAAATCATACTTTTAGTGGTTGGCATTGTCATGGAGAGCATGTTGCTTATATTCAGAAATAACTTTCCAGTGCTGTACATGTGATCCCCCTGGGAAAGGAGATTATAGTTTCCTTTTAAAACATGAATTCAAGAACATCTTTAATACTATGGGCATGTAGGCAGCTTAAATGACAGACCTACTGAGGTAACAAATAAGATCACATCCTATTTTTATTCTCATTCGTTCAACGTTTATTTATAAGATACTGTCATTTTAATTCTTCCATTGTTTATTTGAAAACATTTATTCGAATCTGATATCCAATATATTGCATATTACTTTTTAATATGTCAAAACTTATTTTTGCGTATTGCGTATTTTTGCAGTATTGACGGTGTTAATAGAGACAAGTTTGATGTACAAAGGCATGATTCAGACAAACCAAAGTACCCTAACATACCATAGAGTTCAGTGGGAAAGTTAAGTACTTGCTTAGCATTCAGAATAAATACAAAATGGTTGGAGTATGATGCAGGCAACATTTTTGGAGAAAGGGCCATCACTCAGTTTTACATGTTTATAGAAGTTGATTGGCATGGAAGATTACAGCTTAGTTTGAATGATTCAGGCAATCACTTCTTCGTGTTCACATTGCAATCTGTGCTTGAGGAAAAACTGCTTCTTCAGATGCATAGATGTCATGTGAAATCAGCAGCTGGTCATCTTGAATTCTGATACATTAGCGTTCAGCAAGTGTGCATCTGGGAGACTTTTCCAGCTGACATACCTGAGAGAATTTTCATTAGGTTTTTCAAGTGGGAACGCGAATGTATTTGATGGGGAGGGATTATGACTTAAATGAATCTCTTTCGAAACTCTGTTGTATTAGTCACATAAAAAGACTCTAGCCATATTGGATTTAAGTAATGCAAGAGCTTGTTTTTATTATTAAAGCAAGAGCTTATTCTTCAACTTTTAAGCAAATGTCTTAAGACTTTTTGAAATGATGTGCAATTGCCTGTGTGCTTTTATGTAGATTTCCTATATAATAAAACAGAACCACAGCAATTCATCCCAGTTGAGCAACATTAGCAAATACTGCACTATGGGTAATGAACAAATGAATATAATATACACTGGAGCTGGAAGATCAGTGAACACTAAAACTGAAATCTTTTGTGCCTTATCAGCTGTCTGCCTTCTGTGCTGAATTTCAAATTGCCACTTTGCATTTCAAAAAAACATGTTTACATAAAACACAAAATAATGAAATGCATTAGATACTCAAAGGAAACAATCGTGTTAATAAAAATTCCATGAATAAAACCTGCTTTCTATGTATTGTAAGAGGGAGAAAATGCCAAATTTTAATTGACTGCCTGATAAAAAAATAGATCCCTTGGCAAAAGTCTATTAGAAGATAAATTATAGTTCTATTTAATATGCATGAATAGTTTATGCTTCT
The DNA here is from genome assembly GCF_964188305.1 of Podarcis bocagei. Lineage (NCBI taxonomy): Eukaryota > Metazoa > Chordata > Lepidosauria > Squamata > Lacertidae > Podarcis > Podarcis bocagei. Next base: position 69,545,798 of record NC_138128.1, read on the forward strand.
TTCAAGAAAAGAGAAGTAAAGCTGTCCAGTCTTTTTTAATCTGTAACACAAGTATTTTTATAAAGTGAAGTTCCAAAATCAATACAAGGCTTCAAGCAAAGGTAAAAAGCAGAGTTTAATGAAAACATTTTTTGGAACCATTTGTTTTTGTGGGAAGTAGAATATTGGTTGACTTTGTCAGAAATTTCTTATTTAAACTTCCCATTCTCTTGCTCTGATTTTGCATTCCTTTGTCAGTGCTTCTGATTCAGAAGTGCCATAAATGCAGGGCATTCCAATCCAGACCTGGAGCTTGCGCAAGTGATTCAAAGAGTTTCAAGTGGTGCTGTGGCTTGCGCATGGCTTTTGGTACACATGGTACACAGAGAGCCCAGCTTTACCTCCAGCTTGTGAAAGCCTAGCTTCCCCTACTGGCGGTGTGCTAATTTAGGAATGACGCAATTGGTTTTTTTCTAAAAATAAGTTTTTGCTGGGACTGGAGATTTAAGCATAATTCACTGTTGTGAAACTAGAATCCGTCCCCCCCCAAAAAAAGTCTCTAAGAATGTCCTATTTTGACAAATATAGGTTGCCCCCACATGAAGAGAAATATAATTAAAATATAAATTAAAGCTGTTTCCAGGTAAGTTAGTCACACATTTACCAAAATAAAAATAAAAATACTAGCTTCATGTTTCATTTGTCTGGCCATATTTTAAAACAACTGTATGTCTGGGAAGAAATCAGATCTTTATTGGGAGAAATTTAAATATAAGAACTATTCTCTTCTAACAGTTAACTGTGTGAAGGGGAAAAGACTGATCTTACCAAAACTAGAGAGATATTGGGGTTCAGTTGACAGTCTACAAGAACAGATAGAACCAATACTGTCACTGAAGACTAGAGACTCAGCTACATTAGTCAAAATACAGCTCTTTGAATGTGTTATAAACATGTAACTTTTGAATTATGGTGCTGGAGGAGACTCTTGGGTAGGTAAAGGTAAAGGTAAAGGAGCAATGGTAAAGGGTAGGTAAAGGTAAAGGAGCAATGACAAACCTGGACAGCACCTTAAAAAGCAGAGACATCACATTGCCAACAAGGTCCGTATAGTTAAAGCTATGGTTTTCCCAGTAGTGATGTATGGAAGTGAAAGCTGGACCATAAAGAAGGCTGATCACCGAAGAATTGATGCTTTTGAATTATGGTGTTGGAGGAGACTCTTGAGAGTCCCATGGACTGCAAGAAGATCAAACCTCTCCATTCTTAAGGAAATCAGCCCTGACTGCTCACTGGAAGGACAGATCCTGAAGCTGAGGCTACAATACTTTGGCCACCTCATGAGAAGAGAAGACTCCCTTGAAATGACCCTGATGTTGGGAAAGATGGAGGGCACAAGGAAAAGGGGATGACAGAGGACGAGATGGTTGGACAGTGTTCTCAAAGCTACCAGCATGAGTTTGACGAAACTGCGGGAGGCAGTGAAAGATGGGAGTGCCTGGCGTGCTCTGGTCCATGGGGTCATGAAGAGTCGGACACGACTAAACGACAACAACATAAACACCAGATGGCACCAGAGAGCACATAACCTTCTTACAGCATTTTTACATAGTGCCCCCCCCCCATCTTTTGCTCTAATGATTTAATTTATAGCAGTTTTTCCCCTGTGTTTAGATCCACCTTAGGTAACTTGTGAGGTTTTTAGTAAGAATGGCTCTGGAATTTAGCTTTTAAATGATGGGGTACAGTTTAAAAGGTCATTTTGTAGACATCTCACTGAAACGAATTGGTTCACAGTTACAGCCAACAAGGTTTTCGATTTTCAATAAGAACCTGGTGATTGATTGGAGGGCTCTGACTGGAGTGAATAAAAGGGTAGGATCCATTTAGCAGCCATTAAATCAGCTGGCCGGTCTATAGGAGACAACGTGATTTGTTGGGGCACTAAAGAAGAGGTAAGAGACAGCTTGAGAGCAGGCCTGTGCCAAGGGTGGGGGCAGCCAGGTACAGTTGTCCCAGGCCTCAGTGGGCTAAGACAGCCAGGAGGTCCTGCCAGGGACCAGTTGCTTTTTTTGTTTGAGTTTATAACTTTATTCTAAGAAGACTTCCACCCTGGGCTTCAGATAAGGTGCTGAGAGGAGCAGGAGCTGCTGCCACCAAGGGAAACCACCAGATACAGTTTAGCAGTTGAGAGAGCCTTCAGACTGGGGAGCACTGGGACAGCACTATTTGGGGGTCAGTCAGTGTCATCCAGCAATTCTGCAGAAGAGCTAAAGGCAAATAGTCAGCTGGTGGCAGTTTTCTTCAGGAAGCAATGAATCTGACCAGAAAGAAGACTTTGGGTAAAGACCCTGGTGAATTCTGTAGGTTTACTGGGTGAATGAATCCCTGAGCGGAAGGAAGACTTTGGATGAACTCCTCTCTGTGAATTAACTGAGGCAACTGGCTGTTAGTTTAGATTAGGAAAGAGAACTAGAACAAGTAAATAGTCTTATCTTTAAAGTATATATTACATCTTAAAGCAAATAACTACCGATGATGTTACATGTTACTTGCCAATAATATTATATCATGTATTCCTAAACCCAGCCATTATGTTGAGGAAAAGGTGAATACTGGAAATATCTGCAACTAAATGGTGGCAGTGGAGTTATAGAAGGGATAAGAAAAGCACTCACCTTTAATTACCTGAATGCAGAAAAATAATTTAAGGATAAAACAGGGGCAAGTGGCTAAAACCACCTTAAAAGACTTACTTAATAATGTAACAAATGAAGTTCATAGTAGTAAAGCTCCTTGTCCCCTTCTTCTCCCCTGCAGCTACATGTGCTCCACAACAAAAAGCCTCTTTGGAGGACTGAGGTCCCTTCTCATGGGAAATGAGAAGTAGTGTACTGCTAGGGAAGGAGAGAATTGCCCAAAATAAGCTAACTCAAGGAAGTTCATGGGTGAAAAGCTTCGCCGCCGCCTTCCCCAATAGCCCCTTGTGTGAATCTAATTAGGTAAACTCTTAGTAGCTCTCTTTCGGAATAAATAGTTTGATTACAACCTATGGAAACTTTCAGGTAATACAGAAGTGGTTGATCTTCATAGATTTTACTGTACCATTTCTAATCTTTCAGTTGCCTATGAGATAGATCCAGGCAATCCTTTATAACACAGGAGACTTCTACATAGAAATTAAGAGCCTTCTCGCTTGCTTCCCTGGCCTGAGATTGCTCCAGCATTTAATGGAGCAAAATAACATGTCTGTTTCTTACTGCTTACTGGATTTTAATTTTGCTGCATCCCTGTCTTCAGCTTATCATCTCTCTCTCCCCTCCCTGGCCACCTTTTTCCATTCTAATTATTTGAGTGCTAATGCATCCCAGAAGGATTTGCTCCCACTTGTGAGGGTTGCCTAAGGTATAAAGGGCTGGTTTTGAAGCAAGGAGGGAAACATTGGCTGTGCTTTGTGCCCAACCCTAAAATTGATCTCCAAGGAAGCTGGAAATGGAAGCAATTAAAGTACGTGAAGGGAGAGAATGCAAATGAAGATGTGGGAAAAAGTTACTCAGCACAACATTTTCAGTATTTATAGAGCTGGGAATGGTACTTGAAGTATTATAGAAAGATTATAGTAAACACAGAAAATAATTTAGTGGAACCTTAAGGAAAAGGATTCTGATGAATGGTACACAAATCCTATTCCACAATGAATCTTACAGGGTTCTAGAAGATTATTTCGTCTTGTAAGTACTAGAAGATTATTTTTGTATTTTCTTAAAATACGCTGGTATTTTAAGATAGCATTGTATTGGAAAGGACCAGTTGGACCTGTATCCCAACTTCTGATGAATCAAACACTCTCCACTTATTAGCCTCCAACTTCCCACACAAAAGCACTCACACACCAGTTAACTGGCACAGTATTGACATGCTTGAAAACAGTATTTTACATTAAGAGTATACTCAATAACAATTCATTGTACAGGAGTAAATGACTAAATTCCGCAGTTCATTTTCCTTCTGTAGAACAAGTATGTCTCTGAAAAGAGGACAAGAAAACATGAATAGACAGCACAAGGAAAAATGATTGCTTCCCAATTACTTTCTCTCCTCACCCCCCCACCGTCTGTCTGTCTCTCTCTCTCTCTCTCTCTCTCTCTCTCTCTCTCTCTCTCTCTCTCTCTCTCACACACACACACACACACACACACACACACACACCACTCCATTCACACAGCCTCTCAAAGAGCATATTCTGTCTCTCTTTCCTGTGGAAAGGAAATTCCAGTCCGCCAAACTGCAACTGGCCTCAGTTCACTTCATAGGTGTTTGCGTGAGGCTCCTGAATAAGCCCAGCTGGAACAAGCAGGAGCACTGCTTGGTGCATTGTGCCCACAGTGTTTAAAAATACAACGACAGTGCTATTAATAAGCGTGGTCACATGTTGTTTTTAAGTAAACAAGAAATCTGAGCATGGCCTTCCAAATGGAATACATATTGTTCTTAACCTTTGCATGCACAGAAGGGGTTGTTCTGATGTCATTTTCTGTTATCATCTAGATACTTTTCTCACTGTTGCGTGTTGAGTCCCACAATTACCACCCCAAAAAATTCACACTTCACACATCAATTTTTGTTTTGGTTTTTGGCATAATTTTGGCCACAACTTTATTCAATACAAAAATGTGAGTGGTTGCTTAGGCACTGGTTAGGACTATCTGTCCATGCCCTCAGGGACAGAGCTGGCATTCCGGACACCAGCGGAATCCAGTGTGGGAAACAAGAATTGGGTGAGAACGTGAAGCTGGGCATCAGTCCCGCACTTCTCACCCTCTTGTCCCTTTGGGGCTTGCACGGCCCAAGTCCGATGCCAGGGACAAGGACGAAAAGAATGGCAAGCCCCCGGATTCCTTTAACGGAATTCCCTTCGCATCATTTGGAGGGGTAGGCACTTACCCCTCCAAGCACCACTTTAACCAGTGCCTAACCGCCAACCTTACAAGTTGTGACGATTTGCTACGCAGTAGGCAAAAACCAACTGGCACCAGCCAATCAGCCAGATGGCAAAATTCCTACCGTGCCCCCGCACCAAGGCGAACGACACCATGACAGGCATAGCAAGGTCAATCGATCAAGAAAACCACCCTATTAAAGGGAGGGAGGGCGGGTGATCCGATGCAAAAACGGCCAAGAGGAAGTCCAACTTCTGGCCCCCTGTATTTATAACCTCTAACCCCACCTCCAAGCTTGCTACAAACAAATTACCCCAGCAACCCAATCTTAACCCCTTAGGAGGCTTGGGTTTGCCAAACTGCCTAGTCATGGCAAGGTGGTTTGTTTTCCCCAACCGCAACACGTGCTCTCTGTTAAGGAGAACCCGATTTATCATATGTACATAGAAACAGGGCTGCCTCGATCCTTGTGCCCTGACTCTGGAACTCCATCCACCTGGAGGTATAAATGGCTCCATCGCTAATGAGCTTTTGTAGCTTAATTTAAACACATTTGTTCTCCCAGCCTTGAATTCAAGGGCCATATTTTAACTGTCAAAGGGGACAGCACCTAATCAGAGGTATTTTTGGTGGCTGTGGTAGATATTTTGGAATCATCTTCACGATTATAGCTATAGTATGTTGGGAAGGAGAAGGAATGATTTGTGATGCAATAGGGTTTGCCTTTTGAGAATTTGAATAGCTTTTGGGGAAAATATGCACATCCTAGTGTCAAGATGAATCTGACTTAAAAATAAATAAGGTGATTTGATTTATTATCTTTTAAAAGTAAGTAACAGAAAGAAGAAAACCAAGAATGTTAGAGTCATAGCGTAGTGCTAGAGAACATACGTTTCACTCAAAAGGGAATGTGTTCTACAGCTGTGCCCTACAGCTGGGGGAAGTCAGTGGGCGAACTGTTTGGGTAACGTGGAGCCTGCGCACGCCAAAACTACCACGTCTCTCCCAGGAGAGACGCATGGTTCAGGCGTGCTGCAGGCCCCGTGGTGAGTGCCACCTGGCATTTTGTCATCTCCCCCTCAGTGGTGACACCTGGGATGGCCCGCCCCCACCACACACCCCTTCCTCTGCCCCTTTCCCTGGCCCAATGTGGGGTTTTTTGGTTGTTGTTTTTTTGCTTATTTGTTTTGTATTTTCATTTTATGTTTTGTGTTGCATCTTTGGATGCAGGGTAGTATACTAATACTAATACTAAATAACAACAACAAAGGAATCATAAGTTCATGACTATACCTGTTCACTCTGAGTTAAGTCCCACTGAGTGCAGTGAACCTCCCAAGTAAATGTGGAAAGGACTACAGCACTTTGAGACTAAGAAATATATTCAGGGAGATAAAGCTGTTATCTGCATGGAGCACTTATGACAGGGTGAAAGATAAACACATGTAAATCAGTAAACCTTTAAATGCATGGCATTATCATTTATTACTGACCATCACCATGCTAACTTTGTACATTTGAGTTCAGTTCACTTTTCCTTCTTTTACACTCATGGCTGTTTACCAGAAAAATAAATGTAACTGTGAAGATTTTCTGGAACACTTTGTGAGTGAGTTTGTGGAATGGATGTTGTACTGCCAAGTTCTGGTATAACCTTCATAGTTTAAATAGTAGCAGAACCAGGGAATATGATCTCAAGAAACATCTATTATTGTGTGGTTCACTTAGCACCCTCGCAGAAAAGGGTGTTGATTTCTTTTAAATTCAGCTCTTGGGAAACTTCTTAAAAGCACACATTTAGGAATTTCAAACATTTGCATCAAAATGGTTAGACATGTCAATGGGAGGCTAGTATTTAAATGGTAAACTATGCAAGTGGTATATTCTTGACAAGTATGACAAAAGTGAAATCATCATAATTCAGGCTTGCGTAACATCATGTATCTGCAGATAAACACAGCCATCTTTGAAATTTTTATTTTAAGCAACTTGTTCTCTCCTCCATCAACTGTTCCTCTTGGCTACGTATCAGATGGTTTTCCTGTTCCTTGGGCCATGAATTGAATGGCAGTGTAATTGTAATTAAGAGTTCTTTGACATAACGTCAAAGAAACAAATATATTTCTGTCACTGTTGCCTTGCAGAACAGAAAAGCCTTTGCAAAGTGGTCAGATTTGTTTGAAATGCTTAATGATTACAAATAACACTCAACAGAAGTTGTAGAATGGGGAAAAAATCTTATTTCCCAATGCATTAAAAACCTGTGCACCCTTACTTGGGAAGAAGCCATGTTGGGGCTTACTTTTCAGCAAACATGCATAGTAAATGTATACTATTAAATCAGCATACAGAGAGAAAGAAAGTACAATATTAAGCTTATTAGCTGAGTGCAAGTGTCTAAGTTGATCGACAACCGCATAGGAATGTGTGTGTCTCACAGAAAGTGCTAATTTACCTCAAGAAGTACAGTCATACCTCGGGTTAAAGTCACGTTGGGTTAAATCTTTTCAGGTTGCGTCCCGCGGCAGCTCGGAAGTAACGGAACGGGTTACTTCTGGGTTTTGCCACTCACACATGCGCAGACGCTCAAAATGACATTACACGCATGCACAGAAGCGGCAAATTGTGACCCTCGCAGACGCGGGTTGCGTTCTGCTCAGGATGCGAACAGGGCTCTGGAACAGATCCCATTCGCATCCAGCGGTACCACTGTAATTCTAAAGGAAAAATTTTTTACTTTTCAAGGAGATCTACACTTCATAGTGGCAACCTATGCCAAACCTAGTTCTTACTTTACATAGTAAGTGCATGGTATTTGGTAAGCAATACCAAATACCATGAAATGTGCAGGAAATGGCCACTCACCGGGTTCCAGGGTGGGTGGCTGTTTCCATTTCTTCTACTCCCTTAGTTGGCCAGTCTCTTGGGGGTGGGGTGGAGCTCTGCATCTAGGTATACAAGACAGACATATATCTCCAAATACTTGGGCACATGTGGTGGTCCATAAGAACCATGGTTGGTACTGGGCTTGCTGGTAAAAATCCGCTGTGTGTCCCTGTTGGCAGACTTACATTCCTTACAACGTTTTATGGAGTTGGAAATATGAAGTCATCTTATATAGATTCAGAACACCGGTCCATATAGCCCAGTACTTTTAGTCTGGTTTGTAAAGGTTTTCCAGACTCTCAGGGTCATTCCAAGATCTTTTAACTAGAGATGCTAAGAGCCCAATATGGGATCTTCTGTAGATTGCAAGCAAATTATGTATCAGCAAGCCTTTAGCTCTGCAAACATTGGTGTCCACATAGCTGGCGTAAAATCACTGAAATAGGACAGTTCATAATGCATGGGAGGGATGTACTAAGAAACAAGTAACAGTTGTGATTTGCAATCCCAAGATGAAGATAAAGTTCCACTTCCAAGATTAAGGTCTTCACAAGTGGTTTTATTAGGTACTTTGACGCATTATGCTGTGAATGATGTATTTGCACTGAATGCCACTGACTTCATTTTTAATTCTAATAGAGTGCCATTTATTTCATTCCGGTGTTGTAATGTTGCGTGAGGCCATTTGTGTAGGATACCTGCCTTTCAGCTAGACAAAGAGCCACATCCTGTGAGCTAAAGGTTTCACTCGTCTCCAAGAAATAAATTAACAGCTTGACATTTTTGCAGAAGAAGGTCCTATGTAAGAGACTTGGCAATACTTTGAACACAAAATTCTTTTGTACCTGTTGGTGTATTGCCCTGCTGCTGCAAAATAATTACAAAAAGGTTTAAGTTTCATCCTTAATGCCATTGTGCGCTTGTGAAAGATTTGACATTTTTCAAATATGTTTCCAAGCACGAAATCACAGAGGAATACAGACTAATTTAGAAAAGCATGTTATAGTTTAACACAGTTCTTCTTGTTATGTCTTGAAAAAAATGTTTGTTTAACCTTCCGCAGAATTATGCTCTCAATTTACAAGCAAAGGAATGAAAAACAGTTTCCTTTTGTGTGCTGAACTGGAGATATCAAAATGAAAGGCAAAGGGCTGTTCCATTTCCCCTGACTAGTATATTAGTGACCACATTGTCCCTTCATTGGGGCAAGAAGCTGACACCAGATGAGCTCTGCTTGTGTTTCTTCCTCTGAAAGCACACATGGGCCACCTGTGAGTGGGGGGCCACATGGACGCTCCAACACCTCCATAGGTAAAGGTAAAGGGACCCCTGACAGTTAAGTCCAGTCGTGAACGACTCTGGGGTTGCGGCGCTCATCTCACTTTACTGGCCGAGGCAGCTGGCGTTTGTCCGCAGACAGCTTCTGGGTCATGTGGCCAGCATGACTAAACCACTTCAGGTGAACCAGAGCAGCACACGGAAATGCCGTTTACCTTCCCACTGGAGCGGTACCTATTTATCTACTTGCACTTTGACATGCTTTCAAACTGCTAGGTTGGCAGGAGCAGGGACCAAGCAATGGGAGCTCAACCCATCGTGGGGATTCAAACCGCTGACCTTCTGATCTGCAAGCCCTAGACCCTGTGGTTTCGACCACAGCGCCATCCGCATCCCATAGCACCTCCATACACACCGCAATTCTCTTATCCCTTGAAGGCTCTTTCATTCCTGTATATTCTATTATTATTTTTCCAGGCTTTTTAAGGTGTCCCCTATAGTTTTAGAACAATTGGGAGGCATTTTATTTGATCAAACCAATTACATTACATTTCATTTTTGTTGTATGGATTGGGGAAAAGAATCCCACCCCACCTAGGTATATCTGAGAACAAACTGGCAGGCTTTGTGATGTGTGCATGTGTGGCACACTAAAGTCAGGCAATAATTACTTTCTGTTGCTTTCCAGAACAGCTTTATCTTTTATTGCAGAAAAACCAGGTCTCTGTACTCTTATTGAGAGAGTAACCCCATAAAACACAATTGAGGCTTACGTCCGCATATACCTGCAAAGGACTGGGAATTCTAATTTGAGACAGCCATACTGAAGATGGAAGCTTCATGGAAGGGTGGTCTTTAGCTTCTGGCTCTGAAAGGTCGCCAATGCCAAGGAATTGGGGGAGGATGTGAAATAAATTGCAAGCCTTGTGGAGTGGACAAGTGATTCTCTTAATGCAGAAATATACTACTTAGCCCCTGAGTGTGGTGCGGCCTTTTCAAAATCTTAGTCCCTTGTTTTCTGTAATTTGTTTTATCAATTCAGAGATTAGATTGAGTTGTGTAACAGCAGTCAATCTGCTACTCTTTTGTAGGCTCCAGGTTTCAAAAACTATCTTGATCATATTAAATAATGATCAAAATTGTATTCTGTGAACTCTTTTGAAACAACTCATTCATAGCCCTGAAAGTCATTTGGGAGCCTAACATGATATTGGCTTCATCACTTTATTTACAAGTAGAGCAAGTAGCAAGCAAACACTCAAGAAGGCAGTTCTATTCCTAAACCAACATCAGCCTAACACCTCAAAATTGCTTATTAACTAGAAACCCTGAGCACCTGGGGTTAGCTCCAAACCCAAACATAACCTGTTCTCCTTCAGCTCACTTGGTGCACATTGTTTTTCCCCCAAGACTACAAATTAGCTTTCAATTCCCACTTGGACCACTCTAATTACCTCAAAATATTTGGGACAGTTAATAGATTCCCCCCCCATGATGTCATGCCAAACGCAATGAAGGAGCCACATTCCACAATAGAAAAACATGCCTATAACAATGGGTGATATTAATTTCAGTGGGTCTACTTTGAGTAAAATTCTGTTGAATGCCAGCCATTGTTTGTATTGTCAGAGAAATATTAATACAAGGAAAACCTCCACCCACTATTTCTTCCTTATTTCCCCCTCCTTTGTAAAATTTAAATGTGTGAGAATGCCCTTAAATTAGGACATGAAGGAAAGGGAGGGAATCCATATTCTTGACTGATTCTCTTCAAGTTAATCCAGAGAGCATATGTTTTCCTTAGCTAGACATTGATCCTAGACTTTCCTCCTATTTAATTACACAAAATTCAGCTCATTAACATGATTTGAAAAGTCATTGATTCCCCAATAATAGGGCTTTGTTTCCTTCCAGCCAATGCTTTTGATCTTTTAACCAGATTTACTTATAACTGTATCCCAAGCTAGGTTATACTTCAAGAAGAATGGATTCCCATATGCTTTCTTTGTACATTCTGACCCTAATGACATTATTAAATATATTTGGGGCAGAGGTCTCTACATAAGCACATTTCTCAAATGCCAGCCTGTTTTATTTTCTCAAATGCCACTTTTCTGCACTCAGGAGTCCTGAAGCATCTTTAGAAAACATTGTCATACAGATCTGTAAATGGCATTTAAAGATCGTTATGCATTTCTGCTATTCATCCTTCTATAAAGTAGTCAGTCAGTATGATGTTGCTTTTCAGGGATTCAGAGTGGGGGGAAGGCAGCAACTGAGCTAACGTGGAAGAAGAGTTTGGATTTGATATCCCGCTTTATCACTACCCAAAGGAGTCTCAAAGCGGCTAACATTCTCCTTTCCCTTCCTCCCCCACAACAAACACTCTGTGAGGTGAGTGGGGCTGAGAGACTTCAAAGAAGTGTGATTGGCCCAAGGTCACCCAGCAGCTGCATGTGGAGGAGCGGAGACGCAAACCCGGTTCACCAGATTACGAGTCTACCGCTCCTAACCACTACACCACACTGGCTCTCAGTTTTGACACAGGCCAAATAAAAGATGAATATACATAGTTTAGGTCCAAAGAAATGGAAGATGGACAAATCCACAGACCAAGATGGTTTGATTCTGTCCTAGACATGACCTATCACAGAGAAAAGGTTTAACAGAAACTCCGTTCAGTACAATGCACGTGAGAGTTATCCATTGACAGGAGCTCTGGAGATTAATTTCACTGGGGTTCCTTGCACCTAGGATATGCAGTTGCTATATTCCAGTCTCTGGAAGAGAGATAGAGAACATGACAACGGGAGGCAAAGACCGTTAGAGAAGGTAAGGGACAGGGAAGAAGAGAGAGAGAAAAAAAGGCAGTGGCAGGCCTTAATCATGAGCCTGTCTTGATCTCTAAGGAGGCTTTCTTCTAGTACCCTGTTTACTTAATTCATGCAACAGAAATTGAGGTGTTGGCCACTAATGGGGGAAAAACTGTACATAATGAGGAAGAGGAGGAAGACCACTGATTGAAGGTAAGCCCTGCTGGAAACATACAAGCTGTTCCCTTAAAAACCCCTCTACTTTGTAGATCAGCCAGACACATTAACCTGTGAATTGAAGGATTTCATGTGGAAGGAGAAAAAGCAACAAATATTTTTCCATGTCATGAAAGAGGCTCACATTCCTTAGAAACAAACAAGCCAAAGGGCACCTGCACATACCTTTCTGAATCCAAGAAAGCTTTGGACTGCAACCGATGCATTTGCCATCTTCAAAGGTTGCCTCAGAAATGTATTCCCTGAGTCTTCAAGTGGCTTCTCAGTGGGAAAGTGTTTACTGGGAAGAAGTTGACATCAAATTCCACAACTGGGATTTTGAAATGCAGCCAGAGGCTGTGAAAGAAGCATGTACAGTTATTGTTATCTCCCCCCCCCCCGCATCTGATTTGCAAGAATAGGTAAAAGACACCTGTACATTCTACTTATCTTTATATGCCAACTTTTCCATTTACTAAGCTGTTCATATTCAGGTAGGTAAATTGCTGTGTAACTTTAATGAGAAATGCGTCTACGTGGGATATTAATTTTTAGCAACATCTTCCAAAGCCATAATTTCAAAGGACTTAATTAAATGGCATAAATATCACATTATCTTTCATGGTATAAATTTGGGACATCCAGTTTTTTCTTCATGCTGCAAAGAAATGTTTAGTGTTTATACACTGGGAAATCTTTTTCACAGAAAGCTCCTTCAAGCTATAACTTAGAAAATGGTAAAAGAAATAATATTTATTCAAGAAATCTCAGTGCATTATAAACAAACTGAACTCTTCTGGGGGAATAATTCGAGGGAACAAGCATTGTTCTCTAAGCACATGGATTCCATTAAGAGTACTCTACTTGATCCCCCTACTTGATTTTAGGTAACAAGCTTTTTGCTAATTTTACCAGTGAACCAATACTTTGTTGTACTGAAAGAGTAATTTGTTAAAACAGCTAACAGAATTTGTGAATAATTTGCATTAATTATCTTAGTATCTATTTTATTTCATTTGGCCTTTAAAATCGATTTCAAAGCTTAAAATAAAAGTGCATGTTCATATGAAGATTCTCTTCATATTCCCTTATTAATTACTATTTTTTCCTCTACTACCTATTATAATACATGTTTGCAGGAGAAAGTCCGAGGACCAAACTACAGGTTATAATGGCTTTCCGTAAATAGAACTCCCAACTTAACGTTCTTTTTCAGAAATCAGCCAGAGATATTTATTTGTTTAAATTATTTATAGCCTGGCCTATACCACACTGGTCTCAGATGTCTGCCTCTTATATAGACTATATGGATCAATTTTTGATCAAAAACTTTTATATAGTCATCTTCCAATTTACATTAAGCAGAGTACCCTTCCTTTAGATTACTACATGCATTAAATAAAATACACTAAAAGCTTGCAGCTGTAAATGGCAGGTAAAATAATAGAGAATTTCTGAAGCTGCTTTGCAAGACAACAATTACCGCTACTTCATTATCAGTCTTACTATCTATGCAATCAGGCTAGCAGGCTTCTTCCTGTAGAATGTGTTGTGTAAAAAGCTAATGACAGAAGTGCCTTCTTACACTGTTCCCAAAGTGTGACCCATAACTGATCAATAAACCATGAGCACCAGAGTAATTCGCCTTATTTGTTGGATTTTTCTTTAATTATCTAGCTTTTTCCACAAACTGCTCATGACCTATGTGACTATGACACCAATTAAATAATTCAGTAGGAGTTAGAAAAACTTGTTGCAAGAAGGTAAAGAAAATCTCTGAATAGGGCTGCTAATAACATGAAAACCTGTAAATAGAATATTTCTGAATTTCTTTTGTTTAAATGTCAACTAACTAGAAGGAGCAAAATGTAAATGCTTAGATTTATTCCATGAGTCCCTGAGGTGAAAGGGCATTGCAGTATTTGTACAAATATAATACATTTTATACGGGGACACGGGTGGCGCTGTGAGTAAAACCTCAGCGCCTAGGACTTGCTGATCGTATGGTCGGCGGTTCGAATCCCTGCGGCGGGGTGAGCTCTGGTCGTTCAGTCCCAGCTCCTGCCCACCTAGCAGTTCAAAAGCACTCTTAAGTGCAAGTAGTGTTGCGCTGGTGCTGGCTCACCAGAGCAGCTTCGTCACGCTGGCCACGTGACCCGGAAGTGTCTCCGGACAGCGCTGGCCCCCGGCCTCTTAAGTGAGATGGGCACACAACCCTAGAGTCAGACACGACTGGCCTGTACGGGCATGGGTACCTTTACCTTTACCTTTAATACATTATATATATATATACATCAAGGGATAAAATAAAAACAGTCCTTCCAATAGCACCTTAGAAACCAACTAAGTTTGTTATTAGTATGAGCTTTCGTGTGCATGCACACTTTGATAGTACACAATAGAATTCATTTTAAAGGACCCCCACTTATCAATTCTCTTGGATATAAAGGAGTATTATATAATGGGACAGCAGAGATCTTCCTGCCTCAGGAGTTGAATTCATTTCAACACATTTTTGTCTAACTTGCTTTGAACGTTATCCAGCAATTAATATTTCACCATATCCCCTGTGCAGTTAGGATATTCTGCTTGTGCTGTGTGGAACATCCAACCCTAGTTTGTTTGAACTGATTATTTATTTCCTGTGCATAGTAGCCAACTGAACCTTATTTACACTTTGGTCATATCCAAACCATACATTTTAATTACATTTAAAGAATGTGGCTTCCCCAATGAATCATGGGAACTGTAGTTTGTTATGGGTTCTAGGAATTGTAGCTCTGAGAGGTATTCTCAATATTCTTTGGAGGAAACCATGTGCTTTTAAATGTATATTGTGGATGTGAACAATGACAACCTTATATCTTATGTCTTCCCTATCTTCTCTTTTTCTAAGCTAGACAGATGCATCTCTCTCTCTCCCTCTCTCTCTTTCCATCTCATTAACCTTTCTTGCCCCTTCCTCTAATACAGGGATGTCCAACCAGACTCTGGGCAATCCACCCACCCCACGCACACTCCTCCTCCCTCCAATGACAATGGGTAGATCACTGCCAGTTTTTTATACTGGGAGTAGATCGCAGTCTCTTAGGAGTTGGACATGCCTGCTCTAATAGCAAACTTGAGTAGTGACTGCCAGTAGAACCAGTGTCAAAACATGGGAAATAAGAGGGGAGGTATCAGCTTGCTCAGTGGAAACCCAAGGTTTGTGGAATTACAGTGAATCACTAAAACAGAAACCCTAAAGCAGGCATGGCCAAACTTGGCCCTCCAGATGTTTTGGGACTACAACTCCCATGATCCCTAGTTAACAGGACCAGTGGCTTATGGGAACTGTAGTCCCAAAACATCTGGAGGGCCATGTTTGGCCATGCCTGCCCTAAAGAGACAAAGCAACCCCAATCAAGATTGAGCATTCTGAAGGTAATGGAGCCCTTTATATGTCCAGCTGTCCTTTGTCAACAGCAAATTGTTGCTGTTTTTTGTGTTGAATACAGTATATGCTATGTGGTAATTCATGGACCTAATAGGTATCTAAAGCCATTTGCACATAACAAATATGTATTTTATCAAAGTAATTTTTGAACTGAAATACAGTTAAGAAGAATTTTTTAAAAATTTGGGAGGGCAAGGGAGTGGGGCCCTAAGCTATAGCTTGTTTAGCTTATACGTAAATCCAGCACTGCCTGCATGTCAGGGATGAGGAACCTCTGCCCCTCCAAATGTTGTTAGACACAAATTTCCATCATCCCCAGCCAATATGACCAATGATCAGGAATAATGAGTCATAATCCAAAAACATATGGAGGGCCACATATTCCCTATTCCTCCTGTGTGGTGTTTGCTGTCTGGTTCTATTAAATTAAATGTATCCTACTTCACTGGCACTTCTTAATTTTGTCAACTTTTATTTTAATACAGTGGTGCCCCGCAAGACGAATGCCTCGCAAGACGAAAAACTCGCTAGATGAAAGGGTTTTCTGTTTTTGCGTTGCTTCGCTAGACGAATTTCCCTATGGGCTTGCTTCGCAAGACGAAAACGTCTTGCACTTTTTTCTTAAAGCCGCTTGAAGAGGCGCAGTTGCGACGGACCGTGCTTTACAAGACGAAAAACATCACAAGACGAAAATACTCGCAGAACGAATTATTTTCGTCTTGCGAGGCACCACTGTATAGATATCTGATTTATCACTTCTCCCAAATACTAATAATGGAATCAAGAAGCAAGCAAATGATAACACTCTCTCTCTCTCTCTCTCTCTCTCTCTCTCTATATATATATATATATATATATGGATTATGAAACATATTCTTTGAAAAACTGTTCATCTAAGAAATCAGTCTGCTTAAAAATGCAACCAAGTTGTTGTGGATCGAGGGCCCCGACCCCGCTAAGTGAAATAAATACACATGGACACGTGGTATAAGGTTAATGGGCAAGAAAAGGCCACAACTTTATTGATTACAGCAGTGAAAAGGTATTGGCTTAGGCATTGGATGACTATAGGTGGTGGGTTTATTCAACAGTAGGTGGAGCCTGTTGATGCTCATCCAACTATAGGCTCACCCCCTGATGTCACCGAGGGTCGCCAAGGACTGAGGGGAAGGTGAAGGTAAGGAGGGGCAGGGGCTAAGGCCCCTGCCAGGAGTCCGGGCTCCCACCCACAACCACTCCCCTCTCTTGCAGGGAGGAGAGTCTTTTGCTGCCTACAAACAGTGAGATCGTGAATTAAACAAAAACTAGAGTAGTGAAGTGAAATGTTGCTATTCTCTGTTCCTTGGAGCTGTACTTGATTTACAGAGCAGGTGTCATGGGAATCTATTGAAGAATCCTCACTGAGAAGCAAGAGAATAGAACTGTCAAAACTTTGCAATTATAATGCTTTAAAACAGATAACATGCTAGGCACAAGTAATAACAAAGAAGAGCATACATTTCTATATATTTTCAGCACTGTTAAAATTTTATTTATTCATTCTACATGAATGCTTTCCCTCCATCCTGAATCCTTCCTATGTTACTATGATAGCTGTCTGTCAAACCTTTTACTGTCGTGGAAACCAAACAGAAAACTTTACTGAGTGCCTCATAAAAGTGTTCTGATCCAATGTTGCTCTGCAGATCATTCAGGGCTTCACAGGTCTTTTATTAAAAATCTTAAACTGTTTGTTAGGGGAAGGGGCTTAGGAGGGATTGAGTTCAATCCCCTAGTGCTCCTCACATCATTATTTAGCTTTAAAAAAAACCCCACACACCAAAGTACCCTGGATGGGCTGCCCTGGCTTACTGAGCTGAGATGGAACTGCACATGAGGCCATAAGTTTCACACATGATTTCCTGTTCAAATGGGTCGTGTGTGCAGAAGGCGGCCGCTTTGTGTCATCACATGGATTACCGTATTTTTCGTCCCATAAGACGCACTTTTTCCCCTCCAAAAATGAAGGGGAAATCGGGGTGCGTCTTATGGGGCGAGTGTCTGCAAGCCTCGCGCACCCGGCAGGAGGTCCCACTGGGTGCGCGAGGCTTGGGGCGGCAGCGGACTGCTTGCGCGCACCTAGAAGCTTGGGGCGCGCTGAGCTCAGCACGCCCCAAGCTCCTGGTGTAGCGCAGCGATCCGCTAGCCCTGGGAGAGCCCCGCGGCTCTCCCAAGGCTAGCGGACTGCTTGCGCGCACGCAGAAGCTTGGGGCGCGCTGAGCTCAGCACGCCCCAAGCTCCTGGTGTAGCGCAGCGCACCTGGGGGGGAAATAAAATTTTTTTCCTTTATTTCCCCCCCAAAAATCTAGGTGTGTCTTATGGGCCGGTGCGTCTTATGGGGCGAAAAATACGGTAAGTGGGTTAGAGCTGTTTGCTGTTGACAATATGCACTGTAGGTGGCTTTACTACTACTGTATTATGTTGCCTTCAGTTTCTTCTCAGCGCCATTTTTCTCCTCTTTTGCCTTCATTGGCCTTGTTTGTCTTCACTGCTATTTGATTTGATTGGCTGTGGAGACCTTTATTTTTATTGATGATGTCATAGCACTATGCCTGACATGATGATATCACTGATATCCCTAAGCAAATCCCATTAGCTTCCAACCAATCAAATCAGGCAGCAGTAATAAGCTGAGTGCCATGAGGGCAAAAAAGAAGTTAAATGGTATTGAGAAGCAGCAGCGAAGGGAAGCAAAAGGGCATCGGACAGTGAAATAAAAACATCCTATGTTTAGAAAGATCTGCTTAAATCAAGCCATCCTACTCTGCAGTCTGGGATTATAACCTTGTGGGTCACAGGCCTGAGTTGTTTATATTGTTCAGCCAAATAATACGTCACTTTAGGAGTTTTTAGCAGTCGGCCCTTTTTCTTATTTGATCTTGATCTCTTAGTTGCCAATGTTAATAATTTTAAAGATTTGTGTCAAAATTGTAAAAAAAAATCATACATCATTTAGTTGAAAATAGACCCTTGGATTTTAAATACAACCAAGCGAATTGCAAAATAAACGAGTGAAATTCAGAGCACGTGCCTATCTGACAGTTGCTGTATATCATTCTAATGAAATCTGACATTTGTGGAGGTAGTCTCATTTTCCTCTGTGCTTGCTTTCCCTGTTTGGTAGTTACATGATGTTAATGACCTAAAGAATCCCTTTGCCTTATGTAAATATGGTTAATCACATATTGCACTTAGGAAATTTGTGTGAAATGAGAAGGGAATAAGAAGACTGTAATCTTGTTTATTTCTTTAAGTGTGGAACTTTGCTAAATTAATCTACAGTTTATGGTAAATTAATGCATCTAATTAATCAATTATTCAGAGCTTACTTCTTATTGGGAATAAAATTAACTGTACCTACTGCTATATTCTTAGACACACAATACTTTTTGGGAAAGGAAGGGCACTTTCAGTGTTCAGTATAAATGCCATGTTTCATTATTGCTCTGAAAACTTACTGGGAAATCTAAGGATTTCTAGAATGATTTGAAATGCAAGGAGACACATTTTGAATATAGTAGCATAAAAACACTTGGCATACTTTCTAAGTGTTGTTGCATTGTGTGGGACTTCCTTGTATGTTATGTTATGGAGAAAATATAAATGGATGGAGCATCTATAGTATATTAAAGATATTTTAATAACATCTAATACCAATTGAAAACAATCCGTTTCTCTAATAACGTCCAAAGCAAAAAATTTCAAAATTGATTAGTATGGCTCATGAACTTCCATAAAAATATACAAGAATTAAAACAAGCTGAACAAATAAAGGTAACAGCCTTAAGCATAACCAAGCACGTTTCAACCAACATGGTCAGAACTAAATAACTAGTTTCGCAAATAATAAGTCAAATACTGTATGTGCAAACCTCACCTGTATGTAAACGTGCTTCGTGGCTCTAAGAAGCTATATGAAAGAGAGATGATCATATTGCCGTTTGAATACAGCTTTTTGCAAGACAAGGCCGAAAGGAACACACACACATTGTTTGAGCATTAAATAGGCCACAAACATCTATCAGGTTTTCTGCGAATTGACATTTGTTCCAATTCATCAGTAAACAGAGGGTTTTCATGGGGAAAACAGCAGGCCAAACAGAAAACTTCTCGGGCCTGTGACTTGAAATCATGGGACAAACAAAAGTGTGGCTGGGCCCTAAGTGTGTTTGTCTAAACATGTGTAGAAACCTTCTTGTGATTTAGAACACTGATAATACAGATCCCAGTTATGGGGAACCTTCAAAATGTTCTTAGCTGAACCTGCGTTGAAACTCTGCGCAGGGTAGCACATGGGGTGTGTTAAGTTGTGGGTGAACATATCAGATGACACAGTGATTCTTCAAACAGCTCTTCTTTATTCAGAGGCAGAACAGGACTGGACTGAGGAGCTTAGTCAGCCTGCTTATATAGAGCTCCAGAACAATGTAACTGTTGCCATTTTCTAAAACTATCCAATCACTGAACGTCACTTTCAATCCTTCATTTGCATACAAACTATCCAATCACTGAACGTCACTTTCGATCCTTCATTTGCATAACTATCTACAGTATCCCCCTGCTGGACCAGGGTGAGAACTTCAGTACATAACAGGGTGCATCCACCCCCATTCCCCTACACTTTGTCCTCCCTAAAGTGGGTCTTTCTTTTGGGCTTTTACAGAAAGTAAGTGCAAGCTAGCTCATAAAATAGTCATAACAGGTATTCAACCAACAAATTCTTCCCAGTTTCTTGGAGGAAGTAACTGGCATCTTATAACTGGTCCTGAGATTCCCTTACCATCGCAACACATTGCGTATGGAGGTGATCTGTTTTTAGAACTTGCCGTCATCTAACAGAATAGCTGTGTTGCTCTGTTGTGAAACAGAATTATAAATATCAATACGCTTTCCAAGAAACAGAATGGATGGCTCCATCCTTCATCTTGAAGTTTTGAAATCCTTCAGGAGAATGGTCCAACATGCTTATTCAAGTGTTTCAGAAGTCAAATTTATACCGTCTTTCATCTTTTCCCATCCCTCACTGTATGCAGGCTAAAGCTGTGACACATACATAACAGCAAGCCAGAAAGCAAGTGTTAACAGCAGAATCAGTAAGGACTAAAACCCTGAACACATTTTGCAAGCTTGAAGAGGTGAGGGAAGGCAAGGTCAGGAAGGCAAAGCATTCTGACACCATGTCCATAGCCAATTGTGGCTCCTCAGAGTTTGCTAAATACCAAACCTCGACCTATGTTCTAGCTGTATTTTGTTATATGCAAATGAACACATACCTAATTTCCATAAAGTTGACAAAAAATGTAGTTAATGCATTGGTTAGAAGTCAGAACGAAAGCTCGGTGATGGATTTTCCAGCATAAAAAGAAAAGTAGTGTACAAACTTTGATAAGCCTGCTCTTTGATTTTAAGATTCGATTTAAAGAAGAGTTACATTCAACAGCAAGGCATTGTCTGTGTAAAACATAGAAATGAAAATCCATCCCTATCCTTCTGGGAATATGGTGGATGACAGCCCTAATTGCTCTCTTAACACTCCTATCATATGCCCAGCAACATAATTTCCTGTAGGTCGAACTAATGTCACCCCCCACTGGAGCTAGAGAGTAGTTAATTTCTTTTCAAGTCAGCTCCGTAGTTTGGATGGACTTTTTAAGATTACAGAACGCAGCTTTGCATAAAATATTTATGATACTTCAAAGGAGTGTCGGTAAAAATTCATTTTAGAGTTTATTTTCTTAAAGCTAATATCTGGTAACATAAAATATGTTTTTGCCATTGGCACTGTTTTAGATTCGAAATTATAAGATATTGCTGTGTTACTTTCAGCTGTGATTGGAGTGTGCAAACAAACCAATACTCATGCCTCCCTTCTTCCTCAACCACTGCCGTAGAAGGCAGGTGGCATTGTAATGATGATGATGATTATGGTGAAGCATCCTTTCAACGCAAAAGCTGGAAGTTTTCTGCTAAACAAACATAAAAATCCTTTGACAGTATATCTTAGAATTTTGAAGCTACAGTCATCCCAGTGGCAAAAATGCCAGAGTTTTAAAATGCCAGAGTTTAAGTTGATATCCCTTAACCAAAACCCTTAGAGGTCCATTCTATGACCGCTGGGCATTACTAGGGATGAGTGGGTATTCTCAACTCTACTCTGTTACCTTTGTGAGGCTTCATTATTCCTTGTGTTCCACTTTTGTTGCCCTCCAGCAAAAAGGAGAATTTAGAAGTATTTATAACACATTTTTCACAACGAAAAAAGTTAATTTCTTTGAGATTTATGAATATAAAACATTAACGATGATGCCCGGGCTAGGGGGATTACTTTGGCTCATACCCAAGAATATGGTTTGACTCATGCAAGGCTAGAGACTGATATTCACTGATCACCCCTGCCCAGTGACCATATGAAACCCCAAAGACTGCTTCTGAAGATTGGGGCACCCTTCAGAACAGAATGGGATATAGCATGGGGGACTTGAGTGGGCGATGGGGAACCTCAGGCCCAGGGGAACCTCAGGCCTAGTGTACACACACACACACACACGTGTAGAAACGGTGGAATCTTTCATGGTTGGACTTCAGCCTACTGTACAAAGATGAGAATTGCATCTGTTGCCCCCATAATGTTGCCTCTGATGAAGTGCAGCCCTCAGGCTGAAAAGGGTTCCCTACCCCTGAATTATAGTCTAAGGGTGGTGCTCCATGTTGCTCCCAAACTTATGCATGCCAAGATCACACACATGCACGGGCATAGACAGAGGTGTACCGGATTGGTGGGGGGAGATGCCAGTCACAAGAGGATGCAGCCACAGTAGAACATATAAAGCTAAGACGAATAATATGTCTTGGCACCAGAACTTCTGTGGTGCTAGCAAGGGAGTAAAAGAAAAGAATCTCACAGCGTGAACCTGCTAACAGAAATCAGAAAGAAGTGCATGACTAAATCATGATAAAGGGGACATTTCAGAAGCATCTAATCTCCAGGACTCAGTGATGGCTATGAATTACACACTGCTGATATAATTTTCTTCTGCCTGCTCTGTAATCTGAATCTTCTTTGGTGAATTAAGAAAAAAATTAATACTGTCAGTTCAGCATAGCCACCTGCTTAGCACAGATTGTGTACAGCAGAAAACTATAGCTTGACTGTATTAATCAGGGGTTCATTTGAAAAGCTACACTTAGCAGGGTTTCAGTGGCAATTAATAAAAAATATTTAGGAAACATGGCATATGGTGCCATAAATTATATACTCAAGCATAATGAATATTAAATCCATTTCCTTCACAACTTCTTATCCATTTGATACTGAGCAATGAGATCCTCAGCTTTTGCAGTTTGCAGCCACTGCAGACGGCCAGTTCTTGGAATGCTTTCATAGCAGCTTGGCCAAAAGAGGTTTAACAGGTTCTGGTTTCCCTGTCAAAATCCTGCATTTATAGAAATTATGCCATGGTACAGACTCCTGTTTGTTTCCTTTAAAAATAAATAAATGCTTGCATTCTTCTTCGCCCTTCAATTTACAGTGGCATGAGATATTCTGTCAAATGTGGAACCTCAACCAGGAACCTCGTCTCCTTTTTTGAAATGGTATACATTTGGAACTACAGGGATTTATTTCAATAGGTTTTGGTGGGAGACATGTATTTCTCATTCATATTTGCCTGGAGGCAGTGTAGTGAAGTGGATAGCATTTGACATAGGAGATTAATGTAGAAATCGTCATGACACTATCTGGGCAGCCTGGAACAAGTCATTATCACTCATCCTACCTCAAAGGGAACATAGATAAGAATTGTAAAACACTTTGGCCACAATCCAACACAGGATTAAACCCATTTAACTGTACATGAGATTGTAGGCAGGATTTCCATACTGAAATAAGATGTAATAGTACTTTGTGAAGATCCCAGTAAAACATGACACCTGTGTCTGACATTCATTTTTAAAAATATATATTCTGCATTTCTCATTTGACGTACAATCAAATGGCCAATAATTTAAACCTCAATTTTTCAAATAATAGTTGTTATCCTTCATTTTTCATATATCAGGTGATTTTCACAATTAGATGTTAATGAATACAACAGCAGAAAGTTTGCATTTACCCGCAACCTACAAATAACACTTAACACATGCATTGAAATAACTAGAAAGAGATAAATATATCTAAATTATATTTATGGACTATTATTTTTATTATCACTATTAGCATGAATATTCATGAAAATTTATTCTTCTCCTATTTCAATTAATAGTCATATGCTCTAGTGGCCTGTTTGGGGCTGCAGTCTTATTCACACTTAGGTTCCGCTGCAATCAATGGGTTTTACTTATGAGTAGCACTGTCATAAAACTATAATGCATCTTGAACCAATTCTAGGAATCATTAACAGAATAAAGCTCCTCCCCACCCGCCTTTAAGGGTTTTCTTTTGATTTTAGCAAGCAGCTTCATTTTGATACTGAAGAACAGAATGTGTTCTTCACAAGGAACTGTAGGAAACTGCTGAGCTAGACAATAAAATAAGAATTAAAAAAAGTTTTGGCATGCAGATTAGCTCAAATCCCTAGTGTGGGTTAACAGGTGTCATGTTTAAGTCTGTGCTAGTATAAAGCATTTGCCACTACATCTGTTGGCGGCAGAAGGTCTCAGTGCAGCAGAGCTGTTAAGAGAGTGCGGATGATGAGAGGAGGTGCCATCAAGTAGATGAACTTTGTGCTGCTTTGTGGCTCAGCAATATGCTCTGCTTACATTTTGCATCCTGCTTGCAGGAGATACTTCCCAGAGCAGCTGTGACCTTTTCCAAGCCTAAAAGGTTTTAAGCTGGAAGGTCTGTAAAATTCCTGAGCTGTGCCAGAGCCCAAGGTAGGGTCATTGGATAGAAGGGAACAGTAGTTTTCCCAAGGAGGAAAATGGTAACTGCAAGCTCTTAACTATGGGCTACTCTGACAGTGAAAGTGACTCTGAGAATGAGGGTTATCTCTCTGGAAGTAGTGATGAAGAATACAGCCTAGAAGTTGAAAAAACCTGCGAGTCAGTGCTCACCAGATTGTATTTTCATAATGATTTTATGCTGGTGGGTTGGGGGGGGGGAGCGGGGTTGGCACTGTGATTGTCTACTCTGTGCTGCATTATAATGAAAATTTGGATTAGACTAATAGAAAGGAGTATTAATAACTTGCTGCATGTTTGGAATTGGAATCATTTATCTACTGACGTAAACAAACAGTTATTAATTATTAGAAGTCGAAATTGCCTGATAAACTTGGCTTCTTTTTGCTATTTTTAAAAGTTTGAGTGTTATGTTACTGTTTTCATTGTGTGTGACTCTTTACATTAAAGAAAACATTAAGTAACATTTGTTCTCAGTTTCTAAAATAAACTGTAGTAAGCTCTGTTATGTTACTGTTTTCATTGTGTGTGACTCTTTACATTAAAGAAAACATTAAGTAACATTTGTTTCTTCCTGATCTACCCCTGCCTTCATTGCCAGTACTGAAATGCACTTTAAAAAAGAAAAAGAAGGCATGTGTAAATTCTGTGTTTTGCACTTTGTGCTTCGGCACTAAAAATCAATTTTCACTAGGCAATACATATAGTGTCATCAGTGACGGTAACTAAAAGGCAGCATTAAAGGTGCATACACAGTGCAATGAAGAAATGGAGTGTTCTGCAATTAGCTAAAACTTTGAAAGCAGTGGCTCAGGATTGATGTGTTACTGCAGGTTTGCTGATACCATAATTTTATTAAATACATACCTTTTTAAAGAGCCATATTACACTGCCAACTTCATATCAGATTTTGATTTATAAAGTTGAGAGTCACTTTGTATACTTGTATATCATATAAAAGTATCATTTTTATCAGTAAGAGAACAGAGTTCTTTTGTACTAAAACCCCTTTTGATTGAGCAGTACTTCTACGGAAAGTGTTGATAAGCTATCAGTGCAATATTGCAAATGGCCTTCAAACAGCATTACAGAGATGGTGTTGCAGGTGCAATATAAAATCCAAATGTGAGGATAACAAGTGGCAGCTACAGTGAAATGTTGTAGTGTGACATTTTCTTTTCCAGAAGACTGTTCCGTTCAGTGCCCCCCGCTTCCTTTAATAGTCACTATATTTTCTATTGCCACTAATCATGCTCAATCTTCATTGGGCCATTGTGACTCCCACCCTTAGAGGCCCTGCTAAAGTTTCGGCACCTTATGTATTGCCCCCTGAGTTTGCAATATGTATATATTGAGGGGTGAGGGACCTATGACTCTTCAGATTTCACTGGATTAAAACTCCCCTTATTCCTAGCTTTGGGCTATATGGTAAATACTGGCTCAAAATAATGATGGTATAAAGGCCCAAAACTACATGACTGTGGCAGACTGGAGGTCTGTAAATGGGCCCCTGCCAACTGCTTTTGTCCCTGCAATCCATCACCTGAATCTATTTCATTCATTCTCTCTCTCTCTCTCTCTCTCTCTCTCTCTCTCTCTCTCTCTCTCACACACACACACACACACACACACACACAAACAAACTGACAGTCCAGTACCAGAAGGTGGTCTACTAAAAGCTGTAGGGGGAAACCCAAGCAGAAGGGGAGGTTTAGTACATTTGACCATTTAATTTGCAACTCAACTGCCTGTTGTCAGGTAAAAAGGTAAGGGCTTTCTCTGTGGTGGCCCCATGACTTTGAAGTTCACTACCAGCAAAGCTGCTGCATTTCGGTTCCTCTGAAATGCCTTGAAGACCCAATTAATTATTTTCACTGGCATGTGTAGGTGTGATTCTCTGTGATGCTGCATTTTAGTTCTTTAGTGGTCTTACAAAAATGCTGTGTTTTGCCTTAAGGCTGAATGTGTATTTGTTATCACTGGTTTTAGTAATGTGGGTTTATGGGAGGTTTTGTAATGTATTATATTTTATTATCATAAGAATTGTATTTTACCTGCTATTTTTCATGTGGTATTGAGTGATTTCAACTCGTAAAAGTGGCCTTTAAATAGTCTGAATAAATAAATAAAATACATAGATTTTAATCCTGAACAGGATAGGCCTGCTTTTAAAGCCGCAATTCTGCAGCAATCTCATCCAGTTTGGGATGTGATCTTCTGAAGAACTTTTTTGGCATTTTTAAAAATGACGTGCAGATAATGATAATAACACAGTTAAATATTCATGCTTCTTACGTGGCCCTTGGTACTGAATTAGTTGCTCATTTCTCTCATACTGAACCGCAAAGTCAGAGAGACCCATAATCAAGATAAATGAATTTGTAAAAAGGCATAGAAATGACTGAGTAACCTATCTGCTGAGAAAATGACTTCTTATGATAATGTTGTTTTGGAAACATTTCTAAAGAGCCGCAAGATTTAAAGCAAAACAAGACATTTTTTAAATGGTTGAAAATATAATAAATCACTAAAGCATAATTCTCATTTGCAAGGTATATTAATGTGTGAATGGTTTACTTTACTGTAGAGACTGCTGGCAAATTGTGTAAAATGCATATTATTGTCCTTTCAGGGAAGATGTTCGGACAGCCAATGTTATCGCTGCTGAAGCCGTAACATGTCTTGTCATCGACAGAGAGTAAGTGTGCCATTTTTTACCCTATGATACCAATTATCTCAAACTGATCCTTATTGAAGTTGTGTGTATTGCCCTTCATCATACAAGTGATCACAGGATGACTTTTAATACAACACTGTATACACGTAGGTCCCGCTAGCCAAATGCTCTTTATATGAAAAATTCACTTATCCAAACATGAGGAATTAGTACCCAAACCTCACCGTGCACATCGTAGATTCAGATACTCAAACAGCCACACCTTCACGTAGTACTGCAAAGAAATAAGCAGCCTTAAACAAGACTTCCTTTTTGTGCTTTACTGGTCCATGGCAGCAGTTTTGCCAAAGACTATGGCGCAGTTTCCGGGCCGTCCTCAAGGGAAGCATCATGCAGAGTGTGTTACAATCTCATCATGAGGATACAGGAGCATGCACTACAGTGGAATGTTATTCTGATCCAGGAATGGCTGTAACTGATGAACCAGCCATAGCTGGAAAAAGACACGCCTTGCCACACAAAAGCACTTGGACCTCGTGACAGAGTACCCCCAAGAGTACGCCCTTCCTACATTGGGGGGGCACTTTACTAATCCGGTATTGGCATAAGATACACAAATTAAGTTACAGTTGATATGTTTGGCAGTGACCACAGTTCTAGTAAAAGGACTCTGGGATTTGAAATGACTAACAAGGATAACTCCTATGTGGTCTCACAGATCCCCAATACTGTCATTCTTTCACTGTTGTTGTTGTTGTTGTTAAAATTTGTTTACTACCCTTAATCCAAAGGTCCCAGGGCAGTTCACAACAGAAAAATTCAGCAGTTCCAAGCTTCCTGGAGATGTGAATATTTTTTAAAAACCAACAACAGAATAATTAGCATTTCTTTATCTTAATTCCTACATCAATATGAAGCAATTATTGGGTTGCTAAATGAGAGTTTTCATTTAAATTACAATATGTGGGATGCGCTCTTATTTCACTTTAATCAATCTATACAAATGATCCCCATACCCTTTTAATGAAATCCTCAAATTGAAATGCACTCAAAGGGATGGAGGGTGAAACATTAGATAGTAATGTTGAGAGAATACATGGAGTATGGAGTATGGTAAAAAGTTCTAGATTATTTTGTTACTTTTGAGCTCTATTGTGACCATAGATGTGTAAGGGGTGGGTTAAATACATACATACATACATACATACATAGCTGCAAGAAGTTAATTTCACAATGTATTCTATTTATTGAAGTGTAAGAAAACACTGCTTCAAAGGAAATACATTGTTAATTTAACTTATGACCCACCGGAATTTCACTGGGGCTGTATCTGATATAAACAGATGGGGGCTGTTAGGAATTTGAACTAAATAGCTTCTGTGACACATTTACAAGAAAGGTTCCATGTTACATAAACCAGCCATTATGCTGCATAAATCCATAGGGAAAGATGGAAATTAATGAACCCAATTAGACACATTCGACAGATATTCATTGAGGAAAGCCGCTAAATAATTACTCACATTTTATTTGAACTACTCAGTACAAACATTTTGCAATTGGAACTTAATCATAATCAAAATAAATAGGTAGAATTAATCCAAAATTAGTCTTTAATCATTTGGTAATTATTTTTGATTCTTATGACAGCAGCTAATATGCTTTTCTTTTACTACTGACAATGTCCTTGAAGTAGCAGGAGAGTGCATATATAACTCTAAACTTCTGGGACTCAAAGTTAATCCACTGCGTACCAGAGATTTCAACAATGTCGTGCAGCTGAGTGTGACTGCATTCATGCTATTTATAGTGGAATATGTACTTAGTTGTATTGTGACCCTGGAGAATCTGATTTTGCAGTCAGCGTATCCATTTCCAACACTCAATTAATTATATACATGAAGCTAAGTGGAGAAACTCGTTGTAGATTATGGGAAACCTATTAGGCTTTATAAATAAATAAAGTACATGCTTGAAGTCTCCTTTAATAGCTTACGTCAGTGCTTTCTTCCCTCACACATTATTCAAGTTGCATGTGGAGGATGTAGTCCTGAAACCATTAATCATCATCATCATCTTGCTTATGTCCCTTAAAATCAATGATGTCAAACTTACATATTTTATTGTGGGTGTCAGAGCTCCTTTGATGTAAATGAATATTCTCTTATTAGTGTATGAAGGTCACTTCCACAAGAATATGACAAAGTTAGACGGCTTTAAAAAGAAGAATAGACAAATACATGGGGTTTAGGTCCATCAATGACCACAAGTCACGGTGGCTATATGTTATCACCATGTTCAAAGGTAGTATGCCACTGAATGTCATTCAAATGTAGGATGCTGCCTTACACTGAGTCATATCATTGGTCTATCTGGCTCAGTATTGTCTACAGGTACTGGCAGTAGCTCACCAGAATTTGGGAAGATCTTGGATTTTCTGCATGCAAAGCAGATGCTTTATTAAGCCACAGCTCTTCCCCCAAATTGCTGGGCTACAACAACAGCAGAGGGTAATTTTCTTTAAGAATTGTCTCTGGGTTTCTCAGAGGAATCTTGTTGTCCACCACCACAAGAAACGGGTTGCTGGACTTAATAGGCTTTCGATCTAATCCAGAGGAGCTGCTCTTGTATTCTTAAATTCTATTCAATTCTGTGAAGGTGGCGGCTCATTAGGAACAAAGGGAGTGGCTCCACAGAACTATCCCTAGCTTTGTAGTGAATGAAATCTGCTCTCACAAGACCACTGAATTTGAAAATTTGAGTGCCACCCCAGAGAGAGTTAATCACAGGTAACAGAGAATCTAAATCCCTTGGATTCCAATTTAACCAGGCTTGCAAAATTTTCACACTTGAGTATTTAATCACATTTGAGCCTCTCCTGTATAATCCCATGAAATGGTTAAATCTGAACAGAAAGCATAAAGAAGGTTTTTGTTATGAGAATTACCATTTACCCATACCTGCACTGAAAGGTCAACAGATTGGGTCTTGGCTCTGCCCACAGCTCAAAGGCAGCTTTTGGGGATGCAGGGCTCCCAGAATTCAGTTTGCTCATGCCTTTGTTGAGTGCAGCCAAATCTCCATTTGTCCCATTCTTTGCTCTTTCCTTGGGTGTTTTTAATATACATACCTTATCTTGCCCCTTCTTAAATTGCTGTTTTTAATTCAGTAGCTTGTTCTTCTTCTGTTCTGCTGGTCCACAAGCTCCTTCTCTGGTGCTTTTTCCTCAGTTCCTTCTCTCTTTGTCTTTTCCTGTCAAGATTAAAAAAAGGGAGTTAGATCAGCTTGCCAGCAGCATTTACAATTTCTGCCTTACTAGGCAAGAAAGTTGTTACCTCATACCACACAGATAAGCGGGTAGCCAGAAAAGACTTGGTGGCAAGCATTCCCTGGGGTGGGAAATCGCAGAGAGACCCCTTTCTTTATTGCTAAGGCACCTGTTGCCTCAGACCACTTTTGATTTTTCTCCTCCACCTTTTCAGTCAATAGAAGCCATGCTTATACAGAGTAAGCAGGCTGTCTGGAGACATCTTCCTTCAGGAACCCTACACCTGGCCAGTG
Organism: Podarcis bocagei; assembly: GCF_964188305.1. Classification (NCBI taxonomy): domain Eukaryota; kingdom Metazoa; phylum Chordata; class Lepidosauria; order Squamata; family Lacertidae; genus Podarcis; species Podarcis bocagei. The sequence goes on from NC_138128.1 coordinate 69,576,521, forward strand.
GCATAGCATGGGTTGCCATCACCCGGGACAAAGAAAATTTCCACTCTCAACACCCTCCAGACTTATAGGTTCCTGGTAAACTTCAAGAAGAGCCAATCCAAAGAATCAGCTAGTCTACCTGAAAACCCTGCTGGGCACCTCCAGAGCCCCAACTTCTCTTCCTCCAGAACAAGTAGCAAAGATCAGCTCAGAGGTTTGGACCTTCATCAAATCCAAGAAAGAGGATCTCATGTCTGTTGCATGGGTTCTATTTCTGTGCATCTCAGTGACACACATCACTGTAGGCAAAGCACCACACCTCCATTGGGCTCTACTGCCCTACCAGTAGACATCACATCAAGCAGACACCTGCACGTCAAACTCTCCAAACACCTCTGCCGAGCCTTGTGATCCAACCAGCAGATGGGTTCTCCTTTTCGCGATCGTGACTTTTGAGGCAAATAAGTGCCTGTTCTGAAGTACAGCTCCATGTTTAAACATTAGGAAATTGAAGGATAAAAATATTGTGGCACCAAAAAAGAAAAAGAAAAAGAAAAGGTTATCTGAAACCAACCCTATGTTAACAACAGATGTATGAGCAGACAGGTTAGGACTTAAAATAGCTTGGTCTAGGGCAGCTGGTATAATATAACACTAATGGATTTACCGAGTATTCCCAACATCAATTCTCTGAATTTATTGTTCTGGTTCTTTTTTATGTTTTTTTAAAGAGAGCCTCATTAGTGCTGACAGAATACTGGTGATATGAAGTGAAACACCATGCTGAGAATAGCTTACAGGATTAAAGGAAATATGCCAGTAAAGTATTTGCAGCAATTTCCCATTTTATCCACTAGCCAAATGAGTATATGTGTTGAAGTCCAGAGTAACAACAAAATAGACAATTGAAAAGTAAATAAAAACACAAGAAGAGCCTTGCTGGATCAGATGAAACATTCATCTTCACCCTAGGACTGTGCTGAACATTCTTTTGGGAATATTTTTGGCACATTCGTGAGGGTGTGGGAAGGGCAAAAAAAACACAATGGCATGAAAACATTATCAAGATGCCTGGAACACTTTTTGAGCAGTGACCTATTGTTATAAGTAATCCAGTGTTTCTCAAACTTGGGTCCCCAGCTGCTGTTGGACTACAACTCCCATCATCCCTAGCTAGCAGAGCTAGGTCAAGGATGATGGGAGTTGTGGTCCAGCGGAATTTAAGAAACACTGTAATCTATGAGTCACCAGCAGGGGCTTCTCTCTCTCCCCCCCCCCCTGCACTTTTTATAGATTTTTATAGATTTTATCAGCATAGGCAAGTGGTGGCCATGATCACCCCCATTTCCAGGGCATTGTCACCACAGCACATCTGAGGAAGAAATTCATAGTTTCATTTACAGATAGAGGAAAACACGATTGTCTCCTGTTCCACACAGTAGTAGGAGGAGGAGGAGGAGGAGGATGGTGGGCTTGGCGATGCCTCCTCCCGCTATGTACTCTAAAGGATGCTACAATGTGATGTAGATTTCTTCCTCAGATGCTTTGCAGGCAAAAATGGACCCAGATGGGGCAGATCACTGCCACCACTTTCCCACAAAGGCAAACCCTTTTTAAAAAATAAAATAAGTAAATAATAAGCATGTAAGCAACAAATAGAAACACCTCCAGTCTCCCAGAAGTCTAAAACTAAGTTCCTCGCTCATCTCCCACTCCTGAAAATCACAGCAATTTCTTGAGTGCTTTCTCAAATGTGCAGAAACTGAGTTACCATCTCTACAGCCTGAGAACAAGGCTTCAGAGATGGTGAGCCACTTTCAGGCCAGTCCTACCTTCCCCAACAGATAATTGCTGGAAGCCAATAAGCAGGATATGAAGGCGACAGCCTGCTTGCATTGTTTTTTCTCCAGCAACAGGTGTTCAGAGATGCACCCCCTCTAAACACAGAAAGTGTTCTCTGAATATGAATTATCATCTTCTTCCACAGACAAAACATAGCAATCCCAACTCCCCACTGCCGCCCCTGGGGCTCTGGAGAGCAGCCACCTTATCTGCATTGTGGTGTCAGAGGTTGAGAGTGAGGTGAGGCAGGCAGATTGGGCCTGACCCTGCACCAGCTCCAGGCTGAGGATGCTGTTTCCAAAGCCACAATCAAATTCATAGCAAAACCCTTTCGAGTAGATGTTACAACTTTTGTTGTCCTTTCAAATTAAAAGGAGCATCTACCATTATCTAGCTTTACATCACTTTACCAAACGATCTGACTAATTTTATAGAAACCTACTTGCTGCATCTACTTTCAATACCATTTATTCCTGTCAGTTTTATACTCTCTTGGTCACGGAGCACTTACATCTGGTGATTGTTATAATACCAAACACATTTTATTTATGCAGTATGGGTTTCAGTCATGATTTAGATTTCAAATACTTCTTTATTTTTATGGACTGACTGTGGCTCAGTTCAATCTCTTTGGATAAATTATTTTTTCCTCAGGCTTTTTGAAGAGCGTATGTAAAAAAGGAGTGACTATAGAATCTAGTTTATCTGTATTTCAGGTCAGTCACCCAAAGCAGATTTTTATTTTTATTTTCTACTTCAGCCCATAGCTGTTTCCTAAAGGCTCTTTCAAAAATAATAACCCCAGCAGTCAGTGCATTGTCACATCACAAAATGCCTGTTGATCAGGGATGGCCAAATTCTGTAATCTTGTGGGCCATGCTCCTCTCCAGACAGTGGTCTCAAGAGCAGCCAGCTCCGTAATAAAGCTGGCACTATTTAGCAGTAAATATTCAACAGTTGCTGGAATGAGTTTGTGGCCCGAAACAACTAAAGTTGTTCTGTGGGTATTCACAGCTAAATCCTTATGAAAAGATTCAAAAACCTGCATATAATAAATATAAAAGCAGAAGAGAATTAAATGTTGAGCCAAGTATACATGCTTGGGGCAGCATGAGGGAAACAAATATTGATTTGCCCAACCCCATGCAGTTAAGACTTGTTTTGTTGTTTTCCAGTGTCTCAAATAGGAAACTTCTATGGTTGCCTGCTCAGACTACGCAGTTCCCACCCCCAGCCCCCACCTCCCACCTCTCCAGTTGAACAGTAAATAAAGGACACAACACAGCTTGAATGGGCTCAGATCAGGTCACAACTTTATTAACAACATATGAAAGAGGTGTGGCATAGGCTTTGGATAACCATTTACATCCAGTCCACCTGCCGGAAGTGATGTCAAGGGTCAATCTGGCAGTGGGGGTTTCCTGTGACTTCCATCAAATGGGGGGACCCCCATGGGGGTTTCTGCCTTGAGGAGTGCTGAGGTCCAAGCCCCCGCCTGGGCATACAGACAGAAGCAGCTCCTCCCAGACCCCTTTAACTGGATACCCTAGATTTTGGGATGGGCAGGCAGAAACTACAACCTCCCCCAACCAAGACAAATGTTTGCCCAATGCCTAAACTTCCAAAGTTGTGATGATTGGTATGAGGTGGGCAAATACACCAGGCTGGAGCCAATTTGCCTAGTAGACAAATTTCTGCTCAGGCCTGAACATGGCGACCACCAATACCATAGCAAGGTCTGAGACAGCATGAAAGGAGGTAGGTGGGTGGGTGGGAGTGTTGGCTATTTGCAGTTTAGTAGCGCTGCAGAGAGCTTGCTGGGGAGACCATGCATAACAAGGAACTCAAAATAACTTTAACAAGGTTTTAATAACAAAAACTCATTTTACACTAAAGATAACAACAAGCATGACTCAACCACCAACCCATCCCCCAAGGTACTGAGCTAGGTGCTGCTCTTTATATACTATACCCAATTGCTGACACAGCTTAATTAACACAACTTAGCAGCACCTGCTATGTTTCACAGCTGTAAAACTGGGTCTCGTTATTTGCCCTAGCCCCTAAAGACATACACATCTTGTGAAACAATAATGAACCTTCACATTTAAAGAGACCATTCAACAGGGAGATCCAATAAAAAACAAGGTGCTAGGACAGGGCCTCCTTAAATCTCCTGGGAGTGGACCTGAAGGGAGCCTACCTGCTCCATCAGGCCCTTCCCCTGGGACAGCTCTGCCTCCAAGCCTGCCTGTCATTGGCCAATTTGCAGGCAGGCTTGGATCCAAGACACCAGCCAGCAAGGTGAGCTCTAAGCTGTCCCATGCCAGCAGGGCAATCCTCAGATGCCAAAGTCCTCATCAGGTCTCAGTGCCAGGAGGCATTGCCAGCCTGCAATGCGGCTGCACCCAAGGTGGGTAAGCAGACTGGTCTAATTAATATGTATACACAATGTTAAGAGCAAAAGCTGTTGAGCTGCATTTCATTTTTTGCACATGAGAAGGAGGTTTCACCTTCACCACATCTATAACCGTTTCATTTTGCTGTGAACTGAATTATGGTATCACAGTCTTCCCCAAGTAACTTATTGTTTCTTCATTTAGGATATTTAGTTGACTCTGCAGGATGGGACATTAAAATAATAGAATTCTTGAGCTTTTATTACCCCAGGCAGTAGTAAGTTTGAGCAACATTTGCCCGGGCATTGTCCTTTGGAGAAAAGATCATTGGAGTTGTTTGGTGAATTTGTGAAAATATATTTGTTGTTAGAAGTCTAAAGCTGAGAAGGAATGGTAGAGAAGGAACAGCCAGCTTAGACTGATGGATTCCCAAGACAGAACCCAACAAACTCAGAAAACTCCTGACTGTTTCTGCCCAAAGCCCCAAACATCTGAAAAACCCAGTTCAAAACTACTTACAGTTCCCTTAGACTCACATTTGAAGTCTCTGACTGTAATCAGTTTTATCTGCTTTCCCTACCGCAGTTTGCATCACTGAAGGAAGGTTGCCAGGCTCTTGAAATCAGCCGTTTTGGTACCAGCAGTTTTTAGGAGGTCTGGAGCCACAGCCCAGCACAACCATTGTTGAATCAAATTAGGCACATAGCAAGAAAAATAGGAAAGAATGAGAGTGGCTGGGGAAACCCAGCCAGATGGGCGGGGTATAAATAATAAAAATCATCATTATCATCATCATCTTGTATATCTGGCAACTAGTCAAAGAGCAAATAAAAATAAAAGTGGACATGCCATATTTCCCCACACCCCTATTTACTGGCAATTGTGCACTGAAATGCAGATTGGTTTTTTTTAGTGCTTAGGGGATATCTATAAGTTTAAATTTCAGCACACCATTTTGGCATAGTGTGTTTGCTATTGTTGCTTCTTAATTGTGCCCCCTTTTGACTGGTTTCTATATTTGAATGATGGGACCTTCAACAGAATACTGCAGTATGTTTCATGCTAGAAGGAGTATTCATATTTAGGATTCCTCCTCCTCCTCGACAAAGTAATAATAATAAACAAATAAGGATAAGAATGTGCTCCCCACCCCTGAGACTATTCCAGTGAAACTATCCAACCTCCCAAACACCTCTTGCAATTATTTGTACAAATTCTACAAAAACTTTCCATATCTCCTCAAAATCATTTTCCTGCATATTTAGCCATGTCTTTCTCCAGGATATTTAAGGGGATAAAGCAGGGCATTCCATCCCTGACCCCAGTTTTTCATTTTCATTTTCCAAATGGAAAAGGATTGTTGATACTCCCCCCTTTTTCCAGCCTTATTTAATGCCTGTGTTTGCTATTAGAGGGAGTGATTAAAGAATGAGGAAAAAGTGGAGCTGTTAGTAGCAGAAAAATATGTTGTCCCTATGTTGGGAATGCACATGTCATACCTTATCATGAAATCAAACTGGAATGTTTGTCCTCTTGTTCAACGCATCATCTGCATAATTGCTTGACTAGGTTTCTTTCTTTTATTACCGCCTCTGAGAAACAGGAACGAGTAAAAATGTGCTGATTGCTGCATTACATGTTCTCGGGCTTTTCATAGTTACAAATTTGCCATTTGCTCAAAGTACCTTCCTAAATTTTTAATGTGATTGCTGTACCATCTCTATAAATCCAGTTAAGTAACTACATCTTCTGCTATCAGATAAAACAGGAATAGTGACTTCACACTGGGTGAAGGAAAAATGAATTTTGGTAGATTTGGTTTCCTGAGCACACACCATGCATTTAAAGCACATTTAAAGCATGTGGACTTCCGCCAAAGAATGCTGGTAACTGTAATTCACACGACACACCTACACACTGCAGCTGACACACTAACGTGTCACGACACATAGTTTGGAAAGCTCTGCTATAGATATTGTAATTTTGAAGATTGTTCAGACTCTGCCATCAGCTCCCAGCCATTTGCCAGACCCATATCTATCAATCAGACTGTTGGAATTTAGACATAGCATTGTACTGAACTGGCCCAGAATGTTACTACAGCTGGCCAACCTATGAATGCTACTCTATTCACATGACTGGTGTCATGTCAGAGAAAGAGACTTTGCAGATGATCTACTTCCAGGATTTAAAAAAAAATGCAGTTTTTTCTATTTTTGGGTAGAATTTGGGAGCTCCCAACTCTAGTCCCTGCTGCCTCTAATTAATGGGTTTCAGCTACAAACTTTGGAACTTTGCAGAGTTCTGCCAGATGGACTGGACATTACTTAGCTAGATAAACCAAGAGCCTGAGTAAAAGGAAGCTCCATAATATAACCTGAAGCATTCCCTCAACTCATCATTCCCTCAACTCAACTACTCATGCACCATTAATTCTACAAGAAAACTGGATGCAGTACTGTCTCCACCAGCTTACTGTTGCATCCCATAAAATATCTCTCTAGCTATGGAATTTCTGAAATAAGTGTGCTGCAAGATTTAACTGGTGCCTGGACTGAGAATGGAGATCTGAAATCAATGTCAGAGCTTGACGCAAAGATGTTCCAAGCTGCAGTTCTTAGAGCTCACCAGATGGAGCAGCCACTCACAGGTTCTATCCATGCCCCCTTCTGAAATTAGGGTCATCATAGCTTTTAAATCAGGCATAGGCAAACTCAGCCCTCCAGATGTTTTGGGACTACAACTCCCATCATCCCTGACCACTGGTCCTGTTAGCTAGGGATGATGGGAGTTGTAGTCCCAAAACATCTGGAGGGCTGGGTTTGCCTATGCCTGTTTTAAATATTTAACAAAAGTATTTTATTGCAGTACACTAGTGTATTCCAGCAGACGGTATGGAAAGCACTAATCCAAGCAACATTGCCCTGGATAGGCAATTCCTTCATTTTCCTTCCCTCGTTCAGGTATTACGCCACCTTTTTTTCTCAGCTGATTGGCAAGGCAACATGTCTTTCCAGTTGGCATGGAGGAACCTTAGCCCTGGAAAACATGTGCATTAAATGTTACAATTTATTTCTGTAAGTGCAAAAACAAGTAGGTGCAGCTGAGTATGTGCAAAATGTTTCTCTCTTCAAAATATTTTTGGTTTGTGGTGCCTTAGAGATGAATCCCATCATATTTTTAATGTTAAATGATTGCAAATTAAATTAAAATTTGTGCTTATCTCAACCATATATTTTAACGAATCACATATACCATAGTCTCCATTATTCTGGAAATGTTATTTGATGTATGACTTAAAAGTGCCAAAATATACATGTTGTTAATTAGTCAAGGATGCTGATGTGCTGTGATTTAGGGGGAGCTCCACCCCCTTCAGTGTGAGAGAAGGATTCATATTTACCTTTGAGAGAGGGCCCCGTATTTTCTTTGCTCTTCCTCTCTTTATTTTTGATGTTATTTTGTTTTGTTTTAAATTTTTTTAGATTAGATTGTTTTTTATTCTATTTTACGATGAAAAGTTTCAATACAATTTATGGGGTGGGGAAAAACCTCGCATGTTTGTGTGTGTAGATACCTTTTTAAAAAAATGAAGAATGACAGGTAAAGTAGAAAGCACAAATGAGTGGCTGGAGGGGATTATGAGGAATCATATAATTCTGCATGTCAAAAACTGTGAAATCATTTTGCTATGGTTTTGTTATGTTTAATAGTATGTTTATCTCGTATTTTACAATTGAATAAAAAACTGAGCCAAAGCAGCAACCTTTTTAATTATTAGTTCAGAGAGTTATTAATTTAGAAAGTTGCTGAAGTTTAATTTAGTTTCTTATATTTGCTTCGGGCAATTACCACTACCAAATAATTAATTAATGGTTTTTATTTGTTGTTGTTATGATCAGCTTAATGCTCCGTATCTCATTTCTCAAGGTGATACTTTAAGAATTGCCTTTACTGGCCCATGTCCTTAATATTTCTGCATTCCTGTTGAAGTTCAAAAAATGTGAAAGCTAAATACATATTAATGTTCGCCCTGCCAAGAATTGATTTCCCCCAATACTCTTTATTTTTAAAATACCATTTTAGTTGGTTATAACATATAACCCTCCTATAACCTTCCATTTCAAAGGAGAATTGAACTCTGGCCATGGTGCTCCTGTATTAGCAGGCAGCTTGTTCTTCTTTCATTGATATACTAATGTGAGGACATAAGAAGGTCAGGCTAATGGCCCATCTAGTCCAGCATCCTGTTTTCGCAGTGGCCAACCAAATGCCTGGGGAAAACCCACAAGAAGGATTTGAGCACAAGAGCATTGTCCCCTCCTGTGGTTTCCAGCAACTGGTATTCAGAAGCATTCCTGCCTCCAACTCTGGAGGCAGCGCACAGCCATCATGGCTAATAACCACTGAAAGCCGTCCTCCATGATTTTTTTTCTAAACCATTCTTTAAAGCCATCTGGATTGGTGCCCCTCACTGCCTCTGGAGGGAGCGCTCTCCAACACTAGGAGCAAGGTCTCCGTAGTATCAGATAAATAGTGCTGACTTTGTCAAAAACATATCCATTGTCTGCTTTGATGAGCAAGTATTCTGGTGGTTAAAAGCTGTCCCCCCTAAAAAAAAATCTCAAATAAGTAATCACTAAGATCCACCCCATATTGAGCATCCCATTCTTATCCACTTAATTGTTGGTTTTCTCAGGAATGGGGCACTTATATTTGTTGCTGCTCATTAAATGGCAGATAATTCTTCTGTTGCGTGTTACCACAAAAGCAAATTTGGTTCTTCTTTGTACTTCATCTTTCAATCCTTCTTAACAATAAGTTGAAGCCTCTGGCAGGCCCACAAAGGCTTTTAAGAAGGCAAGGCAACTAGGCTTGATTACTGGCAATAAACAGGACTAGTATAGAATTGCAACCTCTATTATATTCAATTCCCCCCCTCCCACATGATGTTTTAGAAGTTTCTTGAAAGGAAGATGTACTTAATGAGTGACATTTTTTTTAACGGTGTTTTTATTATACTTGAATATTTTTTTTTAATATGTGCCTTTTACTTTACAGCTCTTTCAAACATCTGATTGGAGGCCTGGATGATGTTTCCAATAAAGCATATGAGGATGCCGAAGCAAAAGCAAAGTAAGTGTCAGTCAATGGTTCTTTTATATACTTTCTTTCAATATACTTGCCTTTGTGCTTCTTTATTTAAAAGAAAGGGGAGAGGGAACTAAATTAAAATATTTCTGAAAACAGTCCTTTAGTGTTGTAAAAGAAAACTCCTAAAAATATAAAATTAAAGAAATGTGATCAGTACCAATGTATATACAGTGGTACCTCGGGTTAAGAACTTAATTTGTTCTGGAGGTCCGTTCTTAACCTGAAACTGTTCTTAACCTGAAGCACCACTTTAGCTAATGGGGCCTCCCGCTGCCGCCGCACCACTGGCACATGATTTCTGTACACATCCTGAGGTAAAGTTCTTAACCCGAGGTACTATTTCTGGATAAGCAGAGTCTGTAACCTGAAGCATCTGTAACCCAAGGTACCACTGTAAATTTTTTTACCGTATTCCAAAAGTATAACTATGTTGCACAGTATTTCTTTGAGACAATAAATAAAAGATCAACAAGTCAAAAAAATGTGTGGCTCTCAAGTAGTGCAGACCTGGGCTGGCTCCTATAGCAGCAATTATTCCCGTTGCTTGTCCTGCCAAAGAAGAGTGGCAACACAAGGAGATATGGGCTTGGGATGGGCTGGAAGGATGCAGGCAGTTGCCCTTCTGGCTTAAGACATGGAGAAGATGAGCTGGTAGATTCACTCTTAACACCAAAGCAAGGCAGCTACATCCCAGGATCGGCTGTGTGATCACATTGCAGCAGCAATTGCAACCTCTGGATTGCTTGGTCCTGCACATAGAAAGGAGAGGACAACGGAGAGGAGGACAGCCTGCTTTCTCCCTTACACCATCCTTTTCACCCCTAGTTGATAGACCCAACTCCCCCCCCCCAATCAGGAATTATTACACAAACTGCAGCTAAAAATAACTAGCAGGTTAGAAAGGTTGGTTTGACAGACTAGCTAGTGCTTCAGTCAACATTCATATTAAGAAAGGAATAATATTCACACCAGCAGACTAGCTGGAATCACAACACCGACAACTTGGGAATATGTTCTCAACTCCTCAGAAATCTGTATATAATAGTACACATTCCAACAAATTGATGATAAGGGCTGCTATAATTGCGACTTAGACATTCTCTTGCCTGAACGATCTTAATAGAAAGTCTTACAAGTGTGCATTATAGTTTAATCTTCTCTGTGAAACCAGAAATGACTTTTATTATTTTTTTGCAATAAAACGAGCAGAATTCAAGGTTCTTGAGAGGCACAAATTGAAAGGTGCCTAAACAGTATAAAGTTTAAGTGGTAACTTGCTATTGCCATATTTACAACTACTCTAGGGTATTGTTGAGAAATGTGTAAGAGAGCCTAGTATGTTTTTGACCCTGATGGTAAGTCAGAACATTATAGATGTCTAGCAAGCTCCAGCGGTAGCCAGCAGAGGAACCTGACACAGGGCATTAATTTTTAGGGTGGTGGCAGAGCTGAGGCATTCATAGATCTGCTGAATCATTTCCCAGAGGGGGCCTGATTTGGACCTCTGCTATGCCAGCCTGGAGCCAGTGCTGCAAAAAATAATCTCCCAATGTCACATCCTGGTTGACAGGAGCTGGCAGGGCTGAGGATGCTATGGATAATCTGCTTTTCCACTCTTCCCAGGCCCCTCTTAAGACTGCTCTGCCCATCCTTTTCTTGCATGTCTATGCAATCCTAAAGTGGCTGAATTAAGTGGTCTTTGACTTTGTTAAGCTGAAGGTATCACTGCTTCATACATCTAGAAGTTACAAAGCACAACAACTTTTCAGAAAATATATTAGTCAAATACCACACGCAGATTTGCTAGGCTTGTTGAAAGTATCCATATGGAATACGTTGTACCTAACAGAAGCCATACTGAAACCTGCTTCATAAAGGTGTTCTGTTCAACAGTTCCTTCATCTGGCAGAGCTCCTATAAGATGGTTTTTCATGTTGCTCTAATTGACTTCAACTAATTGCCTTTCAAGGGAATATATTTCAAGTATCAGGCTGTGAATTGACAGCAGGAGATACAGTTCTGTGTAAGCAAGGTGCACACTTGCTAATAAGATAAGTGGCAGAATATTATTCTTTTCTGTCAGTTTGCACTGGAAAATATCACATTATTGAGCACCGATCATAGTGACTTTGAGGAATGTTTAAGTTACTTATTTATATATAGAAAGCTGACTCAGTGATTGATTCCTGGCCACAATGTGTGCAATTCAAAGATTTATCACATCTGAGGTGCCTTCTAGTTTGCTCTATAAAAGAATATAAACCCCAATGTGCCCAGGTATTTCACATTGTGCAGTGTTATCTTTCTTGGAGAAGGGAACGGAGAATTCCCCTCACACAGAAATTTCATTGTTTACATTTGAACTGCTGGATTGCAACCAGTGGCTTTATTTTGGCCTCTCCTACTAGTGGCAGTGGCAGAGAAAAATACTAGATGGGGGGTGGTGCGGGTACACAAACAGGACAAAGTGAATTTCGGGGAACCAGCTTCTGAAACGTACCTTTCCGTCAAGTAACCAGAAGGATTCATCACTTGCAGGGACATAGGCTACTTGTTTGGCAGCACCTATATCCGAATCCCATGCATGTTGCTGTCTCCTGTTCCCAGCACCAGATCAATTTTAATCCATCATGCTGAATAATTCTCAGCCAATGAGCATTGGCTAGTTATCTTGTAGATATCAATAATATCACTGTACTTGGTTGTTGTCAGCCTGAGCTACTATTAGTAGCTTCGGATAAGGCGGCGTTGCAAAGCAACATGATGTGTGCAACGGAACGCAGACTTTTGATATCACTCATTTGGGGATGTGCAACAGAGATGTGGGAGCAGATTGTGCATTTCCCAGATAGTGAAGAAGTAATATATATGCACAATCACACCACCACCCTGCACAAATAAACTCCGTAGCCAAGACTCTCATCTCCAGAACCAAACGCCTGGCTGACAAAGACCACTTGACAACTGAGTTACAGAATCTTTCAAATGTGTTAATCGCCAACGGATACCAGCAAAACAGGGTTACGAAGCTAATCCAAAAAGAAACACCCCCCAAAAAGCAAGACACAGAAGAAAACAATGGCATGGCCCTCCTTCCTTATATCAAGGGCACTACAGATAAAATTAGCAAAATCCTCCATAAACACAATATCAAAACAGCCTTTTGCACCAACCAAAAAATAGCCAATATCCTCAGAAACCCCAAAGATAAAATCCAGTTAGAAAACCAAGGGGTCTATGAAATACCCTGCAAAGTCTGCCCAGCCACGTACATTGGACAAACAAACAGACGAATAAATGCACGTATCGCAGAACACAAGAATGCCGTCAAAAAAGAAGAAAAAACTTCCTCTCTTTACCAACACATGAAAGAAACAGGACACGAAATTAATTTTTCAGATTCCAAATTGCTCTTTAACATGGAACACCACCACAAGAGAATAATCATGGAAGCCATCGAGATAGAGAAACACCCTCACAACATGAACAAGCGTGATGATACGTCCCGCCTGCCAGACATCTGGAAAATAGCCCTCCCCACAAAAACCGACACCAGAACCAGAGGCACACAGAACGCCATCTCCAATCAACCACACCAGACCCAAACCCAGACCCTCTCCACAGATAAATTACAGACACCATCCAGTAGCCAAACCATAGTGGCACCTCCGGATGCTGCACCCCCCTGCAATCCCTACACAGATCTGGCTGGCACAGGGCACAAAACCACAGCTCGCCCCTATACACGAAGCCAAGCCAGAGCACAACTAAGTGCAGTACAGCCATCTTCTCAGAAAAAACTCTTCACAAGGTCAAGAGGTCAAGACACAAAAGCTTTAGCAACTAATCCACACCTAATGACCCTCCTAAGTGGTACTCAGAATATCACTCAAGAAATCACTCAAGATATCCCTCAAGTAATTAATGAACAAAAGAAGAAAAGACACACTAACCTGGGAACTTCCTCTCTGCCCAGAACGTTGGAGGCTATACACCACACCCCCTCAACAGTATTTATAGGAACTCAAACACTGAGATCCTGCTCTGTTCCAGTAACAAGAAGCCGAAAGCACCAGCCTGAAGATGACGAGTGAGACCTCGTCGAAACGTCGCCTAGACACCCCAACTCTTACACGGGAAGACACCCGAAGACACCAAAACCTGCATTCCTGTACCCGTGAAAATCTACGAAAGCATATATATATATATATATATATAATCAGATAAAACAGTGTCTTAAGTAAGCTTAAAGTGTTTGTGATTCTTCTTCCACAACACTATTGCATATAACCTGCTATGAGTAATTAAAATATTTTTGCCATGTTTGGATGTCGCTCTAAACCATACTGTAAAAAAGGTAAAGGACCCCTGACAATTAAGTCCAGTCGCAGACGACTCTAGGGTTGCGGCTCTCATCTCGCTTAACAGTTTTTCCGGGTCATGTGGCCAGCATGACTAAGCCGCTTCTGGTGCAACGGAACACTGAAACCAGAGCAGCACACGGAAACGCCGTTTACCTTCCTGCCAGAGCAGTACCTATTTATCTACTTGCCCCTTTTGGGGGGGCATGCTTTTGAACTGCTAGGTTGGCAGGTGCTGGGACTGAGCAACGGGAGCTCACCCCGTTACAGGGATTCGAACCACTGACCTTCTGATTGGCAAGCCCAAGAGGCTCAGTGGTTTAGACCACAGCGCCACCCGCGTCCCTAAACCATACTGTAGTGCAGTGTAAATGAGCTGGAATGAGCTGCAGCAAGCCTTGGGCACTTGCACTCCCCTCTCCCCCGTATAGCTGTGAGGAGCTCAAAAGCTGTTGCTTTCATTTTTACTTAACCACAGCTTGTCGTGTCTGAACTGACAAACTGGTTAACGTTAACTGTTTTTCTCTGAAACAAGCACAGTTGAAACCGTGGCTTTGTGTGATGTCTGAATGCAGGCTTTGTGCTGGCAGTGCTCTAGAAAACTTTTCTTTCGTTCTATAGACAAGCAGCCACAAGGGCATGCCTTTCAGTACCACGTTATCTTAGTTATAGTATAGTCATAAATACTGTCAGCCTGGTAAATACATATATAAATCTTCTCTAATGTACAAATACTACATATGAGTAGAATTCCAGCTGTAACATCAAGTAAACAATGAATGACATCCTGTGATGCACAACTGCAATTTGTTTGCACAGCAGAACATCTCTTCTCACCCTGCAGCTCATTGTGTCCCCTCAAAACCTCTGCAGGATCCCCACAACCCTCCAGAGCAGGGGGGGGGGGTTGAACAGGGGCAGCTGCCAGGGTGGCAAAAGAAAGGAGAAACCCTACTGAGTGAACAGAGACCCACTTGCACTATGGTGAATTTCACCCAGCTACTTACATTTAAATACAGATATAAAATAAACAAAAATTACAGTGCTTCAGTATATCATAAACAGACATTTCAAAGCAATTCCTTCATAAATTCTGCTTCGAACATCAATATTAATATCATGTTGCAAAAAAAAATGTGGTAGTGCCAAAAGAACAAGAATCTACATGTTTTCCTTTAAATATTCTTGAGTTCTCAAAAAAAAGCATTGTTTTATTGATGGCTTAATTATGCTGCACATGAAATAAGTCTGGAAAAGAACTCCTATCAACTTAAATGAATTACAGATGGCAACACTACAAAAAATAATTTCCAACCCTATTTTCACTCTGCATTTTAGATTAGGACTTAATTCTTGTTGCCTATCTGTGAAGCAAATTCCATATGCAACAGCTGAAGAAAGCAGTTGACTCATTGCCAGCAAAAGTCTGCTTTTTTAATGTTTAATTTGCTTCCTAAGTTAGGGAATATCTAAATCTTTATTATTTGGTCTCCTGTCTTTCCTTCAAGACCCTTGGTTTGGCATACATATGTATTTTTTATCCCATTTTCCCTCACAACAGACAGGCCCAGTTCTGATTTGGGGAGAGGGGTGAGCAAATGGCTTTGTGGGAGCCTCAACACACCCTGGGAGCTTACCAGATAAAGATGTGCTGATGAACCTGTTTAGTTTTTGAAAACTAAATATTTTAAAGGCCCATTGTTTAGTGGAGAAGAACCGGGCTGGGTGGCTGTAGCAATCATACTCTGGAGCAGCACTCTGTGTGCTATGACGGGCTCCTTGTCAGTAGTGATTACTTGTTCTGTCTGCCCTTAAAGGGACATGGCCAACAGTGTGTTCCACTTGTGCCAGAAGAATTGGATCTTACCTGTTACGTAGAGTTGGCACTTCCGCCTTCCTTCCTTTTTTAAATTCGGGACTCCTTGCCTTTAATAATATGAAAGTAACAGCTACAATTGGAACCTCTGAAAACCCTCCAAATCAATGGTGGATGGAGCAGGACAGAAAGGAACACAGTGTTTGGCAGCATGTCTTTTGCTGGATGCTGCTAGCTCTTCAACAGCTCTGCACCATCATAGTGCTGCCTTTCACGCCCCTATTTCTACTGTCTTTCCTCTCATTGATGCCTTTTCATAAGAAAGTGGAGGAATCATTTCCCCCTTCATTGTCCCTCAGCAGTTGCAGCTCTCTAGTATGTAGTTGTGGTGTATTGAATTATTGTTTTTAATCTGCTGTGTATTTTGGAGTGATCCACCTATTATGTTTTTTTAAAAAAAAATCCTTGAAGGGGTTGCTGGGAGGCTGTGTAGAAATATAATAAAATAATAATAAACTCAATATACATAGAACCACTGTGAACTACCACTCTTTAAAAAGAGTCATTTAATCTCCTATAATGGGAAGCATCAACTTTGGATATCAAAGTTATCCATGACTGTTTAGTACATTTAAATATATATATATAGACAGCTTGGCCCTACCTGCCTAAAAATTATGAGTAATATTCAGCTAAGTTTTACTCAGAATAGATCCACTGAAATTAATGAGCATTACTAAGGTAGATCCCTTTATCTGAAATTAGGCTTGTATATTCTGTTTCTCTGTAGGAATTCATTTTTGTTTCAGAATCCTTTATGGCCTTTGAGCAAATGCTGTTGCCTAATGCATGCCATGCTATCATTTTTATGGACTGCTCAAGAAGCAATTGGATGGCATATATTTGTTATGTGATGGTTTGTGTATATACCATAGACTCCCAAAGTGGTGCAAAGAAGATGAATATAAAAGAAATATACAATAATAGTACAATAAAGTACACATAAAGTTATGTGTAATATTTATCCTTGGTCCCATGCATTATACTTGGGTCACATCAAATTAGAACAAATTACAATTTTTATTGATACAAAAATCCCTTCTTTACATTTACTTAAAATTAAGGCAGACTCCAATTACTTTTTACATATACAGGATGTCATTTTTTTGGGTCCATTACATTTCCCCCCCCCCCATAAGAAATTCTCTATTTTAATCATGTTTGGCAAACTACCCTTCTTCCCAGGATCTCAAGGGGGGCATACATGGGCCTTTTGTTGTTGTCAGTGCTATTTTTCTAGAAGAAGAGGTGCCGGAACTCACCAGCCTCCTTTGTTCTCTTATAATGGCAATGGCGCCCACCTAAGAGGTATAGGAACTGTGTTCTGGTGAGTACCAGCTGAAGAAAAACCCTGGTTGTTGTCTTGCATGTTATAGTCACAACATAAACTGTGACGTGAAGAGATGGTGACTGGACCAAGGCTTCATGGCTGAGCAGAGGGTTGGTTTCCAAATCTGTCCAGCACTCAGCACTGGCTTTTCCTCTAGCTTTAGGCAGTTTTCATCATTGCAGTTATTATGCTGCTGCTCAGGCTCCAAGAGCAATGTAGGGTAGATGGAAACAAAGCACTAGAGGCACTGAGGAGAAGACGCTGAATGGCTTCGTTTTGATCTTTAAACAAAGAAAATACTTGAATAAGAACAACTTTTTACATTTAAAAAGTGCCAACAGCTAAGAACATGTCTTGAAGGCTAAGAATGTTTTCCTCCTAATCCATGAAACTTCAGTAAACTTGCCAATGAGTGGAAGAAAGACCAATTAAGCTAGTTCAAGGGAAAGCTATAATGAGAAGTTGAATGTGTTTATTGGCCCTCTATTCCCAAATTAAACATCTTTCCACAAAGTAATGGGGCTGCTCATTATGTTAATGTTTGAAAATAACAGGATAGTGCTTTTTCTTTTCTTTACAAAAACTATGTTCTGGCTTATGTAGATTCTAATGTTGTGAAATCTAACACTGCGCTGCAAAAAGACCACTAAGTTCATGTGAGTGAAACATTCAACCCAATTCAATTAACAGAAAACGTTCCTGCTTCACATATTATGTTAAAGGCCAAAAGCAAGTAGGGGGACAGTTTATTTGCCACATATATTCCAGTCCTGTTGTCTTTGTCCATGGAGTTTTCTTGGCAGAGATACTGGAGTGGCTTGCTGGTTCCTGCTCCAGGTGGATCACATTTGGTCAGAACTCTCCAATATGACCAATCCATCTTGGGTGGCTCTGCACGGCATTGCTCATAGCTTCTCTGAGTTATTCAGGCCCCTTCACCACGGCAAGGCAGTGATCCATGAGTTTGACCAAATTGCGGGAGGCAGTGGAAGACAGGAGTGCCTGGCGTGCTCTGGTCCATGGGGTCACGAAGAGTCGGACACAACTAAATGACTAAACAACAACAACGTTCCAGTCCAACCACCATGTTCATAAATGATAGTGCTTTTAATAGTGTTGTGCAATTCCCACTCTGTGGTCACCAGGATCAGATTATTCAATGTGGCACCACTGATTGTGTGGAACTCCCTTCCAGTGCATGTTAAGCAAGCTCCTTTTGTACTAGACATTTGCTAAAAATGTATTTTTACACAGTTTTCCCTGAAGTGTGACCAGTACTGCACTGTTAATTATCTAATGTTGAACAGTTTTAATGTCTGAAGTTTTATATAATGTATGTAACCTTTTTAATTGTCAACATTTGTGGAAGTTTATGCTTTCAATGAATCATATATAAATTTGCTGAATTAAGCCATTTTTCTAAGTAAAAGCTGTAGCACCTACCACCCCACCCATCTGCTCCAATCTCTGCTTATAAAGGCAGATTCATTTGTGATTCATTTGTCTCGCCCTTCACATAAAGCCACAACTGTAGCCCTATAATACAATGGAGGAGATTTACTAGTCCAAACTATTTAAGACAATGTCACTATTGATGTTTCATTACTATGAAATTTCATTGCTGTTCAGCAATGTAAATAATGCAGATAAAGCTTAGCCGTGTAACCATCTTAGGTAAAGGATTTTGAAGCCTCTGGAAGGCCTTCAAGATCCCATGACTGCCATATCTAAAAGAGAAGAAAAATAGACAGGACCACAAAATAGTGTGGGCAGTTCCCCCCATCAGCAGGCTGGGGGGGGCACATTATTCAGCTACTGCCACTCTCACAGAGAGAAGCTGTACTGAATGGGATAGATTGGGGGGTTGGCCTCAGAACTGGGGACCAAATATGGGCCTCATAGCTTTCTGCCTGGCCCTCTGGACTGGCTACATCCTTCCCAAGCCTCATCGCTCATTGACCCTGCTTCATACCCTCCTTGAGTGTTTTTGTCTGGATGGAAAGTATCCCTGAACTCTGATAATTCTTCTTTGCTTGCCTGGATGTAGTCTAGAGAGGGGTGTGTTGAGTGTGGAATTAATATAAGATGATACTCAGGGATAACGTTGAATGTGGTTCAATTGATTGGGGCAATAGCTATAATAAAAATTACTATAATAAGCAATAAACTGTAGTAAACAATAATAAAAGCAAAATAAAAAAGAAGTGTGCATGCACACGAAAGCTCATACCAATAACAAAATTAGTTGGTCTTTAAAGTGCTACTGGAAGGAATTTTTTTATTTTGTTTCGACTATGGCAGACCAACACCAGCTACCTACCTGTAACTAATAATAAAACAGATTGATCTGAGTATTGGTTTTTATCTGCGCTTTTTGTATAGTATGCAATTCATGTTTATTTTATTTATTGTTTTTCTATGTTTAGAACATGCCTTGGTATCAAAAAGGCTGGGATAAATAAAAAAGCAAAACAAATAAAACAAGAATAATGCTTAGGTTGTTTTATAAAGGATAAAATAAAACACACATTTAAAGCGTCTACTTGCATATTTAATATAACCAATTTTAGCTGGAAGAAAGACAAATGACTCTCTGATTCCTTTTAAATTATTTCCTATGAAAATTTGCATGTGTTTCTTTTTATGGTTGTTTGTAGCTCAAAGTATCTGAGTTCTAATTGCTATATGTTTTCCCCAGCTTATTTATGAAGTGACAATGCTACTCTAGTCTCATCTGAAATTTCAGGTCTCAGTGCAAATCTAAATTACTCTTATTTTGTGTCTTTAATTCATCAATGTATCTAATTTACAAAATGCATTGTTTACAACATCATAAAGTGATTCCCTTGGAAAGGATCAGGACATACCTTTGAGTACCAAAAAGGTTTCTGAGATAAGCATTATAAGTTGTTAAAATAATTCTGTTATCAGCAATAGAAGCTGTTGTTTTAGTGAAAGCGACTCCTTATCGTATCAGATGAAATGAAACCATATGTAAGGACAACTCAATTATCTTTGCATCTGTTCCTCTAAACTGCTCTAAGCATTCAACAGCTTACTCATGAGAAGTTCTGTTAAAGTCAATGAGACCCTTGAGTAGTTAATTAGTTTCCTGATTGCATTCTTAACCTACATTTGCAAAGGTGAAAATCTTTCAGTTGATTGTGTGTTTGCAGCTCTGCATTGAAGTACAAGGTGCTACAGATTAGCCATACATTGGAAGGAAAGTAAGATAGAAAAATATACTCTGTGTGCATACACACCTGCCAGAAACAGGTGTATATAAATTGGGCCTGAACCAAATAATTATCAGTATTCACTTGGATAGTGTCTTAATACTGGATATTTGCTTTAAAATTTGCATATGTATTCCAAATAACAATAGCTGAAAAAATACTTTGCCAAACATTGAAAGTCTCTCATTTTCATAGTTCAACTTAATTCTTGTTCTCACTTTCCGTGGCCCCGTGTGTGTGTGTGTGTGTGTGTGTGTGTGTGTGTGTGTGTTGTGATGTTTATGACATCAGAACTTTAGAGGTAGCATCACAGTGGTCAACAAAACTACTAGGCGCATCACAGCCAAACATATTTAATGCCATAATGGCACATTGGACTGGCAGCAAGGACAACCTTTTTAAGCGTCTAATAAATGGCAGCAGCCACAGGGACAAAAGAGTGTCAAATAGCATAGAAATGATGTAAATATATGTAACACATAGTTTTGTCCCAGGCAATCTGGTGGCATATGTGGCAGAAAGATCCCATAGATAGCCATCTGTACTTAAAAGTTGGAATAGCCATTTGATTTCTACTTCAAGAAAGTTTTTAAGCAAGTGTATTTTCCCATCCATGTCTCATGTTTACGTCTTGTAGACCTGTACTATTTATTTCAAGTTACCAAATAATTGTACTGCTTTAATCAAATTCATTTCTCAGCTGTTGTAGATTCTGATGCAAATGTCACACCAAAGCTGAAGGGCCAAAATTTCAACAGAAATAAAGAGTACTTTTCACAAAATATGATGATTGAATGTGCTCAGTTTCTAATATATAGCAGATTATCTCATTTAGTACAAGTGTGTGCTTTTAAGGTTTATCGACTAGTTTTCACATTAAAACGCAATATCACTTTTTACAATACTTTGTAACCTTTTTAGCTTTATATCTAGTTTGTTCATTCCATAACTTCTTGGCTTATTTGCATTTTTATGTATTATGAAACATAACATTGTCAACTTACTCCTGCTCATTTAGATTTTACAATTTCCCTATTTCGTCTCAGTTTCCATGGAAACCTGAATTGGTATGACAACAGAGAATAAAGAGATGAAGACAGTTCTTCAAGGATATAAATGAACTCAATATAGAATTCCATGGATTATATACCCGTCAGAAATAATCTAGGTATTAGCATTTGAGCTGTGTATATTCTAGAAAATAAAATTGCAAATTTTATGGAGGGAGAGTGGAAAGGGCATAGTCTAATTTACTAGTCTGTTTCTATTAGTAATCCATGCACCTATACTCAAAAAGACTGGCTGGAATATTGGATAAAGAACATAGAAAGTAAGCATTCATAAGATTACAAAATTGCTTACATTTGGGGAAATGTTTTTATAGAGATATCAATGGGGAGGTTCTGATCTAACACACTAGACTCTCACAAGCTACAGGGGTACTCATGGTTGGTTTAAAATGGAAGAGTGGGGAATAACAAGACCAGCATGTATGACACAACCCAAATGCTAGATTCCACCCTGTGGTTTTTTTACTTTCTTTTCTCAGTATATCTTTCTAGTTTAGCACTTAAATTATCTCATCAACACTATGGAAAGTGTCCTATCTGGGGTACATCCAGTATCCGTTGTTTGTCATGACAAATGCTAGCTATCTAGTTTTTAATCTCATTAGCATGGAAATGCATGGAATCTAGATCATCTCACGTTAATCCCTTTACTGTTTGAATATGCCATTAATCATCTTCAACTGTACTATCTGTTATGCGAGTCAAAGTAGTATAATTAATGCTATTTGAAGTGCAATGTGGGATCACTGTAAGAAGCAAGTAAGGGTGGTTTTGTCCTGTGCTACATCGTTGACATCTGTCTGTCTTGGGAGACAATGGAAGAGTGCACCTTCAGGGATGAAGTCAAACCATCAGAGAGTTACAGTGCCTGCTGTGCCTGCAGAGACCAATGTTTAAGAGACATGTTTTGTTGCAGCAGAGGCAGATGAAGGCATCATTCTTTCTGTGGTCCTCTCAGTGGTCAGTCCTCCTCTGATCACTGCTGTGGATGAACAACCTGACTGACTGTCTCCAGGCACTGCAGTTGTCTGCAGGAGGTTCCCACATGGCGGGTTTGATGTTGGCAACCTTCTTGTCACATTTGCAGACATATTTGTAGTGCAAAGTTGGTCTGCTGATGGGCCTGGTGCCTGAAGCCAATTTTCTGTAGAGCACATACTTGGGGATCCTACCATCTTCCAATCTGTGGACATGACCAAGTCGTGTAGACATAGATGATGTGCAAACATGCTGGGAATGTCGTCTTGGGAGAGCACATCGTTGTTTGAGGCTCTGTCCTGCCATCTGATGCCCCAAAAATGCCCGATACAGGGCGTGCTGAAATAACAGTGTTGTAGGTAATTACATGATGATTAATGATAGCCAAGGTAATCTTAGCTATCAAAATTCACTCTAGAGATAAGAATGAATGGAGGATTAACCTCTGATGCTCTGGAAAAATCACTAAGTTGGGAGACTGAGAAGCTGCCAGCTCCTGGGAGCATAGATGAGGGTGGGCAACTTAAGAGGAACCAACATTGTGCCCAGAAGCCATGTAAGAACCTTTTCTGTTTTCCTACGGATATCTAAAGTAATTTTTCTACATCACATTTCCTCCCCTGGGAAAGGAATGTGGTTCGAACAGGAAGAATGCTATGAAGATCTAATGGTGGAGATGGGAAATTGAAGTTCTTAAGGTGGAAACTGTGATTATCTTAAGGTGGAGATTAAACTGTTAACAAGACCAAGAACATTCAATATGGGAAATACATTGTGGGACATTCCATTGACTCTTGGCACCTTACAGAAATTATTGGATAAGCAATTAAAAGAAATTAGAACTGGGATTGATGAAATGGAGCATGACACTGGAACAGAGAAGAATGAAATGAAATTAAAGGGGAATCAGAGACTTTAGATAACAATATTGATAATGGATTGCCAGAACAGGAGAGTGAAATGGTAGAACTGGAGGCAACAGATGGTGAAATAGACAAGTCCTTCACACAGGTGTCTAGAAGAACTGAAACAGCCAAATGGCAGAGTTGTGATGTTGGAGGAGTGGAACAAAGGGGTGGATGGAGAGATCAAGAGATATTCTAAGATGGCAGAGATAGAGTTCAGAGAGAAAGGATTCTGTGTATAATTTGGAATGAATTCAGAGGAAAATGCTATAAAACCTCTCGTGCTTCTTTGGAAAAAGAATGGAAGAAAAGGAAATGGAATGAAAATTATGGCAAATACAACAAGAAATGGGACCGAATATACTGAACTGGGTGCAAAATAATGAATACATGGTAAGAAAAGAACTACGGAATAATATCTCAGTATATTATGACAGCAGAGAGCATAGGCATAAACTCTGGGGGGCCCTGGGTGCCTTGGTACCCACAAAACGTCCACTCTGGGTGCCCAAGCATGTCTGCAGCCACAGCAGGCCCCAACAGAGAGCCAGCAGAGGCAAGGCAGTGGGCAGCACCAGAAGGCAGAGACTATGCACACGTCATGTGTCATGTTGCGCTCGTGCTGCTGGGCATCCACAGTCTAGGGCGCAAGTCAGCACTACTGACAGAGAGACACTTATATAGACAAAGATGAAAAGCTTTATTGTATCATGAAAAATCTTTAATAAAATCTTATAAATAAACCCAGTCTTGGAAGAGGCTGGCATCTGGCCTTTATCCAAATAGGAGATTTCATACAAAGGTATGTCCATAATAAGCTGAAAACCATAATATGTTTATTTCAATAGCTACTAAATTCCTACTCCTAAAGAACAGTGGTTTTCAATGGACCAAATCATTCTCATAGAGATATAAATAAAAACCATGGTGCTGTAAATGTCTAAAAAGAAAACCTAAGTATATTGTTGTACCATGCAGAGGACATGTCACCATGTACCGAATATATTTATGACCATGGAACAATGTCTTTTTTATCTTTCCACCGGTGCCTTTCTGCTTCATTGTTGAGAATTCACATGTTGCTGAGATAATGAATTCTTACATTTCCACAACAGCGTATTTTCCATAACATTTGAAGGACACTGTGTGTATGGGACCATAGTTCAGCCACAGACTACATGCTTTATAGGTCCTAGGTTACTTTCCTGGCTTCTGGAAAATAAATAAATAATAAAAGAATATTCAAAGGAAAAGGAATCAGGTAGAAGGTAATGTGAAAGACTGTTTTTCAAAGAAAAGCATACCTGGATAGATGAACGATTGGCCCGATACATTTAGTTATGTATGCATGAAAATATGTGGGTAAACTTGCCCCTGAGAGCATTGAATGGCCATGTGAAGCAGACCTCGGGATGTATTCAATTGACAGCTACCTCATAGAACCAAAGTTGGCAGGCAGGGGTCCTGAGAATTCAGTGCCTTCAGCATAGGGAAGCAGCTATGCCCGCTGCACGGCCTATTCTGTTCAACTTAATTATTAACTTGTTCTGGTCCTCCTGACATAACTAAAGTGCCTGGTTCATTTATGCACTGAAATGGGAAGTGCTCTGAAGGAAAGAGCTCGGTGAGATTCCCAAAGGCAGCCCAATGTCAGACCATATGGTATAAGCAGTCCTTTTTCTTTACTCAAGGGTATGCAGTACCAGCACCATTTTTTCTAGAGTAAAAGCACTGGCATACGTATACATGAAATTATCCCCATCCAACTTTGTTCAAATTGCAGGGGTTCACAGAATAATCTGTTGGAGCGTTGTGCATGACCAAAAAATATAAGTTGCATCACCAAAGAAAACTATAAATTAGGACACTACTTTGCATGTGGTTGTTTTTATGTCAAATTTATAAACAAGTACTATAGTGTTATGAGTTTGTGGGTGCCAGATACCTATACAGTCATACCTCAGGTTACAGCCGCTTCAGGTTGTGTTTTTTCGGGTTGCGGACTGCCGAAACCTGGAAGTACCGGAACAGGTTACTTCCGGGTTTCAGTGGTCGTGCATGCACAGAAGCGCTGAATCGCAACCCGCGCATGCACAGATGCGGCTTGCGAATGTGCATCTCGCAGGAATCATGTTCGCAACCCGAGCATCCACTGTAATTCCTTAATCCAGTATGTGTTAGAAATTAATAAAGTTTTCTTAACCCCTGGATTCAGTAAGTGTTTTTGAAAAAACAAGGCAGGCTAGCTTGCTCATGAGGTAATTGCCTGGGTGATGGGTCATCAAGAGAAAAGAGGGACGTTGATGGTCCATTGAGAGAGCAAAGGGAAAGACAGCAAATTGGTGGGGCCACTCCTCCAACTCTTAGAGGACAAAAGCCTGAGTTTAGAGGTGGGAATTGAAAGTAATGTGATGGAGAGCAACGTTTCAGAGCAGTGTTTTATGTCTGTTTGAATCCAGTCCTATGGGAGAAACATGACACTTTCAGGGTGTTGATACTGTGAACCCTTCCACCATAGGCTCAGGTTGTATATATGTGTAAATAAACCATATATTATAAAGACACCACAGTCCTAGCTGTGCCTCATTTCCAAAAGGAAACATGAACCCTGGGTCAGTGCCTGGAACCCTGGAATTCCACACCACTTGAAGATTGGAGTGGCGTGCAGCAGTGCTGTAAATAAAAATGCAATCTTACCACAGTAGAGAATACGGAGGGAATTTGTATATCTGCTGAGTCTGCTAGCCATGTGTTTCTAATTGGCAGCTTCAGGCTCCTCTTCTGTTTTATGGTTACTTATTCTTAAACCAGGCTCAGGCTAGAGAGCCCACAAATCTTCAAACCTACAGCCCATGGGCCAATCTGGGCCCACCAGGAAGTCCAGTTTGACCCACAAGCCAAATTTTTCCCAAACCATGTCCAGCTGTCTATCAGGTGCCATAATGGGTGATGTAAACCAACCTTGCCCTGATCCCCTCAGTCTCCAAAAAGAATCAGCATGTGCAGTGAAAGCAAGCAGACTCTTGTTTTTCTTTCTTTCTTCATTGCTGCATCCCTGCCAGAGGCAATGTCTGCTTTATACAGGCATTGACTCTGACAAGAACCACCCAGTTGCACAGTGATAAAGAAACAGGCACGTTTTTTTCCAGCACTATTTGAAGCATTGTCCCCCACCCCTCCAAAGGTTGCTGGAGTGATCTTTAAAGGGGCGTTGAGACTGCTGCAAAGAGCTTTGAGTCCCAGCTCTCCTGTGCTCAGACAGGATTGTGGGGTCAACCTTAAATGGTTGGCATAAGAGATTTGATGCCACGTGATAGACAAGTGTATTACCCCGCCCGTCTGTCAAAGTTGGTCCGCAAAGTGCAATAAGGGTTCCCCACCCCTAAAATAGAGGACTCATCTGAAAGCTTATGAGAATTCAGAATTGTCGTCTGTTAAACAGGACACATGGCCACCCTGATCTGTCTCTTCCCCTTGGTGCAAGTAAGGTTCCACTGAGAGTTTCACTCTGAGAGTCAACTGCCCTACAAAGGAGGTGTATACCGTATTTTGCGCCCCATAAGACGCTCCGGCCCATAAGACGCACCTAGTTTTTTGGGGGGGAAATAAAGAAAAAAAAAATTATTTCCCCCCCAGGTGCGGGGCTGGAAGAACCAGGTCGGGGAACAGTGGGAAGGCACGCTCTGCCTCCCCGCTGTCCCCCGAGCTTGTGGGGCTGGCGATGGGGAGAAGTGCACCAGTCCCGCGACGGCAGGCAGCTCTGTGCCGCCATCCCGAGCGGGGCGGGACTTAGCGCACCGCTCGGGATGGCGGCGTAGACCTGCCTGCGGTCCCGCGACGGCAGGCAGATCTCTGCCGCCATCCCGAGCGGGGCGGGACTTAGCGCACCGCTCGGGATGGCGGCGTAGACCTGCCTGCGGTCCCGCGACGGCAGGCAGATCTCTGCCGCCATCCCGAGCGGGGCGGGACTTAGCGCACCGCTCGGGATGGCGGCGTAGACCTGCCTGCGGTCCCGCGACGGCAGGCAGATCTCTGCCGCCATCCCGAGCGGGGCGGGACTTAGCGCACCGCTCGGGATGGCGGCGTAGACCTGCCTGCGGTCCCGCGACGGCAGGCAGATCTCTGCCGCCATCCCGAGCGGGGCGGGACTTAGCGCCCCGCTCGGGATGGCGGCGTAGACCTGCCTGCGGTCCCGCGACGGCAGGCAGATCTGTGCCGCCATCCCGAGCGGGGCGGGACTTAGCGCACCGCTCGGGATGGCGGCGTAGACCTGCCTGCAGTCCCGCGACGGCAGGCAGCTCTGTGCCGCCATCCCGAGCGGGGCGGGACTTAGCGCCCCGCTCGGGATGGCAGCGCAGAGCTGCGCTGGTCCCAGGAGCGCAGGCAGCTCTGCAGGGCCACCGGGAGCGGGGCGGAGCTTCTCCCCCGGCTCCCGGTGGCCGGGCAGAGCTGCGCTGGTCCCAGGAGCGCAGGCAGCTCTGCACGGCCACCGGGAGCGGGGCGGAGCTTCTCCCCCGGCTCCCGGTGGCCGGGCAGAGCTGCGCTGGTCCCAGGAGCGCAGGCAGCTCTGCAGGGCCACCGGGAGCGGGGCGGAGCTTCTCCCCCGGCTCCCGGTGGCCGGGCAGAGCTGCGCTGGTCCCAGGAGCGCAGGCAGCTCTGCAGGGCCACCGGGAGCAGGGCGGAGCTTCTCCCCCGGCTCCCGGTGGCCGGGCAGAGCTGCGCTGGTCCCAGGAGCGCAGGCAGCTCTGCACGGCCACCGGGAGCGGGGCGGAGCTTCTCCCCCGGTTCCCGGTGGCCGGGCAGAGCTGCGCTGGTCCCAGGAGCGCAGGCAGCTGTGCACGGCCACCGGGAGCGGGGCGGAGCTTCTCCCCCGGCTCCCGGTGGCCGGGCAGAGCTGCGCTGGTCCCAGGAGCGCAGGCAGCTCTGCAGGGCCACCGGGAGCGGGGCGGAGCTTCTCCCCAGGCTCCCGGTGGCCGGGCAGAGCTGCGCTGGTCCCGGGATTGCAGGCAGCTCTGCGCAACCCTCGGAGCCGGTCTCCCGAGGGTTGCGCAGAGCTTCCTGAAGCCTGGAGAGCGAGAGGGGTCGGTACGCACCGACCCCCCTCGCTCTCCAGGCTTCAGCGAAAGCCTGCATTCGCCCCATAAGACGCAGGCACATTTCCCCTTCATTTTTGGAGGGGAAAAAGTGCGTCTTATGGGGCGAAAAATACGGTAGCCCCCAAGCAAAGTCAAAATAAACCCCAAAGGATTTTAAGCAATATACTGTCTTTCTGGGCCACTTTGCATTTATGTGACTGCACAGATTTGAAAAAAAATATGTATCATATGTGATTAGTTGCAGTTCCCTGCTGAATGTACACTTGGTTTTGCCTCTGCATAATGTGTGAAATGATTCTCTGTGAAAATCTTGACATTAATGTTTTAGATATACTTCAAGCCATTCTGAGAATTGCAATTGTACCATAGGGCTTTTCCTGTTACTGTATGACTCCCATACTATTTGTTTTCTGTTCATCCAACATATTTTCTACTGCTATGTTGATGTATTTAGCCTGTGTACAATTACTGCCCCCCTCCCCCCCCCATTCAATTAGGGTGTAAAAACTGTCACAGATCATTTTTGTTTGCTTTTTTCATTGGAAGCAGATGTCTAGTAGATAGTGAGATAGATATACTTAATGAAGTCCTCAGGTAATGAAAATAACATCTTTAACCAACCCATATATAGATTGCCACATTATTTTACACCACCTGGTGGAGGTGCTCAGTTGTTGCAGCTAAAGCTTAGGGGCTTCTGAGGGGCAGCAAATTTTGTGATGTGAAGGAAATAAGCAGCTATCCTATCTTCAAAAGACATCTGAAGGCAGCCCTGTTCAGGGAAGTTTTTAATATTTAATGCTGTATTGTTTTTAACACTTGATTGGGAGCCGCCCAGAGTAGCTGGGGAAACGCAGCCAGATGGGCGGGGAATAAATTATTATTATTATTATTATTATTATTATTATTATTATTATTATTATTATTATTATTATTATATTGTGAGTCAAGAGATGCATGCCACAGTACATTTGAGCTTCATGTTGTTATGGTTTTCTAATTGTCTCTCTAAACCAGTCCTGTGTTCTGCCAGGTCCTTTAGAGTTGGGTTAATAATCAGCATGTTTAATCATTGAACTGGCTAGACATATGGTTTTCCTAAGGAATTATCATTATGGAATACAAGGAGAGGTAGCACTTCTGATGGATTTACATTCCCCTTCTTTCTATGAGATGCAGTAATAATAATATTCTACTGAAGTTGTCTTCCAATCTTTTCACAATTCCTGGTGAGGACCCTGTGGCCCTCTAGACATTGTTAGATTCCCAACTCCCATCAACCCCAGCCCCTGCTTTATATAACAATTGCCCCCACTTGGACTGTGGATATTATGTTGTGCATTCTGCTCTCATGTCATCTCCAAGTCCAGGATTATTGCCCGTGGCATTTCACGATGCCATTTTCAGATTTGAATTTTCTGGGGCTAGGAAAAGAGAAGGTTAGTGATTTCACTACTGTTAATCAGACAGCAAATTCTATGTTATAGTCAGGTGTTTTACAGTAAAAGGCCCAGGAAAGTTCAGACTTCTCAAGTGCATTTCCAGCTCCAGATTGTAGAAATAGATACTAATTTGAAACCACTAGTGCTAATTTCCAGAAACATAGAAGCCATTAAAGCTCTGCTGGGAGTTTCAATTGACAATATGCCCATTAAGGGAGAGGAAACGCAGAAAGATGATCTTCAGAATAAGAGGGAAGTGTAAAGTTACAGAGCTGTTTCTCCTAAAGCCATTTTTCTTTACCTTTGCTTGAGAATGCTCCCCGTCCCACAAGGCTAATTGTAGCATGGAGTGCGTCGATTCAGATTGGGGAGATGATGCTGCAAAGGGAACGTTGACTTGTTTTTCGCACATGGGTCCGATAACAGATTTGAGAGAGGGGCTTTAGATCGCAAAAATGGTATTGGAGAGAATAGTTACCTTCCTCAGTTATGCAAACTGGTAGAACCCAGACCCCAACTGCACTTAAATATATATACCAGAAAATACAATCACTGATCTCTTGTGTAGTGTATAGCTTTACCCTAAGGAAAAATTCACATTGATATCCGTACTCTGCCCCCTTTATTGAATGATTTTAAGTGTTCTGCTGCTGTTGCTGTGGTGCTGCTGTTTTGTTTTGCTGGTACTATTGTGCTTTGTAGCCATGTTAGCTGAATTTCTTTTATATGCTGGCTATTTTTAGGGATCCAAGGTGAGAGAGCCAGTGTGGTGTAGTGGTTAAGAGCGGTAGTCTCGTAATCTGGGGAACTGGGTTCGCGTCTCCGCTCCTCCACATGCAGCTGCTGGGTGACCTTGGGCCAGTCACACTTCTCAGAAGTCTCTCAGCCTCACTAACCTCACAGAGTGTTTGTTGTGGTGGAGGAAGGGAAAGGAGAATGTTAGCCGCTTTGAGACTCCTTAAAGGGAGTGAAAGGCGGGATATCAAATCCAAACTCTTCTATTAAAGCATAAAATTGTGCTTTGTATTGTTATCATATTGTTACGATTTGTGTGGAGTAGGCTGTATGCAGAGACCCTTCTAACTCCTGGATCCACCAAGTGTTAAAATTCAAGCAGGGACTCAAATTCTTGGAATAGCCAAGCTCGCTTCCTGGTAAGGTGGTGTAGCTCTGTGCTAGGCAGCAAATGGATGGGCTCCCTTCCTCAACTGGCTAATAGTTAAAAAGACAAAGGCGAGAGTTGAGGGTTGAGTGACAGAAGCTAGAAGCAGCAGGCTGGGAAGCCAGTGGGGCAGAGTGATGCTTGATTTCTGTTTGAATCCAAGTCTGTGGCTATGGGGAAAGCAAGGCCCTCTTGCAGTATTAAAGCTGCCAACCCCTCCATTGTAGGCTCAGGTTGTATGTGTGTGTAAATGAACCATATGACTTGACAACTTGATAGCTCAGCCTGTAGAGCGTGAGACTCTTAAACTCCAGTTCGTAGGTTCGAGCCCCACGTTGGGCAGAAAGTTTCCTGCATGGCAGGGGGCTGGACTAGATGGCCTTTGTGGTCCCTTCCAGCTTCTGTGGATAAAGACACCCCAGTCTCCTCCATACCTTATTCCAAATGAAAATACCCTGGGTAAGCACCTGAAACCCCTGGCAACTTGCACCGCTTGGAGTTTGGGGTGGCATGCAACAATATGTTATGTTTGCTGCTTTGTGAGGAGATTCAAAAGTGGAATCAGCAAGTATTAAATAGATTAAATGATGCATAATCAGATTGGTGGGCACAAGAGTCAGGGCCCTTTCAGCAGTGGCCTCATCTTTGTGGAATGCTCTCCCACAGGATGAACATTTGGCCCCCTCATTAGCCGTTTCTAAATGAGGCTTAAGTAACGCACACCCCCCATCCACTATTAATAAAATCTGATGGATTTTAAAAATACCACTACCTAGTCTCATTATGTTTTCTGTGGATTGCAGAGCTGGGTTTTCATTCTATTAAGTTGTTGTTTTAGTTATAATATTTCATATTCTGATACTATTTTTGTTATTACTGTGAGCTGTCTTTTTATCTTTTCGGCTCGGAAACATAGCACTTTAAATGAATGACTGAATAAATAAATAAATAAATGTTTACATAGGGGAATCGTTTCCCCCCCTTAAGACTGCATACATTATTTTTAAATGCAGGCTTGTGCTATATTCAAATAGTTGCATTTTATAGCACAAAAACATGGAGAGCAGGGATTCCTCTGAAAGCCCAGTTGTGGTGTAGATTTAAAAAAATAAATCAATCTAGATTGGTAAGAAATCGAAAGGAAATCCCAAAGCTTACATGATATAAAAACCATTCCTCAAGTGAATGTAAGTCCATCACTGTATATGCTAAATGAATGACATTTACAAGAAGGGCTTCTTCTTCCTTCTTAAAGACTAGAGCATGTTTGCCCCCCAGTGGAAATATAAAACATACCTCACAGCAGCCTTTAGCACATGTTAAGTCTGCTGTGTAAGACAGAGTGGAAAAACTTTTTTCAAAACTACCACTTCACTATACAGAATTCTGTGTTTTGCATTGCATATGCAATCACTACTGTTCTCAGGCCATTACAGTGGTACCTCGCAAGACGAATGCCTCGCAAGACAAAAAACGCGCAAGACGAAAGAGTTTTCCGTTTTTTGAGTCGTCCCGCAAGACGAATTTCCCTATGGGCTTGCTAGGCAAGACGAAATGTCTTGCGAGTTCTTGCGAGTTTGTTTCCTTTTTCTTAAAGCCGCTAAGCCACTAAGCCATTAATAGCCGCTAAGCCGTGCTTCGCAAGACAAAAAAACCGCAAGACGAAGAGACTCGCGGAACGGATAAATTTCGTCTTGCGAGGCACCACTGTATTTCATTATTTGGTATCCTCTTCTCATTTATTAAACCTGTATTTATGTGCACCGATACTTACACATGGACAATTTTACACAAAATCAATTTTAAATGAACTTAAATTGTTGTTTTTAAATCTCCTAAATAACTTTTTAAAACTCCAAACAGCACAAGTAATGTGTGTGTGTGTGTGTGTGTGTGTGTGTGTTGAAATCCTGCAAATCAGCTGTTTAGCAGGAAAATGAAATGTGAGTGTGGGGGAATGAGGAAATGCATTGACTCTAGCCTCCCCTTCCTTCTATACAGAGTTTTGTAACTATTCAATCTGCTAAACTCATAAAACAATCACTATTAACTAATTATAGGGAGACCACTGTAGCTAAAATGTTCTTGTATGAAATCAGCAGTTGCAACAATGAAATGGGAAATATAAACAGAGCAACAGACAACTCTGATTAGAATATCTTGGCCTTTATTGTTTTGCTTAAAACACTCAGTCCTATTAAATCTATATAGATATGGTCCTGATTCTTCATTGTTAGGAAATGTGGTTGAATACTTTGATTACAATATTGGAGTTGGGGACAGAACCAATAAGGATGGCAGTAAACATTCATTATTTTACACTAGGGAACTTTGTGACACAGGCATAGCTATAAAACTAAAGAGTTTTAAAATGTGTTGTTTAAACCTGAGTCACTATCAGAGATGATGTTTACGTTTTTTAAATACTTGATGAATACAAAAATTGATTTTTAGTTTTGACAAAATAGCTAACTAAAATCCAAATGTATTCTTCTCATATTATTTATCTCTTCATCTTGCAGACATCTTACTATAAAATGTCTCAAAATGATTTACAGTAAATAAAGATTTGTAACAAGAAGTCAGTGCCTATAAAACATACAATGAACTCAATATTCATTGTCCTCAGATATATTTACAGGTCCAAGTGCTTAAGCTTGGAGGCTATGAATTTGTCAAGGGAATATTTCCAATTGATTTTGAAAGGAAATCTTTGAACATGGAACAGGTTAATATGATAGTTTCCCAAGAGCCAGAGATCTGAGCAATGCAATATGACTTGTTCCCCATTGCAATTTCAATCAATACATAGTTATTAAAGGACATGAAGAGCAGGACAAATAAATATGCACCATGCCAAACAGGTTATATATGGCAGGCAGATGGTATGTGATTCTTTTTCTCCTTTCCATTTTTTTTGTTTCTCTTTTTAAAAAATAAACAAAAAGAGCAATTAAGTTATTCAGCAGAGCATTGCTGTTGCCGTGGTGAACATTTTATTTATGCAAGCCATGCTATCTTTCAGTCTCCAGACTAGAGACAAGAGGCCCATCAAGTATTTACATGCTTAGATGATCAGATTTTGAGTTCGCGGCCTCTAATTAACAATGTGAAATATATTTATCTGCTCGTGAGACTTGGTAAAGAGGTAGGGTGGAATTCACTGTACAAAATTAGCACAGTTGACCAATTAGGAGCTCTTTGCCAATATTATAACATCAGTGCAACAGTCCCATTTGCTCACTAATAAAAAAAAATGATATTTTAATCCATTAGCATTGCAGAACTCGATATGTATTTATCTGCCTCACTTAAGCTATTGAGAGGTAGAAGCAAAGACAGGTATTGTAGGAGAGCAGCAGTTATTTATAGATGCAGATGTTTCACAGAAATCTGCATGAACGGCAGTACAACCCAAGAAAATAATTGCAGAATTCTGAATGGGGGTATTCAGGAGAGCTCAAAGTGCTGTTTGCTGTGATCACCTAACATTTGCCATAATGATGCACATGAACATATGGGAGATTCCCACAAGAATCCTTAAAGATGTTTCATAAACCTAAAGCCTCATGCCCCTCCAAGGGTACCAGTGTGGTGTAGTGGTTAAGAGCGGTAGTCTCGTAATCTGGTGAACCGGGTTCGCGTCTCCTCTCCTCTGCTGGGTGACCTTGGGCCAGTCACACTTATTTGAAGTCTCTCAGCCCCACTCACCTCACAGAGTGTTTGTTGTGGGGGAGGAAGGGAAAGGAGAATGTTAGCCGCTTTGAGACTCCTTAAAGGGAGTGAAAGGTGGGATATCAAATCCAAACTCCTCCTCCCCCTCCTCCTCCTCCTCCTCCTCCTCCTCCTCTTCTTCTTCTTCTTTAATAGATGTGCTTACATCAGGGCCGGCCCAAGACATTTTGCCACCTGAGGTGAACCACAAAAATGGCGCTGTCCTCACTGCTAGTGAAGAAGGGGTTAGTGACAGTCTACATCTGGAACAAGCAGGGGATTAAATTTATACATCAGGATCTGCTGCTCCTGTGGTTCCTGCCACCTGAGGGGGTTGCCTCACTTGGCTTCGTGTGTGGGCCAACCCTGGCTTACATCCTCTGAATATCTGAGAATGTACATGATGTCTCTAAATGTGTGTTAGGAGAACTGCACCTAAAATTTGGAAGAGGAAGGTAGAAAAATAGCTCAATTTGCAGCTGTTTCCCATGGCTACAGTGGTTTTTAGGAGCTGATCATGTGATACAGAGCCCTGCTTGGTTTACTGCCCTGCCTCCATTGCCTAATCTTATTGAGATTTTCCACTTTTCTTAGTATTTGGATAATACCTGTATTCCTTGCTTGACCAATAAAGATTGGATCACAGTGGCATGCCCTAGTGCTTGTTTTGAAATGAGAAGAAAAAGGAAATAAGCCCTACCAAGCCTGAATTTAACAGGTACTAGGCCTACACTATCTATGATATACTATGGCATAGCAATTTGAGAAATTTTTGCAATGAACCAAAGAGAGTATCAGAATATGGTGGGTTCTTGAGACCAAGTCATTCATAGAATCATAGAATCATAGAGTTGGAAGAGACCACAAGGGCCATCGAGTCCAACCCCCTGCCAACCCCCTCATTGACCCAGAGCTGTTGTTTTAGAGCAGTGAGACTATCTATCATAATCAACTGCAACTGATTTATATTGCCAGTCCATTAGTGTTTCCTTTGAGTTTCATGAGTAACAAAGCATCATAGTTGGCAGCTTCATCTTGGCTACTTTTTTTATAACCTACACCTGCATTCAGCCAGGCCTAGACCAAATGTTTCATCCAAAATCTATTATTACACACACACACAAAAAAACCCCGTGTTGGCTTGCATAGCTATTTGGCTGAAGTGCTTTTATGCTAGCTTGAGCCAAGGGTTCACATTAATCTTGGCAGCGATATTTGAGCACAGAAATTATGTCTATACTAGAAAGGAATTTCTTCTCACATATTCCTTAAGAGGATCGAAGCCAAACATGAGTCCTGGCACCATTACCTTGAGAAACAAACACACGTTATAATGCTATCTTTGTTTAGCTGTACTTTGCAACTGAACATTTGCCCCTTGCTCTCTCTGCTTTAAAATAATGTATGCACAAAATGTCCTGAATATACTTTCTTCAGCATAATCTCCTTGAACTCCTATTATA
Organism: Podarcis bocagei; assembly: GCF_964188305.1. Classification (NCBI taxonomy): domain Eukaryota; kingdom Metazoa; phylum Chordata; class Lepidosauria; order Squamata; family Lacertidae; genus Podarcis; species Podarcis bocagei. Next base: position 69,612,528 of record NC_138128.1, read on the forward strand.
TTCTTCATGTGGATATATCTGCAAGCAGCCAAGGGGATACAGGGAGCAATTTTATTCAGTTCTCTTTAAAGGCAAGCCTACATAATTCTCACTTTCTGGAACAATATGCAAACTGAACAACAGCCAGCCTTTGAAATTCACAAATTTTTACAAATGCAGTTCTCCAGTGGACAAATGTGTACAAACAAGTAGATACTAGGTCAAAACGACCTTGACAGATTAGAGAACTGGGCCAAAACAAACAAGATGAGCTTTAACAGGGAGAAATGCAAAGTATTGCACTTGGGCAAAAAAAATGAGAGGCACAAATACAAGATGGGGGACACCTGGCTTGAGAGCAGTACATGTGAAAAGGATCTAGGAGTCTTGGTTGACCACAAACTTGACATGAGCCAACAGTGTGACGCGGCAGCTAAAAAAGCCAATGCAATTCTGGGCTGCATCAATAGGAGTATAGCATCTAGATCAAGGGAAGTAATAGTGCCACTGTATTCTGCTCTGGTCAGACCTCACCTGGAGTACTGTGTCCAGTTCTGGGCACCACAATTCAAGAAGGACACTGACAAACTGGAACATGTCCAGAGGAGGGCAACCAAAATGGTCAAAGGCCTGGAAACAATGCCTTATGAGGAACGGCTAAGGGAGCTGGGCATGTTTAGCCTGGAGAAGAGGAGGTTAAGGGGAGATATGATAGCCATGTTCAAATATATAAAAGGATGTCACATAGAGGAGGGAGAAAGGTTGTTTTCTGCTGCTCCAGAGAAGCGGACATGGAGCAATGGAGCCAAACTACAAGAAAGAAGATTCCACCTAAACATTAGGAAGAACTTCCTGACAGTAAGAGCTGTTTGACAGTGGAATTTGCTGCCAAGGAGTGTGGTGGAGTCTCCTTCTTTGGAGGTCTTTAAGCAGAGGCTTGACAACCATATGTCAGGAGTGCTCTGATGGTGTTTCCTGCTTGGCAGGGGGTTGGACTCGATGGCCCTTGTGGTCTCTTCCAACTCTATGATTCTATGATTCTATGATTCTAGGGTAATGTGTGTATAAAAGTACATGTATTAGTGAGAATAATTTACAAAAATACATTATATTAAAGAAATTGCTTTGCAAAAGTGAATATATTAGGCAAAGTTGAATACAAAAACATGAATTAGGAGAAATTCACACTAAAATGCTGGTGAATTTTCATTAGGACATTCTTCTTTTAATCAAATGAGGAGAGCTGAATTTAAGATAGGAAGAATTAGAACATGAGAGGAATTGAAATGGATGGATTCACTCATCTGTAGTTAGGATAACAAATATATATGTACATACAGAACATGGAATACTTCCTGTTGAAGTATAGTAGTACAAAGACTACAGTGATATGCAACCAGCAATAAACAAGATAATGGGTGCCTGTTCTGCCATCTGGGGGATGAAAGGGAAGAAGTTAAAACAAGGAAGGAAGGGGAAGGAAATTAAGCAAGTGGGAGTGATGTGGGAAGGAGCTGCAGCCCAAACTCCCATCTGCTTGCCAAATTGACGGGATGTGCAAAGGATATAGGGCTGATTTTTCTACCTTGAGCTGGCTACTCGAGTACTCAAGGAATGTGTCATTGTTTAGAAGAGGTCCAAAATGTGGCTAACCAGTTAGGGAAGTTGCTACCACTATATTTTGACTTGTAGCCTTACACATTATACTACAGTGGTACCTCTGGTTACGAACTTAATTTGTTCTGGAGGTCCGTTCTTAACCTGTAACCGTTCTTAACCTGAGGTACCACTTTAGCTAATGGGGCCTCCCATTGCCGCTGCACCGCCAGCACACAATTTCTGTTCCCGTTCTGAGGTAAAGTTCTTAACCTGAGGTACTACTTCCAGGTTAGCCGAGTCTGTAACCCGAGGTGTCTGTAACCCGAGGTGTCTGTAACCCGAGGTACCACTGTACTTGGAAGCTTTCAGGCGGAATGCATGAACTTTCCTTTTGAAAGACAGGTCTTCATCATTTAATGTTAGATTATTTTGATTTCAGATATTGCTGTCTCCCAGCTGGCTATAATTCCTATCTACATAGTAGTTTACTGCGTAGCTGAATTAAGCTATGCTGCTTATGTGAGAGGATGCTGCATGTAACAGATGTCTGATGTTTCTCAACACATCTCCTTTATTTACTAAAACCAAATTCATAAACCCAAAGCAGAATAATTACAAAACTCAGACCTCATTTATCATTTTGTGAATGATTAGAACTGTGGTGCCTTTTGAGTAAAATGGAGCATTTAAACATAGGGCTTGCAACAATTTGCTTCTCACACACTTTTGCCTATTTGTTATGCAGTTTTCTACTATAACAACAAGAATTGTTAGAGGTTTGCATTGGCACACTTTTGGAATATCTTTGTTCATTGTTTTACAGATATGCTGCATTTTGATTAGTTATATTCCAATGTGCCATTAATAATTAACTATTTCATAGCAGCTGTTGTATAAAACCAGGACTTGGAATCAGGACAGTGCATGGGATTGTGTCCATTGGGAAAGGGAGAATCAGCCCACAGCCACAAACCTGCCATCACAAGTAAGAACCAGCTGAGAAACCACAAGAATAGGAACATTTATGGAGAATCCTAGAAGATAACACTTACAGCTTCCTAATTCCATCTTACCCATTCAAATTCCCATGTTTGAGAGGGAAAGGATTGCTCACTCTTACACATAGGTACCTCAAAGTAACCAGCCCTCACAAACTTTCTGTGTCCATTCTTAACAAAACACCCAACTTTTATCTTTCGAAACGATAGATGTCCTTTGCTCAAATCCCGCCCCACCCCCCACAATTCATCTATTTTAAGAGTTGCTAATTCATAATGGTCCATTCAGTGGGTGGAGCCTGAGACAGCTCTGAAATTCTCTGTGAGATTTTTACTGGGCTCTTAGAGGACAAAGTCATTCATCTGTGTAGCGAGCTAGATACCATGATAGATGCAGTCTCATGAGGTTTCCAATGACATAATAAGCCATGTTTTGTGGGATCAGTTTTACTTTTTGCAGCCTGATGAGGTTTACAGGGGGCTTGCAAGTATGAGCCCAACGATGGGCCCTTTGGACCCCCTGCCAGTCATGGCAATGTAGCTGCAGGCAGGAACCAATTATCTTTTTCCCCAAATTATTTTTATTAATTTTCAAAATTTCACAAGGAGCAACCTGATTATCTAGACCCATTCCAATCTGAACTCATGCCTGAGTTCAGGACTAAATCTGACTTGGTTGCCCTAGTGGATGATGACTTCTATAGAGATGGGCAGGCGGAGTGTGACCCTGTTGCTCTTACTAGATCTCTTAGCAGATTTTGATACCATTGGCCATGGTATCCTCCTGGGCTGCCTATGGGAGATGAGTATAGGGGGCACTTTTCTGCAGTGGTTCTGGTTTTATCCCCAGGGATGGTTCCAGAAGATAGCACTGGATGAATGCTTCTTAGCACTCTGGTTCTTGAGCTATTGTTTGGACTTGCTATTAGTGGTTAGTGTCTTAATTTGAAGTCAACTCACATTCGTATTTTTCGTTTTTCCTTCCTTGACTTAGAATGCCTCATTGAATTGTAGAGTTAGGAGCACAAGGATCATCTAATTCAATGCCCTGCAATGCAGGAATCTTTTGCCCAACATCGGGCTCCAATTCATGACTTATTTGACCACCTATTTGCTCAATTTCAATAGTTGCTGCTCTCGAAATCTGGACATCTTATTGATGTTTTGCAAACTGCCAATACTTTATTTTCTTCCCCTTCTTCTGTCATTAGATATATAATGAAATATTTTATGCTATAACACTTTCCTATTATATTTCCACCCTCAGTCTCAGAAATTGGTCGGTGATTTATTCTGTACTTTTCTTTTTTCTTACGAAGTCTACAATACTCCTGATACTTTGCTCCAGTTGTTCAGGCTGTCATTTTCAACTCTGTCACCCAACTTCCCCTCTCCCACTTGCCTCATTGTCAGGCCTCTAAAGTGCTTCTAATTTCCATTCTTATTGGAGGAATTTGCTCATCCATAGCTCTTGACAGTATTCTGGGTGTTTTGTTTTGTTTTTTGTTTTGCTCCAGGGCGATTTTGTTACGTTTTTTTGCAATGCAATGCTTTTCTGCATACATAGAGTGTATGCAGAAACATGTGCCTTGTTTGTGGGTGACCCAGTTTCATTGCCCTTCTGGTTGGCTCAAAGCCACCGTATTTGCTACTAGAGGGAATGGTTATGTGATCTGTGTGCCAATAAGCTAACAATCTAAATTTTGACAGTGTATGGGAAGAAGACTACAGATGGAAAGGTAAAAGAGGAAGGAGTAAAAAGAGAGGAATTTAAATGTAACCGTGTTTTACATACTTAAATTTCATAGCCTTGAGATTGGCTTTTTCTTTGGTGTTTGCTGCTATAATTGCCTGTTACACCAAGTTCAGCCCAGGTGAACTATGAAACACTGACAGGTATACACAGGAGTTTCTTAACCTTGGAACTATAAAGTCTCCCCGCTGCTTTTGGGCTTCTTTGTATGAACTCCTTCTGTTCCCCCATAATGTTGATGTACAAGTTGGATCCTCCTAACAGAGGGTCCATGTTGTGCTCGGCCCTGAAACTCTTCCCTAATCGGCTTGTGGGCGGGGCTTACCCGGCTCTAGGCCGGTGGTGCCACAGTTATGCCAATGGCCTTTAGCCAATCAGCAGCGTGGCAAGGCTGGTGGTATTTATTTGGCAGCACGACGTAGGGACCTCCTTTTGCTTTGGGCTGCCGAACACCCGCCCACCCACCCGTTAATTTGGTCGTGTTTGGCCTTGCTTTGGACTTTGGTTGGTCGCCTGTTTTGGAATAGGGGCCAGGTAGGAATTTTTTCCAATGTGGCAGATGGGCTGTGGCCACTTGGTTTTTGCCTACCTCTTAGCAATCGTCACAACTTTGTAAGGTTTGGCGGTTAGGCATTGGTTTAGGGAAATGTGGGGAGGGGAGGTGCAGCCATCACCTGCCCCTCCAATGAATAGGGTATTCCATTAAAGGAATCTGGGGGTCTGGATCTCGTCCGAAGCCTGGAGAGGGGCTAGGGCCATGCCAGGACCCCTGGGAACCCCAGGGGTTAGCACCAGTCTATATACATTGATGGAGCTCCCCCTGCTGGTTGTTTACCCTTCCAGGCTTCCTGCAGGGTGGGGCAGGAGCCAGATATAGTTTGATACCAATGCCTAAACCAATACAGTCACATTTGTGTGTTTTAATAAAGTTGTGCCCAAAATTTGCCCATTAACATTTAAACTAAATTCTGTCTCCACTGTGTCTTTATTTCCATGGGGGGTGGGTTTTGGGGCTCGAAGCACAAGCGGATTTTCTCTTTATATGAGCAATTCACTTTAAAATTAATAAAATGTTATGTAATATATCTGGTTTCAGAAACATGATCAGACAGAATTTTAGTTTTCCTTTTGCCCCCACGCAATGTTGCTTTCAGTACATTTCAAAGAATTGCATTTGAGAATTTGTCATTCCAGTTGCATCATGCAGCATCAGAACTCAAGTGGTGCATGTCCTTGTGGGTATCTGAGTGGAGAGGTCACCAAATCTGGTTTAAAGTGAGTTCTTGGAGCTTAGATTGGAAGGAAAAATGAATGTTGAGGGGGAGAGGAATAATGAAATTTGATAGGGGTGGTATTGGCACCCAGAAAAACATTAATGCAAGTTGCCCAACTGTGTTGTGGACTATTGTCTGCTTCTTACCAGGATTAGATGTCCTGTTTGGTGTTCTGAAACAATTAAGAAATTCTGTGTTGGCAGCAAGGGTGATAGTTAGGGAATGCCTTTGAGACAGAAGCCTTTGCTCCTCACTCAAAAAATTGCAAGAGGGTCCTCAAATGCAGCAAACCTGGTTTACCATGTTTAGAAGTAATCCAAGTAATACACATTGCCATCTATAACAAGAGACTCCCATAAGACCAGGTTTACAGTGACTTAAATGCACCACTATTGTATCTACCAACTATTCCATGAAGCATGATTTCCAGGTGAATTTGGAAATTCTTGCTCAAGAGAAAAATTTGAGGAGGATAAAGAGGAACAAAAAACTGCAACAGGACTAGCAAATTTTCTGATTTTGCTCATGGCAGAATCTAAAACATTATTCTCCATGCTTGGATGGCCAGTAGAGGCAAGGACTTACATGTAGCAGCTGTGAGCTAAAAGCTACATTTTAAAGGGTTCTACAAAATAGGATGTTTGGAACAAAAATCAAATACAGTGGTACTTCGGGTTACATACATTTCAGGTTACAGACTCCGCTAACCCAGAAATAGTGCTTCAGGTTAAGAACTTTGCTTCAGGTTGAGAACAGAAATCGTGCTCTGGCGGCATGGCAGCAGCAGGAGGCCCCATTAGCTAAAGTGGTGCTTCAGGTTAAGAACAGTTTCAGGTTAAGTACGGACCTCCAGAACGAATTAAGTACTTAACCCGAGGTACCACTGTAGGCATTTTCTTGGACTGTCAGCGTGGCTACAATTAGGTGGTGAATGTGGTTATGATTACTAGGATGTTGTATAAACATGCAAACATAAGGAAAATACTCCTGCTGCATCACACCAAAGGCCTATCTATTCCAGCTTCCTGTTTCCCAAAGGAAACAAGATGCTATGTTATTTTAACAATGTAGGCTTAAAGTGGTTTCAGACAATGTGTTTAACAGCCCATTAATATGGAACTGTCTTTCCATTAAGAAATAGACCTTGTATGGCTATTTACTGTTTTATTAAATGCAGGTTATCTTTTAGTAATCATCATGTGAATGGTGTGGTCCTCCAAATCCATTCTCTTGCTGTAATCCTCAACAGGGAGGATAATTCTGAAGCACCTGTTTCTGGATTAGTGAGACTTGCTTCCACATAAATAAGATTAGTAATTTCAGCTAAGACTTGTGGCAAATGTGACGTTACATTACAAATAAGAGGGACGCAGTGGCACTGTGGTCTAAACCATGGAGCAGTGGCGTAGCATGGGCTGTCAGCACCCGGGGCAAGGTAAGTAATTTGCGCCCCCTAACCCGTGGATTTGCGCCCCCTTACCCGTGGATTTGCGCCCCCTAACCCCCAGATGTTGTGCCCGGTGCAGCCGGTCCCCCTGCACCCCCCACGCTACGCCACTGCCATGGAGTCTCTTGCTTTAGACCATAAGGTGATCCAAAGGTCAGCAGTTCAAATCCACGTGATGGGGTGAACTCCCATTGCTCTGTCCCAGCTCCTGCCAACCTAACAGTTTGAAAGCACACCAGTGCAAGTAGATAAATACATACTGCTGCAGTGGGAAGGTAAACAGTGTTTCCGTGCGCTCTGGCTTCTGTCACAGTGTTCCATTGCACCAGAAGCAGTTTAGTCATGCCGGCCACATAACTCAGAAAGCTGTCTGTGTCCCTTGGCCTGAAAGCAAAAAGAGCGCCACACCCCATAGTCGCCTTTGACTGGACTTAACTGTCCAAGAGTCCTTTGCCTTTACATTTTACCTACATTACAAATAGAAACATCCCAGTATAAACTATGATGGAAAATGTAAGAGCTAAAAAAAGCATCCTAACTGGATTAAAAATAGATCTGTGAAGTACATTGACTAGGTTACAAAGCTTATCACAATATGTTCTTTATAATTCAGCTATGAAGAGATTTGTAAGCTGATCTTCCATTTGGCAGCATTTTAGCCTTCTACCCCTTTAACATGCACATCATGGCAAGTGTAAAATGATCAATAAGCAACTGTGTCAAACAAGGTTATTCCATGAACCACCACAGGCTCTGAGCTGATTAGCTTCCAAGATCAGATGTAATGTGTTGGCCATAGATGCAAGGTTATGGAAAGGACCTAATGAACAATCAAATGGAGTTTATTTCCCATCAGAACCTTTTGAAATAGGATTACCAGGATTGCTTCACAATATGCTTTTGCAGTTTTTCTATTTACTTTTGCTTTTTGTAATCTTTTTTTGCGCGCCTTACTTCCAGCATCCCCCTCCCCACCTATGGCTATTAGGAGACAACATAGTTGGGCAGCTGCCATGGCCCAAGTCCCAGACAGCAACAGCTGACAGGAGCCCTGATTGGAGTTCCCAACATTGTGGCTGAATTTTCTTTATCACTGTGTGTATGCTCCTCAGTGCTCATAAGATTATCAGCTAAGGGAGAGCAGCAGCAACAGGGACTACCACAAGAACCAGAGCCTTCTCCCTCTGGGTCCATCAGGAAGCAGCAGGAAAAAGGATGAAGAGCATGAACTGCCACATGGCATGCCCAGAGGGAGAGGGATGATGGTGACTTTTGCTGCAGCTGCTTGCCACCTTTATGTCTGGACCCACTGAGTAGTGGACACAAGGAAAATAACAGCTGTAGAGAGAGGGGGAACACTCTCTACCTTAAAGCTAATCCATGTTTTGTGAATGGACCAGTGCAGGGGTCTGCAACCCGCGGCTCCGGAGCCGCATGTGGCTCTTTTACACCTTTGCTGCGGCTCCGGGGCGGATACTAGCAAGGGGAGGAGGCGCATTGTGCGCCCCGACACTCCCCACTGTGGCGGGCGCTGTACTGGCTGTGACGTCGCATGGGGGCGGTGCGTGCATTAGTCACGCACCGTCCCGACGTCACCTTCCCGCCCGCCCGCTACATTGTAAGGGGCATGTACACTGGTCACTGCATTGAAAGGGGGCATGTACGCTGGTCACTGTTTTGAAGGGGAGTGAAGAACACACACACACAAAAAGGTAACTTGTTAATTTAACGTTTATTTCTATGAGGAGGAGTAATTCTGAGGGGTCAAACGAAGAAATAATAAAAAAGTGACAAAAAGTTATTTTTATAATGACGAGTTTTGCGGCTCCCAGTTTTTTTTTTCTTCGGAAACGGGTCCAAGTGGCTCTTTTTGTCTTAAAGGTTGCAGACCCCTGGACCAGTGGATCAAGGGGCACAGAAGACAGCTGGCCATACCTCAGCCACCCACCCAAACAAAGTTCTTTAACTAAAGGAGAGCCTAAGCAATGTACGGGACGCGGGTGGCGCTGTGGACTAAAGCCTCAGCGCCTAGGGCTTGCCGATCGAAAGGTCGGCGGTTCGAATCCCCGCGGCGGGGTGCGCTCCCGCTGCTCGGTCCCAGCGCCTGCCAACCTAGCAGTTCGAAAGCACCTCCGGGTGCAAGTAGATAAATAGGTACCGCTTACCAGCGGGAAGGTAAACGGCGTTCCGTGCGCTGCGCTGGCTCGCCAGATGCAGCTTTGTCACGCTGGCCACGTGACCCGGAAGTGTCTCCGGACAGCGCTGGCCCCCGGCCAATAGATGTGAGATGGGCGCACAAACCCCAGAGTCTGTCAAGACTGGCCCGTTCGGGCAGGGGTACCTTTACCTTTACCTTTAAGCAATGTACAGTGGTACCTCGGGTTACATACGCTTCAGGTTACAGACTCCGCTAACCCAGAAATAGTACCTTGGGTTAAGAACTTTGCTTCAGGATGAGAACAGAAATCGTGCTCCGGCGGCGCCTGGAGGCCCCATTAGCTAAAGTGGTGCTTCAGGTTAAGAACAGTTTCAGGTTAAGAATGGACCTCTGGAACGAATTCAGTACTTAACCTGAGGTACCACTATATGCGGGGCTTCCCTTACACTTTACCTGAAAACTGCAGTTCCTGTCAGCATGTGACACCTCTGCTCAAAGATCGGCACTGGTTAACTTGTTTCAGTCTGTGGAACCAGCACTGCTTGCTTACAAGTGTCAAATAATATCTGTGCTTGTAAGAAATTTGTATATTGTGTGGCAGCTACACTTTGGAACTTCCTGCCTATTGACATCAGGCAGGTGCCTTTGCTGAACTCTTGTTTGCACCTGCTTAAAACATTTTTGTTTACACAAGCCCATCCAGACACATAGATTAGATTCTAAACAGTTACAGGTATGACAGAATCACTGCTATATACATATATTAAACTGGGAGAAAAATAATATTTATGAAGATCTATGAGAATTACATTCTTTTTTTCGTCTAGCAATGTGAATAAAATGTTGAAACCTTAGTGAAGCATAATGTCTTAGGGTTGCTTTGCACATGCATTTAACATTTCTAATTGTGTGTGTGTGTGTGTGTGTGTGTGTGTGTGTGTGTGTGTGTGTTGCTGGTCATGTTAGCAGTCAAATGTGGTTATTTTTGGTCTTGTGATTTTTGTTGTTGCTGGTGGTGTACTCTCCGGCACAATTGAAGGTGTGCATTTTAGTGTGCTCCCGAGTAATGACAACCAGCAGAAAATAAACATGTGTAATTAATAAAAAATGCCATTAACACCAAACATTCACATTTTTATTAGGAATGCTAGTAAATTAAACACACTGACCAGGGTGTAACTAGTTTTAAATGCCCAAGAGTTTCTTCTGGTCACCTGTTTTTGAAACCTAAAGGAGTATACTTCTTCTTTTTTTAAGCGCTTTTGAGTGTGATTCAGGAAGACACCTACATCCAGCTGGAATAAATGAGCTAAAAGGGCACGGCTAAATAAGTCCCCTCTAATTTTTACTTAGTTAGCCCATGTGACCTTACACATAGTCTGTTTTGGAATGCTTGAGAAACTATCTGTTCTGTACATGGTAAATGTTAGAACCATATACAGTTTCTGAAGAACAAAGGTGGCAGCACATGCGTGAGGTCTTTTCTTTTTCTGGCACCCAAGTACTTCCCAGATGAAACTTCAGTAAGTGAGTGGAACCTGTTCTCCCATTTGCCCTCTTAGCCTTTCTAAAAATACTGTAATCCCCAAGAAGAAGCTATTTTGGGAGATGCATCTGCATGGGTATACCCTTGGGAGGCTTAGTTTTGGCATGCGCACATGTGTCAGTTTCACATGGCTTACATAGCTCGTACTGTGCACACTTATTACAAGCCTCTCTGTACACAGACTCGAGAGACAACTCCTGGATCTGGGAACCACAAAGCTTTTGAATTTGTAGGCTGAGTTTCTAAACGCAGGAGGAGGGGAAATGTTCTTTTAGAAATGTTAATGGGTGTCTGAAATAATTCCTTTCAGACATCCACACGCCAGTTTCTCAGCTTATTGGATCTGATTTCATAAAACCTGGCTGCGGTTTCTCTCCAGGGACCTTAATGATCTTGCCACTTTCAATAAACATTTATAGAAACTGCCAGCTTGCGGACAAGAGAAACTCATATGAAAAACTTTATCTTCCAAAAATATTGAAAAGCAAAAAAAATAAAAATCCTCCAAAAAAAGCCCCCACCCCTCCCACCTTCACGAGAAGATTAATAGAAACTGTCAAGATGTAGCCTTCAGTTGATAACTGGAATTGAATTATAGCGCAAAGCATTTGCATTACACAGACATTCTGTTGGCACCTCTGGTTTATTTTGGGGGCGGAAATGCAAATAGGTTTTGAACGTGGACCAATAAGACAATGGGCGAGAAAACAAAGAAACTTTGAGAGACAAGATGGAAATTAAGCTCGTAAACTCCATTCAGCGCGCATGTCATCCAGGAACAGAGTTATGTAGCACTCATGTTTGCACTTCTAAGAAATTTCCATTTTTTCGCATTAAAAAATCCAGATATGAAGCCGAAGCTGCCTTCTTTGCCAACCTGAAACTATCTGACTTCAACATCATTGACACACTTGGAGTTGGAGGTTTTGGAAGAGTTGAGCTGGTAGGTAACAGTTCTCTTTTTAACATGTTAACTCTGTTTTGTGGGTTTGCTTGTGGGGGGAGAGAGGGGATTGGGAAGGATATTTATCTTTTCCTTGTTCGGTACCCAGTGAAGAGAAATATTGGTGAAGATAAGGGTGTAAAGCTGTCAGTCACTAAAAAGCGGTGATAAACTTTGCAGTAGTGAGAAAAAAATAAATCTGAATAAACTCCTGTCACTGCCTTTGTAAGTCTGGGTTTTTCATTCTCCAGGGTACCTTGTATTTAAATAATGTGACAGCTGGGGGAACAGGGAAATCTTCCAGCCAATATATTGAAATAAGGACTCACATGGGCTGTGGTACAGTTTCAGAAATAATGCAATATTTATCATTTCCTCATTGCTATTATGTTTGCTTTGCTCTAGGTTTTTGCAATTAAGATAAAAAACATTTTCCAACTTGTAATAGAATTATGCAATAACCAAAATAGCAATTTTAATGTGCTGTTGTTGCTGCTTTAATTTTATATATTCTGTTTGCATTCTGTTTTATATGGCTTTGTATGATTAGGTCCCGTGGGAATTTATGCTGAAGGCATGTGATATATATTACACAAAGGTTTATGTTGAAGGCATGAGATATATATTACATAAATAAGTAAACAATATTAATAGAATATTAATATATATATATATATATATATATATATATATATATATATATATATAAAATGAAGATACTGGTGATCAATATGTATTTTTTTTGTTCTATACATGTGTATGTATCAAATGTATAAGAAGAGAATATATTATTAGTTGGGTGACTCATTTGTGAGTAACAGATTTATAGCAACAAGGAGGACTCCCTGATACGTGACACCTGTCAGACTCTTAGGAACTCCTTTAAGTTATGTACAGTGCAGTAAACAGGTTTTCTGCTGCCTTTCCAAAAATAAAGGGATATCCCTTCCATAAAAGCAAGGCAAGCAAGCAGTCATGCCATTAACAACCTTTTCTTTGGATTGACTTGCAGTTTGTAAGCACAGTTCAGAGATGTACACACAGTACACCCAGAATTATTTGTATTTAAAGTTTAAGCAGGCAATTTCTATGAGCCAAAGAACTTTGCAGCTAAGGCTGCAATACTAAATGCATTTAACCAGGGAAGAAGTAAGCCTCACAGAGTGGGAGTTACTTCCAAGTAAATATGCATATGATTGTGCCACAATTCCTTGAACAACAGCTTATATAATGCATATTGAAACAGACTGGGGTTCCAGGTGAGATTGTGAATGGCATTGGGGGCCTGCCATTTGGGAGGGATGTCCGGCATTTAATTGGGCATGCCCATCTACCGAGACCCAGAATAATCTCAGCCAACCTAACTGCAGACATGTGAAAAGAAAATGCTAAGCTAAAAGCAAGTTCAAGAACTTTGGAATGGGTTAGACCACTGTGAAAAGTGGACCAAACCAATTTCTTCTCCATTCCCCACCAAGCACCAAATTACTGTGCAGTGACAGGTGTAGAATGTCATGCACATCTGGTTGGTCACTATGCAAACAGGATTGTGGATAAGATGGGCCACTTACCTGATCCAGTTGGGCTCTTCTTATGTTCTTAGAGCTGTAATTTTTTATTTCTCTGGAAAAAAAATTAAGTAAAAAAACAAACACATTGCTTAAATGCTGTTTATAGCACTAAGTTGACTTTTGTGGTGGGAATTCTCCCATCACCAAGGTGTAACGTTGCTATCATGTAATCAGTGGTAAGATTGAAAACTGGAATGTCTGTGATTCAGAGCTAGTACTGGCTGGTGGGCTGTCAAGAATGCACTGGCCGACAGTTTAATGTTCAGATGTGGCTTGTTATAAGTACGTGGATAGTGCTCCAGACACCTTTGTGAGTGCCAGCTGCTTCAAGAATGTGTTCCCTGGACCAATTTAGATGCAGGTACATGTCCATTAAATGAGACAGACATTTAAATAATTGTCAGTTCAAGGAAGATTGGAATGGCATTTAGGAGATTTGGAGTTTTCCTCAGCATAAAAGGCCACATCATAGTAAGCCACATCATAAAACTTAACGCAGTGAAAAGTGTGAGCTATCATATGGAGTAATGGGGTCCCTCCCATATAATTTGGTTGTCTTTATAAGTTAATAGACATTTCCAGAAGACTTGTATTGCTATTCATGGAGTTCCCTGGGTGGTTTTTTTGTTTTAAGAAATCTGGCCTTAGTCTCATATTACACTATCTCTCAGTAGGTACTATTTTAGTCCTGTTCTTCACCTCAAATGGCTGGTGGTGGCCATAAGGATCTTGCAGAAAGAGACAGGAAGAGACTTGTTCAATTTTCAAGCAAACAATATAAATGGCTTGCAGAGTTGGGTTTTTAGTGAAAGTAATTACAAATCTATCTGCACACATCCACTAAGAACATAATGAAATTTGCAAAGCACTTAGAAGCCTATTTTGGCATTCAGTGGAATAAAAATAAATAAATAAATGCCGGTATTAATACTGATAATAATTCAAACAGAATAGCCTTGGTAACATTTCCTTTAGAAATCAGGTGTTTGAAATATGGGTTAAGTAATCATACAAAGGACTGCAGGGTTTGTAACTCTGGCTCGTCAGTATTCATTCCTATCAAAGAACAATAGAAAATAATCTACCCCTTTTGCCCCCTTAGTCTGTTTTTGTAAATAAATAAATAAGTAAAGGAAGTGCATAAAAATAACAGTTCATGATGCCCACAATCTACACCAGGCATAGGCAAACTTGGCCCTCCAGATGTTTCAGGACTACAACTCCCATCATCCCTAGCTAACAGGACCAGTGGTCAGGGATAATGGGAAAATTGTAGTTTCAAAACATCTGGAGGGCCGAGTTTGCCTATGCCTGACCTACACATTTATCAGACTTAGTGACCTCCTAACAGCCACCATCATAAATCTCCACCAAGTCTGCCAAGTAAGTAGAGGCTATTCCAAGAAATGTCCAGCTCATGTTTCTGCCTAAGATGAAATAAAAGGAAGCAATATAAGATAGCCAGACATCCTGTTTTAACAGCTATAGCGCCACAGAAATAAACAAAGTCATTCTTGTCTTTTGACTAAGAGATGAGCTGCACATTACCTTCCCTCTGGGAGGCTGTTTCCACACGCTGCCTTTTTTATGCCTGACTGTAAGACCTCTTACATTGCGCCATACGGAACATCTCTTATGTAAAGCACATAGGCTGTAATGCAAAAAACTAAAACCTAGCCTTAAGCAGCAACTACTTCAATGAAAGACAGGAAATGAACAAATCTCCTAACTGGATAAGACCCTGCTTATACATTGAAGACAGTTGTCAGCTGCTGTCAGAGGAAAGCCAGGTGCTGGGAACTAGGAGTTGAGTCAAGGATGAGGGACAAATCCAGGAGGCAAAGCTGAAGAACACACCTGAGTCCAGATAGGAAGATTTTATACTTTGTCCTGTCTTGGAAGAACCAATGGCCAGCATGGGTGGGTGGGGAGCAAATCAGCGCATGGGAGGTCACACAGTTCACTGCCTAAGAAGATTCTCTCAGCTTCAGCCATGGTGGCTCATTACATGGAGTAGCCAAAAAAGGAAACCAGGATACCTGGTTTTAGTCCCAACGGGGCCTGTCAGCTTATCAGCAATTATGAATGTAACTTAATAGTTTTCTGCATAGTGGCTTCCAAATGTCCAACTCACAGTGAATCCTGTCTTCTCCAGAGAACTTTAGGGCATATTCTAAACTGCACACTTCAGGTATTCTACCTCCTTCTGTCCTTGTTGTAAAAACCAGGGGGAAATGTAAATAAAAATTAGATGCAATGATGTATAACTTCTCTAAAAGCATTGTCAACTTAACATTGCATGAGTAAATATTGAAACCCACATTTCACTAACTGTGTCTGGCATAAGCCTTTAGTTAAACTACATGAAAGACACACTAGCAGTGGGTTTCCATTGAGGCATCTCACTGCTAAGATCCTTCCATATGAGCATCATCATCCTTGTGGACTCTTGAAGCTGAACCTTATTACTGAAGTTGACTACTGCTTTTTAGTGGCTTGCGTTATATGTTTTTATAGTTTTATTTTTTAAACTTTTATTATATTGCAATTGTTATTTTGTATTGTTGTTTGCAAAACTTGGATTTATAATTGTGGAAAGGTGGGATAAAATTGTTTGAGTATATGGCGGGGAACACTTTTTAAGTTGAGAATATTTAAAGAATGACAAAAAAGAATAATCAGTGAATACAAAACATATCTGAAAGTTTTGGACACTTTGGCAGAAATTATAGTCTGTTCCCCAAGCCCTGTCAGTCAGAACTATTGATTTGGAAATGCTTTCCGTTTACGACTGTTCTCGTGGGTTCATTATATAGTGGCTATCTGCTGCAATACCTATCATTTAAGCATAAGATATTGCTATCAGAGAGGTTCTGTTATTGACTTGCTGTGTACAGATCTTGTCAGTACATTGGTACAAAGCCCAAGATTCCACTTCAGTATATCATTTCTTCCTATGCTTTAAAGCAGGCATAGGCAAACTCGGCCCACCAGATGTTTTGGGACTACAACTCCCATCATCCCTGACCACTGGTTCTGTTAGCTAGGGATGATGTGAGTTGTAGTCCCAAAACATCTGGAGGACTGAGTTTGCCTATGCCTGCTTTAAAATATCTACTCATGTGCCTTATGTAAATTAGCATGTGCTTATTAAGATATACTTTACCCATCAGCTTATTTTGTGTGTGCCAAGAATGTGCACTGACCTCCTATGGCTTTTCAGTCACAACTCATAGTGGTTGCTTTACATGCTTTTGAAAAACCACCTTCTCCTTTCCCTTAAAATCAGTGGAGTATATTTTTTACAATGTCACTGGTGCTTCAAGTTCAAAAAATATCCCTTCCTCACCCCCTTCTCCACACACATACATGCACAAAATTATGATAGAGGAGCTTTTTTCTAACTGCTTGTCTCTGTGGACTGCACTACCCACTCAAGAAGGCCTTGCAATATATAATACCTCTTATCACCCATTATAACAACAACACCTATAGTTAAAAATGTGTGTGAGAGAGATTCAGTTCCTGGATTCCTTCTTTTTGTCACACCACTATGGCCAAGAAATGAGTCATAGGACAGGACTGTCTAGAGTGGATAGAGGCAGTCTTGCTTTTTCCGTTTTATGGTGCAGGTTTATCCCATGCTCCAATGAGATATCCTTATATTATAATAATAATTTATTATTTATAATTTTTTTAAATGATATTTATTGAAATTTTACAGACAATAAAAGGTTACAAGATTAAAAATAAGAAATAAAAAAGAATAACAATAATAAAAGAAAAAGAGATACAAAAATACAAAGATGAAACACATAAAAAGTAAGAAAAAATTAAAAAGAAATCAATATTTTCATGTCTTATATTTCATTTACTTGTTTCCTGACCTCCTCACACCCCCTTTTTTGTATTCCAGTTCACATAGTTAATTCAGCAAATCCTTACCCTCTATCACTTATCTTTACTCAATATCTTAACCTATTATAACTATATATTTTAAACCATTGTCAATCCGTATTCACATATTCTTGTTAATCTTTTTACCAATACCGCTTATTTTCAATCCAACATCCCTTTAACATTCATTAATTTTACAGTATTTCTGCAAGTAGTCTTTAAATTTCTTCCAATCTTCTTCCACCACCTCTTCTCCCTGATCTCGGATTCTGCCAGTCATTTCTGCCAGTTCCATGTAGTCCATCACCTTCATCTGCCATTCTTCCAGTGTGGGTAAATCTTGTGTCTTCCAATACTTTGCAATCAATATTCTTGCTGCTGTTGTTGCATACATAAAAAAAGTTCTGTCCTTCTTTGGCACCAATTGGCCAACTATGCCAAAGAGGAAGGCCTCTGGCTTCTTCAGGAAGGTATATTTAAATACCTTTTTCATTTCATTATAGATCATCTCCCAGAAAGCCTTAATCTTTGGGCACGTCCACCAAAGGTGAAAGAATGTACCTTCAGTTTCTTTACATTTCCAACATTTATTATCGGGCAAATGATAGATTTTTGCAAGCTTGACTGGTGTCATGTACCACCTATATATCATTTTCATAATATTCTCTCTTAAGGCATTACATGCCGTAAATTTCATACCAGTGTTCCACAACTGTTCCCAGTCAGCAAACATAATGTTATGCCCAACATCTTGTGCCCATTTAATCATAGCAGATTTAACCGTTTCATCCTGAGTGTTCCATTTTAACAGCAAGTTATACATTCTTGAAAGTGTCTTAGTTTTGGGATCTAACAATTCTGTTTCCAACTTTGATTTTTCCACCTGGAAGCCAATTTTTTTTATCCAAATTATATACCTCTCTTATTTGGTAGTAATGAAGCCAATCTCGCACTCTATCTTTTAGTTTCTCGAAGCTCTGCAATTTCAATTTGTCTCCTTCTTGCTCCAAAATCTCCCAATATTTTGGCCATTTGGCCTCCATATTGAGCTTTTTCTGAGCCTTTACCTCCATCGGTGACAACCACCTTGGAGTTTTATTTTCAAGTAAGACTTTATATCTTGTCCAATAATTTATTATTTATACCCCACCCATCTGGCTGGGTTTCCCCAACCACTCTGGGCGGCTCCCAATTGAATATTAAAAACACAATACAGCATTAAACATTAAAAACTTCCCTAAACAGTGCTGCTGCCTCCAGATGTCTTTTAAAAGTAGGATAGTTGCTTATTTCCTTAACATCCGATGGGAGGGCATTCCACAGGGCAGGCACCACTACCGAGAAGGCCCTCTGCCTGGTTCCCTGTAACTTTGCTTCTCGCAGTGAGGGAACCGCCAGAAGGCCCTTGGCGCTGAACCTCAGCGTCTGGCTGAACAATGGGGGTGGAGGCGCTTCTTCAGGTATACAGGACTGAGGCTGTTTAGGGCTTTAAAGGTCAGCACCAACACTTTGAATTGTGCTTGGAAACATACTGGGAGCCAATGCAGGTCTCTCAGGACCGGTGTTATATGGTCCCGGCGGCCACTCCCAGTCACCAGTCTAGCTGCCACATTCTGGATTAATTGCAGTTTCTGAGTCACCTTCAAAAGTAGCCCCACATAGAGCTCATTGCAGTAGTCCAAGCGGGAGATAACCACTCTGGCGAGACAGTCTGCAAGCAGTATGCTCTTGTGCCTATCCTCCAATGAATTAATACTTGGCAAGTGGTGCCTAGGCATCACTTTATCTTTACAAATGAAGACCTCTACACGTGGCCTGTCAGAAGTATACATACACTTTGTGGATCCATTAATTTAAAGGAGGGTTTGAGGAAGCGGGGGCCCGCTTAACTCTTCCAACACAGCACACACCAGGGCAGGTGGTTTACATTGGTTAGGATGCTGTATCCTATAAAAACTGTGCCATACTGCAGAGCAATAATCACTCTTGACCACTCTAAATGTTCTCAGAGTGAATAGAGTCATTCAGAGAAAGAAATCCATGTAACCATACAATGGAGCATAAGCTCGTGAAACTGAATGTAAGTTAATACACCAGAGGGCCAAGACCATTAACTTCTATCCTGTGGAGATAAATAATTGTGAATTAGGTGATTGCAATTTCTTCATCTAATCAATATTCAAAAGTTACATTGATGAAATGAATAGCAGAGTTCTAAAAGATTGTGAGCATTCAGAGTATCCTTTGTATATATGTCTCTTTCTTCCCTCTTTAAGATAATTACAGTGTTTTGTGCTTCCTGGTCTGCTTATTTATCTATTTATTTATTTGGGCTACATTTTGAAAAAAGTTAAGCACTTTTCTGTCCCATTAATTCTCCCCTTGAGACAATTTCTAACTTAAATTGCGTAACCTTCATTGGATTGTGGCCTTCATTTATCTTTTTAAGCTTTTTACTAACTTAATCAATGGATGAGATCCAGTTATACAATAGAGTTTAAAGAGCAAACCCAAGCAAGTATTTGAAGCAGAGAAAATAAGGAAAGACATGCAAGTCTTAATTATTCACAAGTGTGCTCAGGAATTCCTTACTCCAAAATCTGTAAAACACCATGAAGCTTTTCAACGGGGTGGTTTTTGTTGTTGTTACTTTGCTTCCGTCATTTGTTAACTCTCCAGCAAAATAAACATTTATTTAACAGTTGATATAAAAAAGAAAAAGATCAAAATATATCTATCATTGTTTGAAATGATACAAGAAAAATGTCAAACCTTGTATGCAATTAGTGTAGCAACCTAGGAGCAACTGCTACAAGGAAACATTTTATATGAAGCTGAGTGAACCATACACATGTCAAGAAAATGAAATGGGAACTTCAAGAACAGTGTGGGAGAATATTCTGCCTAATTTTAGCACCTCCTGACCCAAGTGATCTTATGTGCAGTGTTCAGCAAATTTAATCAGGTACAAAATAAGTTGAAAAATAAAATTAGAGCCTGAGTATAAGTCTAAAGCTCCAAGTTATTCAATGTAAGATGAATGTGATAAATAATCATGTACTTTGGATAAGAATTAGGAAAACAAAATAATAGCATGATGCTGTGTGTAAAACAATCAAATTAAGTGATAATACAATGGGTGTAATCAGAAGTCAACTTTATTTTCTCTTAATTCTCTTTCTTTTCTTTTTTTCTTTCTGTTCTGTAAATTAGTAATAGATAACAGTAATGATTGATGATATATAGATTGTATAGTTGTGTGTTACTGTATTCTGAAGTATATTATGGTGGGATGTGGGATGTTGTTTAATTTAATGTTGTTTGTCAAAGTTTTTGAAAACAACTTACTCCTTGTTTCTAAGATATCTCAATTAATATGTACTGTACTTATAGGAACTTTAAGAACTGAGCATTGTTCATGTAGAAGAGTGATCAGATATGAAAGGACAGACTTTACAAATTGGCAGTACTTCATCTACTCCTGAATCAGTTTTAGAACATGATGTGATGTCTGCATGGAATAGGCCTGACTGGTCTGTATCATAGTTGTTGGATTTTTCATATAATTCACAGAGCCCCATCATATGCAGGATTTTTAATGTGGAGATATTGGTTGAATACATGTGGTTTGAGATTTTCCTCATGCAATTGCTTCTGTGCATGTCTTGATCCCAATCTACTCTTCCACTCTGTAAGTTGACAAGTGGGTTAGATGCAGAAGGTTTAAAACAAATAGCATGGTATATCTTTACCTCATGGGGGTAGGGATTATTATTATTATTATTATTATTATTATTATTATTATTATTATTATTATTATTATTTCTGTCATTCACCCTTAGGTCCCAGGGCAGATTACAACATTAGAACACAGTTGCAGAACAACTTCCAGTCATGGAAATAAGATTGATCTTAAAAATATGCATCTCAAATGTCAAAAGCCACGGTAAAGAGACATGTCCTCAGCATTTGCTGGAAGCCAGAGGTTCATCTGGCTGAAGTTGCCAGATGAACCTCTGTGGGGACTTGCACAACTTAGGAGCTGTATACTTATACAGTTACAGTATTCTTAAGAGACTTGAGTCCATGTCCAAGGCTGTATCTAGGACTTAGCAAGGCCTCCATTATGCTCCAGCACATATTCTCCATGAGAACAAAAAAGAGGATCAAACTTACCCATGGCAGAGAGGTTAAACTGATACCAGTTCTCCAAATGAAATCTGAATCTCCCAGAAGTGAGACTCCTAACTTCAACAGAAAAAAGCACAGATAGTTTTAATCATGATTCCCCCCTCACCCCAAGGATATTCACTAGTCTGTTTAGTCAGTGTTGTACAACACTATTATTTATATATTTTTTAATTCTATAGCCCTCCTTTCAGTCAAAATTTTCTCACAGTTGCAGTAGCACACAGACACTCCTGCTCATGCATATGCCTTAAATCCAGTAGCTTTTAGTTCCCTGGACAATGACAGAACTACGACAGGCTTTCCCTCTTACTCTGCAGTCCCAGTGTTCTTTCTGGTAGGGAAGGAGGGGAGAAGCAAATCCTCTGCAACTTCTCCTTTTCTGGCCAATGGATAGGGCTAAGCTGGTCTTTCCTTTGCCATGTTTTTCTTCCTAGAATGCAAAGGGATGCAGCCTCCCTAATGCCTTAGGTTTCCTGTCCACAATGTGATTCCCTCCTGCTCTGCACTCCCAGACAATTCACTCTCCCTTGCTCCTTCCTTCCAAACCACAGTTAAGCTTGTCAAATCTATTTTAAACAGTGGTTTCTGAATCTATAAGATGTATAACTTGTGAGACAGAGAAAAAATAAAGGTACTCAAAGCATGGTGACCTCGTTCACTTTGTCTGGCAACAAAGTTGATCAGTAGGTCAGCTGAGCATCTGAAGAAAAAAAAGAAAATAGCAAGTGGAGCCAACAGTTAGGAATAATGGGAGCTGTATTCCACAACATCTGGAGATGTTGCAGCTTCTTTGCTCTCCAGGGCAGTCTTTCACTACATAGTTAAGCAGTTCAAATACTTTGAAAAGGTTGGGTTCCCCATCCCTGGGCTACAAGGAGGAAGTGCACATTCATGAAGCTGGCTCCCAATTTTTCACTGTAATTAGCAGGGAACCAATGTTACATCTTGAGAGCCAGTGTGGTGTAGTGGTTAAGAGCGGTAGTCTCGTAATCTGGGGGTCCGGGTTTGCGTCTCCGCTCCTCCACATGCAGCTGCTGGGTGACCTTGGCCCAGTCACACTTCTTTGAAGTCTCTCAGCCCCACTCACCTCACAGAGTGTTTGTTGTGGGGGAGGAAGGGAAAGGAGAATGTTAGCCGCTTTGAGACTCCTGAAGGGGAGTGAAAGGCGGGATATCAAATCCAAACTCTTATTCTTCATTGGCCTGCTCTCTATATGTATTAGGACCAGTTACAATGTCCACTAAAATGTGGTTGGCTGTTTTTGTTTTCCCTGGCCAGCTTGCATGGCCAGCAGGGTCAAGAAAATGGGCAATGAGACAATCCACATAACTTTTGCACAGATGCCATAACACACAAAATTCAGCTGATCTTGTCACCATGAACATAGCACCCTGAGCAGGAATACACTGTACTGACCACATGCACTGGCTAAATAAGGTTCTGTGGTTTAGTTAATTATCCATGCAGCATTTTAGGCATGATGGTGTTTGATGAAGCAAGGCATTTCAGAAAATAAAAAGGACACTGCTTTTCTCATGTTTCAGCTTGTGCTGGCTAATTTATTTTTAACCAAGGATTCATTTTGCTCATGTCATTAGTCTGCAGACCATTTCCCCCTCCCTCCAAAGAGAGAGACAGAGACCCTCAATTCTATTTGTGTGCCTCATGTACAGTTATGCTGCAAATATCAGTGTGGGATTCAAGAACCAAGGTTACTTTTAGTGTTTCATTATGCATGAGAGAGCATTCATTTATGAGAATCCATAAAGAGGACGTGCACAGACCCATGCTATGAGCAGTCCAGATCATATCAAGTATTGTTGTCTCTTTGCATTTTGTTATTCAGTTAATGCCCTGCAGAAATAGACCTTATATCCAAACAAAAAGATATTTAGCAGAAACTGTAAAATGTCTCCTAAACAGGGTGCAGAATATGCAAATAGAAAGATGCACAAAGGCATGAATTGAGGCCAATTATGGATGTTTAGCATTATGAGTTGTAAAATAAAAGAGACAGCATTATAGCATACTAAAGCTTCACATATGCTTTTTCACAGCCTTTACTTAATATACATAGGAAGCTCTTCAACTATTCATGCACTTGTGAGTATGGGAATAGGTTTTGCAATACTGAGTTCCACAGTAATGTGGTTACAGTTTATCCTGCACAGTAGAAATACTCCACAAATATTGTTTTCATCAAAACAAGGAAAACATTGTGAAACATTATAAAAAACCTAAAATATCATATAAGAGCAAATAAGTAATAGCAGCAGCCAGCAATTTAAGAACTTAGCTCCGAAAGGATTGGGGTAATAATAATAATAATAATAATAATAATAATAATAATAATAATAATAGCTTATACCTGCCTTGTTCCCAAAAGGAGATGTGAATCCCAAAACTTACAAATTCTGCTGGGGGTGGGGAAAGCCTTCGAAATAAACTGCAAAATAAGCACATTCTGTAAAGCCTTAAAGGATTATCCAGCTGCAGGATTTGGGCCCGCTATCACAGAATTTGGAATGTTACAATGAAGAATTTAAGAGTTTTTAAATGTATATTTGAAGAAAAAGACACCTTTGCTTGTGAACTTTCCATTTTCCCCCCTGCAGACAAAATGTTCATAAAATCATTGCTTTATTGAGTCTACACAAGAAGTTCCACCTATAATGACCCTAGACACAGACAGCGTGTGGATGTTTGTCAGAGACATCAATCACTTTTACTCTTTGCCCCTAGAAAAAGCGACAGAAGTTCTTGACTTATGTATGACACAGTTTATTTAAGATTGATGAATTCTAATGATATCAGGAAATTTAAGATAGATAGCATTCCTTCAGATTACTTAGATTTTCTGCATATTGCTTGCCAGGGATCCACTTTCTGCAAAGGTTCCTGCCTGTTTGAAGAAAAAAACTGCTTTGTTTCAGAAAAGCCAGTTGAACGGGGTTCATTTCTTACTTGTTGCAAAAGCCTGGTGTGCTTAAACTATTACCACGGCTGTTAGAGCAACTGTGTTGTTGCCTTTTGTAAAAGGAAAATGGATCCTATGGAATAAGAGGCAATATATTTTTCTGAAATTCTTCCATCTGGATCCAGCTAGAAGTCGGGTTCCTAGAGGAGACTCATGTGTGTAAATGAATGCTGAAAACAGAATTCCCCACTCCAATCTAGCAACCAAGATGCTACATACAGAGGCCAATAAACAAAGAGCTGGAATCCCAGGAAATCTGGAAGAATAGACCACTGGATGCAGCTCTGCCCCAGCTTCTCTTTCCTGCCAAACAGTGGGATCCAAGCTTCTTTCACAGACCAGGCTATGTGTGCACACCCTTGACTGTTGCACAAACATTAGGATGGATCATGGCTTTTGAGTTTCAATATTATTTCATTTTTGGTGTTTGAGTTTTTCCATTTTTGGCTAGCAGTTTCAATCCATCATGAAACTTAGCATGGGGAAAGGGTCATAGCTCAGTGGCAGAGCACATGTTTGCATGCAGAGGTTTACAGACAGGGATAGGATTGTCCCCTGCCTGATACACTAGAGAGCCACTGCCAGTCAGTCTAGAGATACGGAGCTAGATGGTCCAGAGGTCTTATTCAATATAAGGCAGCTTACTGTGCTCTACCAATACTCCTAGGCTGACATTCCTACCCTATTGCAAGGAAGAACCGTTCTGCTTTTCACAAGGTTACACTCATTCATGCAGCGCTTACATTTATGACTGCAATTGATGTAATAATGTGTAGTTTTGTTGGTCAGCTGGAAGGGAAATGTTTTCCTTCAACTTCCCACTGTTGGAAATTTTGCATTTATCCTCTATTTTGTGTGTTACGTCTACAAAGCTTTAATAATTAGTACTGCATTTACTGCACAATCCATTTAGCATTGCCAAATTGCCCAGGCTCCTCTCAAAATTATGCATTCAATAAAAAGAAAACAGCTGCCAACATGAATAATTTCAAACAAAAGCAAGTACGCCATCCAGGCTAGTAATGCAGGCATTACAAATAGGATTTGTTTTCTTTTGTCATTTATTTTTATAGCTGAATAGTTCTGCGACAACCAACCACTACATAAACAGAAAATCACTGACAAACCCTATAAAAACATTATTATTATTTTTTAAAAAAGCATCACCCACCTAATGTGAATTGTGTTTGTTTTTATCAGGCTGTGTGTATTTTGGTACCCCATATAAGCATCCCTCACAGTCCATCTGTACTTTGCTTATTCTGGATTATAATGAATATTTGTAGTTCTCTGAATGGTTTTCAGAGCAATAATTTGGCAGTTGTGTTATGGTGAAGAATCAAGTCAATTGGGGAATGACCCAGTAGCCTCTTTCCTCAAGCAGAAAGGAGGGCATGGAAGTGCTCTGTCTAGGAATGTGTCCTAATTCTGCTATCCCTCACTCTGCCAGCTTTGAACTGCTGTTGAATGTTCAGCTGTGATGTTCGGCACACTGATACACAAGCAGACATTCATGGTAAAAGCCTTCTCATGCCATAGGACAAACACAGGTGGAACTTTTTAAGAACAATGGGATTGGTTTGTAAGCACCTTCATTACATTCAATCCATACATACTTTTTCTGTCCCAAGACAACTTCTGAAACTACCACTTCAATCCAGCAGCTCCATAGTACATATGGCTCTCTGCATGAGCTGTCCAGCTCATTTTAATGTTGAGGAAGGCCCCAGGAACCCCACAGGTATTTCATTCCTAGCTTATGTGCTTTTCAAATATTAAAAAAGGTTCACTTAGAAGCCTTTTAAAAACACTTTGGTTTAACTCTCCCACTGAAATAAATTGGAAACTTCTTAAAAGTTATTATCTCAATTTTAGCATTCTTTTCTATTACACCTGAATTATAGATGACCTGCCATTTTTCTTTTCTTTTTAGGATTATTAGTTTAGCTGTGAAGAAATTGGTTGTAGGATACTTCTGATGGCCTTAATTGGTCTATTGTAGAATAAAGCCCTCCCTCCTTCTCTCTCTCTCTCTCTCTCTCTCTCTCTCTCTCTCTCTCTCACACACACACACACACACACACACACACCAACCATACATGTGAGCCATTTTCACATGTATCTCATCCTAGCTCTTAAAACCAAACTGCTGAATTGCTCAAGTTTACTCCTATTGGAGAAAATGTCAATTGAATTCAAAAGAAGAATCCAGGCAGAAAGCCTTTTTAAGCGATCAAATTGTCTCTCTTTTAGTGACTGCAAAGCAAAAGAATATTGTATTTCTAGCTTCTCTCTGAAAAATCATAAAGGAGCTGATGACGGGGGTGATTTTGGAAAGGAATTATGCATAAAGCTCTAAACAGCATGTTTAAAAGAAAGAAATATGTAACCATTCCCCAGTCTTCTAAGCGAAGAGAGTAATCCAAAAAGTTATAAGGCATCATTATTCTGGGCCCCCTTTGTGGATTTTCTTTCTGCCCCAATTTTCTTTTTTCAAGCGATTCATGGAGGTGTATGTTAAAAATGTCCCTGAAGACTACAGAATTAGTGAATGCCTTATTTTAGATGGCGGAAATCCCTCCATTTTCACATTTCAAAAAATGCACATTACCCCCTCTCCAAGCAGCTGGCAAGGCTTTAAATGAGTACTGGTGTTTTGGGGTTTTTTGTTTTTTTTTAAAGGGGACAGCCACCAGAAGTATGTGGGAAAACAAATGTTAGAGAACTGAATAAGCAAATTTCTCTAAAGCATGTCTGTTTAATGGATTGCAAATGTGGTTTTGCTCCAATGGAGGGGGAAATGTAGTAATTGGGGCCTGTTTAAAGTTGTGTTTGTATGCAATACAAATAGTGGGCTGACCATTTGTGACCTGGGCAAGGTGATCAAGAGAGAGATGGCTAGACAGCTTTAGGCATTCTTTTGGAGACAGACAAGGAGAGTGTGACTCTGTTGATTCTCCCAGATCTCTCAGTGGTGTTCAGTTCAATTGACCTGTATGTTACTAGATGGGCTCCTCAGGGTGGAGGCATGGTGATATGGTGGCTCTATTCCTAACTGCAGGGTTACTTCCAGAAGGTGGCATTGGGTGACTTTTGCTCTGCTCAATGGCAATTAAGCTGTGGAATACCACAAGCCAGTGGGAGTGGTAATCAGGGGATTCAGAGTGTGGTGCCATCAGTATCTACTTCTAGCCATCTGAATCAAGTGAGCAGGATAAGGGCTAATAAGCTGGATCCTGACAAGATACAGGTGTGGGTTTGTGGTTCTCAGCTCCAGGTATTAGGCAGATGACATACTCTAGAAGGGGTTACACTTGGAGGTATTTCTAGGCCCAGCTGTGGACTGGGTGACTTCAGTTGCTTGAAGTGTGTCTGGCCCACTTTGGCTGGTCAGCCAGCTGCAGCCATTCCTGCACAGAAAATCCACAGGAGCCCATCCTCTGGTAGCCTCTTGATCTGATTACTGTGTGATGACCTTGAAAATGACATGAGAACTGCAGCTGGTGTGGATAATAGGGATTATAGGGTTTGTTTTTTGTTTGGTAAACATGTTTTTAATATCAGTTTGAAGTGCACATTGGAAGGGATGAATTTCCGAATTGAAATCAATGCTAGCATGTGGTTCATTGCAAAAGGCTCTGTAACTGAAGAATACATGATGCGAGGAGACAGGATGCAGAGTTGGTGAGCATGCTGGAAAGGGAAGTTTGCAAGTCCTTCCAACAGTTTGAGACCAACTATTCCTATGTAGATATATATGGCCACCTGTTTTGTGTTTGCACTTTTAGAAACTTTATAGGGTCCAGATGTTCAAATATATGAACGGTATTAACTTTTATCTTCACTTGTAGTTCAAAGTTCAGCATTTTAGCTACTTGAGTCATTGTGTGCCCTGATTCCAATCTGCCATTTTCTCCCCCCCCCCCTTAAGGTCCAGTTGAAAAGCGATGAATCAAAAACGTTTGCAATGAAGATACTAAAGAAACGCCACATAGTGGACACAAGACAGCAGGAGCACATCCGCTCAGAGAAGCAGATCATGCAAGGGGCTCACTCAGATTTTATTGTGAGGTACTATTGTGGTTTCCCTTGATAAATCCTTACTGGTTGAAGGTTGTATCTCAGCGTTAGAGCATTTGTTTTGCATGCAGAAGGCCCCACCCCACTGTCTCCAAGTAGGGCTTCGAGAGACCTGTCTGAAATCCTGCAGAGCTGATGCCAGGCAATGTTGGCGATACTGAGCTTGAAGGATCACTGATCTGACCTACCATAAGGGTGTGTTCCTATGTGTGCAGATGGAACGTGCTTTTCAACCCCACTTGCAGTGTTTGATTAAACATAGATTATTCCTTATGTGTTCTAAACATTACAGCTGACATTCAAACGGCCTGAGGCATCAAATGCATTGCAGGAATTGTGACGCACAGCTTTGATTTATACCAATACCTTGATAATCCAATCTCAAACCCTTTCAAGGAGACTTCAAAAGCATGGGAGAACATTCAAACAGGGGACGGGAACACTCCTTCCATCCCTCCTTCGCTGGCAGTTTTGACAAGCTTGGCAAGAGAGGGAGGAAGGGCTGGAGCAAGCTGTGCTTGGGCAGAGTGTGTGAATTATCTTTTATTCTATCTTTATGTACGATTTATGTGAGAGTTGCAGTGTAGTCTGTATTTGAAGGTAAAACCTAGCGCAATATAAAACTTCCAAAATAACAGAAGAGATCAAAATACAGGGATATATATATATATATATATATATATATATATATATATATATATATATATATGCAGGTTTTGGTGTCTTCGGGTATCTTCCCGTGTAAGAGTTGGGGTGTCTAGGCGACGTTTCGACGAGGTCTCACTCATCATCTTCAGGCTGGTGCTTTCGGCTTCTTGTTACTAGAACAGAGCAGGGTCTCAGTGTTTGAGTTCCTATAAATACTGTTGAGGGGGGTGTGGTGTATAGCCTCCAACGTTCTGGGCGGAGAGGAAGTTCCCAGGTTATTGTGCCTTTTCTTCTTTTGTTCATTAATTACTTGAGGGATATCTTGAGTGATTTCTTGAGTGATATTCTGAGTACCACTTAGGAGGGTCATTAGGTGTGGATTAGTTGCTAAAGCTTTCGTGTCTTGACCTCTTGAGCTAGTGAAGAGTTTTTCTGAGAAAATGGCTGTACTGCACTTAGTTGTGCTCTGGCTTGGCTTCGTGTATAGGGGCGAGCTGTGGTTTTGTGCCCTGTGCCAGCCATCTGTGTAGGGATTGCAGGGGGGTGCAGCACCCGGAGGTGCCACTATGGTTTGGCTACTGGATGGTGTCTGTAATTTATCTGTGGAGAGGGTCTGGGTTTGGGTCTGGTGTGGTTGATTGGAGATGGCGTTCTGTGTGCCTCTGGTTCTGGTGTCGGTTTTTGTGGGGAGGGCTAATTTCCAGATGTCTGGCAGGCGGGACGTGTCGTCACGCTTGTTCATGTTGTGAGGGTGTTTCTCTATCTCGATGGCTTCCATGATTATTCTCTTGTGGTGATGTTCCATGTTAAAGAGCAATTTGGAATCTGCAAAATTAATTTCGTGTCCTGTTTCTTTCATGTGTTGGTAAAGAGAGGAAGTTTTTTCTTCTTTTTTGACGGCATTCTTGTGTTCTGCGATACGTGCATTTATTCGTCTGTTTGTTTGTCCAATGTACGTGGCTGGGCAGACTTTGCAGGGTATTTCATAGACCCCTTGGTTTTCTAACTGGATTTTATCTTTTGGGTTTCTGAGGATATTGGCTATTTTTTGGTTGGTGCAAAAGGCTGTTTTGATATTGTGTTTATGGAGGATTTTGCTAATTTTATCTGTAGTGCCCTTGATATAAGGAAGGAGGGCCATACCATTGTTTTCTTCTGTGTCTTGGTTTTTGGGGGGTGTTTCTTTTTGGATTAGCTTCGTAACCCTGTTTTGCTGGTATCCGTTGGCGATTAACACATTTGAGAGATTCTGTAACTCAGTTGTCAAGTGGTCTTTGTCAGCCAGGCGTTTGGTTCTGGAGATGAGAGTCTTGGCTACGGAGTTTATTTGTGCAGGGTGGTGGTGTGATTGTGCATGTAAGTAGCGGTTGGTGTGTGTTTTTTTTATCTTGAGTGATATCCCTCAAGTAATTAATGAACAAAAGAAGAAAAGACACACTAACCTGGGAACTTCCTCTCTGCCCAGAACGTTGGAGGCTATACACCACACCCCCTCAACAGTATTTATAGGAACTCAAACACTGAGATCCTGCTCTGTTCCAGTAACAAGAAGCCGAAAGCACCAGCCTGAAGATGACGAGTGAGACCTCGTCGAAACGTCGCCTAGACACCCCAACTCTTACACGGGAAGACACCCGAAGACACCAAAACCTGCATTCCTGTACCCGTGAAAATCTACGAAAGCATATATATATATATATATGTGTGTCAGGGGTTTAGGTGCAGAGGCACGGGCAAGGGAGGAAACAGAGAGCGAAGGGGAGGAGACAGAGGAAAGGATGAGTGATGACGACGACCCGAGATCTCCCAGTCTTTCCAGTGAATCAGAGGATTCACAGAAAGGAGCACCAGTGGCCAGGGCAAGGGGGGAGTCTAGGGAGGCACCCCAGGAAGATAGAGCCAGAGGAGACTCAGGGGGGAGCAGCTGGAAATCGGGACCAGCGTCACCGCCAGGAAGCAGGGAAGAGGAAAGGAGCCAGGGGGGAAGCGCTGGCAGCTCACCACAGGAGGGAGGGCAGGAGTCAGGAGTGGCCACACCTCCATCGGGGAGCGAAGAAACGGTTAAGAGGAAAGTGGAAGGTTGGGCGCGCGCGCCAAGTTCAAATGCAGAGGAAGGCGGCGCAGTAAGCAGCCCCGAAAGGGAACCAGGTCCTAAAGCCCGGCGCAAGGAGGCAGAAGGGTCCGGGTCAGCGTCAGAAGAATCCCGGAAGGAAGAAGCCCCGGGGGGTAGAGGGACCCAGAGGAGGACAGTCAGGAGGAAAAGGTGGAGCAAGGCTAGGATATTAAGTTGGTGCGCACGGGGCGGAGACTCAGACGGAGCCTCGCCGATCTAGCTAGTAGACGTAGAGTTGCAGACAGCAGCGTGAGAATGGAAACTGTAATTCAATAAAGACTTTTACTTAATCACCGCTGGCTAGCGTGATCCTCTGTGAGCTAGGATCTTGAAGCAGCTCTGACAGTAGGCTCCGTCTCCACATTGTGGGCATCTGCAGCCTCGAGGAGGGGAGAGAAACAGGCGCCCACTAGCGAGCTCACGAACGGCAGGAGACATGACGGCTGAGCAGCAGATAGAGGACCTCAGAAAAGCAGTGGCACAACTGAACGCCGAGGTTCTCGCATCCAGGAAGAGAGAGGACGAGGCAGCTGCCGCCTGCAGGGATCTCCAGGTCAGGTTAGACGTACTGGCAAAGCAACCACCCCGGCAGGAGGGAATTGGGTTGGCGAGACGGACAGGCGGGCTGCTCTCTCACTTCGATGGGAACCTGCAACAGTATCCCAACTTTAGAGCCGACGTACTGTGCGCACTGCAACTGTTGCATAAAGACTTTAGAGATGAACAGGAGAGAGTGGGGTTCATCATGTCCCATCTGCATGGGGAGGCGAAAGCATGGTTGCGCAATTTATGGAGAGATAACGATCCGGCGCTCCAGAATGCGGATGCCTTTATTAAAGCGATGGATGGGTGTTTCTTATCAAGTATTGACATTGATCTTGCACGGAAGGAGGTGCATGGGCTGAGACAAGGGAGGGCCAGCGTCAGACAGTATCATGCCCGCTTTTTCGCCTTGGTCAGCGCCCTGGAATGGGACAGAGATTCGGCTCCTGTAAGAGACCTCTTTTGGGAGGGACTGCACAACTCGATTAAAGATGAGATAGCGAGGGGGGAGAGACCCCGAACCACCCAGGAGGTCGTTCAGAGGGCACTGGCCGTGGGGGTGAGGCTGGAAGGACGTCCGTGGAGCAAGGACGAAGGACGTGGAGGGCGCGAACCAGCCGGGGGCCCCTCCTTCTTTCCCAGAGAAGCAGCGCGGGCGCAATCCACGCCTCCGCCAGGAGGAGGAGCCGAACCTATGGAGGTTGGAGGTGCAAGGGCTCAGTCAGCAACCAGAGCCCTAGCACCGGCAGCAGTGAAGGCGAAGCCTCCTAGAGGGACCAGGAAGTGTTACGTCTGTGAGCAGCCAGGGCATATGGCGAAAGAGTGTCCCCAGAGGCCCCACAAGCTTACTGCAGCCTCAGCAATGGTGACTGCAGCAACGCAGCAGGGAGGACCACAGCAGGGAAACGACGATGTCTGGCTGGAGGAAGAGGCACTGGGGCCCAGCCAGACGTGTTAGTGACGCAGTCCCCAGAAATTTTACAGCCAGTGAACCCCCTCCCGCCCAAACCAGTAGTGAGGCTCACAGCATCTCTCCAGCTGCCCAATGGAATCACCATGGACGTGCCAATCACCATCGACTCCGGCAGCAACGCGGACTTTATAGGGCAGGAATTTGTCGACAGGCACGCTGTGCAGTTGCTGCCGGCCACACTGCCCCTGCAGGTTGTCACGGTGGATGGCAGGGAGCTGCTAGGGGGGCAAGTGGTGAAGCAGACGCCACCAATGGTGATGCGACTTGGGAATCACAGGGAAGTCATCAGCTTCAACGTCACTCAACTGTCTGACACGCCCATTGTATTGGGTATGAGTTGGCTGGACAAGCACAGCCCAACGATGGCTTGGTTCCAGAGGCAGCTGGTCTTCGGCTCTTCCTTTTGTGCTGAACACTGCATCGTACCCAGGCAGGAAGGAGAGGAAGAGGAGTCACAGCTGCTGCTAGGCACGCTGCAAGCGATTCCCCACAAGTACGCAGAATTTCTGGAAGTTTTCTGCGAGAAGGAGGCGGACAGGCTACCCCCTCACAGACCATATGACTGCAAAATTGACCTGCTGCCGGGGGCGGCGCTGCCTAAAGGGAAGCTGTATTCCATGTCTGAGGACGAACTGCAGGAACTCAAAGACTTCATCGATCATAATTTGGAGCGCGGTTTCATCCGGGAGTCTAAGGCAGTGGGGGGCAGTCCTGTATTCTTTGTTAAGAAGCGAGACACGCCCCAAAAAAGACTCGTAGTGGATTACAGGATTTTGAACAGTGTGACCAAGCCGTCGGACTTCCCCATGCCCCGCATCGACGACCTACTGGCGAAGGTACGGAAGGGAAAGGTGTTCACCAAGTTGGACCTGCGGGGGGCGTACAACCTCATTCGCATGCGGGAAGGTGATGAGTGGAAGACAGCCATGTTCACGCCACTGGGTACCTACGAATACAGAGTTATGCCTTTTGGACTGCAAAATGGCGCTCACGTTTTTCAAGCATTTATGCATCACGTGTTGGCGGGACTGCTCTACAAGACGTGTGTCTGTTTCTTGGATGACATCCTGATCTTTTCGGAGTCGCAGCAAGAACATGACAAGCACGTCAAGGAAGTGCTGGGCAGGCTAAAGCAACACAGGCTCTACGCCAAGCTGGAGAAGTGCCAATTTGACGTGCCGGAGGTGGATTTTCTGGGCTACAAGCTGTCTGACAAGGGGCTCGCCATGGACAGCGCCAAGGTTCGAGCAGTGTTGGATTGGAAGAGCCCACGCAACCGGAAGGAGGTCCAACGGTTTGTCGGCTTTGCGAACTTCTATCGCAAGTTTATCAAGGGCTTCGCGATGCAGACGGCGGCCATCACTGACACCCTTAGCTCCAAGAAGAAGAAGTTCATCTGGACAGAGCAGGCGGAGCAGTCCTTTCAGGCCCTCAAGCGTCTCTTCGCGTCGGAAGAGCAGCTGCTTCATGTCAACCCCAGCATGCCGATGAGGGTGGAGACAGACGCTTCGGACAGAGCAGTGGGGGCGGTCCTGCTGCAGAAGGACCCGCGGGGCGTGTGGCGGCCGGGAGCGTTTTACTCCAGGAAGCTCAGCAAGTCCGAGCAGAACTACACCATATGGGACAGGGAGTTGCTGGCCATTCATGCAGCGTTCAAGGCGTGGAGGCACTTTCTGATCGGCGCCAAGCACACGGTGCAGGTTTGCACGGACCACAAGAATCTGGAACACTGGCGCACAGCACAGTTCCTGAACCAGAGGCAGATACGTTGGGCTGAGTTCTTTGCGGATTTCGACTTCCGAATAGAGTATGTCCCGGGGGACACCAACATCATGGCAGACGCTCTCTCCCGCAAGCCACAGTATCTGGAGGACGCGACACCAGCGGCCGCCATGCACATCTTTGCACCGACAGTGTGGGCGTGCGCCGCGGCGACCGTGGACCTAGAGGCGGTGCGGCGAGCGTTGCAGGGGGACTCCTTCGCACAAACGAAGATGGCAGAGGTGCGAGGGGGCAAGGCAGCGGCCGACGGTTTCCAGCTACGAGATGGCTTGCTCATCCGTAAAGGGGCCATCTACGTGCCGGGTGACGAACTTCGAGCCAAGGTGCTACAGCAGCTGCACGACGCACCCACGGCCGGGCACTTTGGCAAGGAGAAGACGGTGGAATTAGTAGCCAGGGATTTCTGGTGGCCTGGAATGAGAGGGGAGGTCGCAGACTACGTAGCGAGGTGTGACACCTGCCAGAGGGCAAAGCCGGTGCACAAACCGCCGGCTGGACTGTTGGAGCCGCTGCAAACTCCGGTCGAACCTTGGGAAAGGGTGGCTCTGGACTTTGTCACGGATCTGCCCAGCTCAAGGGGCAAGACGGCAGTGTTGGTGGTGGTGGACCTGTTCTCCAAGATGGCGCATTTCATTCCGTGTGCTAAGGTGGCCACGGCGGAGCAAACCGCCAAACTGTTCATAGACCACGTGTTCAAGGTTCACGGTCTGCCACGGTCTATTCTGTCCGACCGCGGGCGGCAGTTCATCTCGAACTTCTGGCAGAAACTGATGGGCTTCCTGAACGTCAAGATCAATCTGGCGTCGGCGAGACACCCGCAGACCAACGGGCAAGCGGAGCGAGCCAATGCCATCATGCAGCAGTACCTGAGATGTTATGCAAACCAACAGCCTGCGACGTGGGTGGATTACCTGCCGCTTGCAGAGTTTGCCTACAACAACACGAAGCACGTATCCACGGGCGTCACGCCGTTCTTCGCCAACAACGGGCGGCACCCTAGAACCTTTCCGGGACTGGAATGCAGGGGAGAAGAGGAGCCGCAGTCAGCAGATGCGTTCGCGTCGGAGCTGCAGGAAGTCCACGATCAGCTGCGGCGCCACCTGGAGCTGGCTAAACACGCATACAAGGTACAAGCGGACAAACACAGAAGGGTTGGCGAAGAGCTCCACGTGGGAGACTGGGTCTGGTTAGCAGCCCACGCAGTGCCGGCCAGGTCGTTGGCCAAGAAGAAACTAGGGCATAAACAACTGGGGCCCTACCAAGTCGAAGAGCAGGTCAACCCGGTGGCTTTCAGGCTGGCGCTTCCGGAGGGTTCCAGAATGCATCCGGTGTTCCACAGATCGGTGCTCACTCCCTACAAGGCACCGCACAGGTTCCAGGAACCAGGAACGGCGCCGAGTCCGCTCAGAGAAGGAACGGGGCACGCGGGAGTGGCACAGGAGGAGCGCATCAACGAAGTCACGGAGATTTTGGACTCCAGATGGGGGGAAGAGGGAGTAGAATACTTTCTCGCCAGGGAGGGCACCCCGGCCAGTGCGAACAGCTGGGTGCCGGGCTACGCTTTAGACGAACCTCTGCTCAAAGACGAGTTTCATGCCCTCTTCCCACATAGACCGATGCCAGCAGACTTTTTCGACGACTGGCTTTTCACGCCCACGCTTTCGGACAGCACGTTCAGGGGGTTCGACTCGGACGAGGAACCAACACGAGACGTCCGTTCCCCGGAGGGGTCACCCTCGGGATCTGTCTCAGAACCCTCGTATTGGTGGGACGATAGGCCGGAGGAGCAGTTCCGCAGGAAGTGGCTGGACTGTTCCGGCCGAGCAACGCCGCCTGGAGGTAGTGCGGGAGAGACGGACATGGACATTTTCGGGGACGACCCTGGTTTCGAGCACGGCGGCACAGAGATGGAAGAGGAGGTGACTGTCGTCAACGAGAGCAGAGAGGAAGACCTGGAAGAGTTCCGCTGGAGGCCTGCCACGGGAAGCGACCGATATCCGACGTTCGTCCCTTTGCAACAGCAGCCCCCAGTTCCAGCACCGGAAGGAGGGGAGGGGGGACTGGGGGGCTTCGAGGGGGGATGGATGTCAGGGGTTTAGGTGCAGAGGCACGGGCAAGGGAGGAAACAGAGAGCGAAGGGGAGGAGACAGAGGAAAGGATGAGTGATGACGACGACCCGAGATCTCCCAGTCTTTCCAGTGAATCAGAGGATTCACAGAAAGGAGCACCAGTGGCCAGGGCAAGGGGGGAGTCTAGGGAGGCACCCCAGGAAGATAGAGCCAGAGGAGACTCAGGGGGGAGCAGCTGGAAATCGGGACCAGCGTCACCGCCAGGAAGCAGGGAAGAGGAAAGGAGCCAGGGGGGAAGCGCTGGCAGCTCACCACAGGAGGGAGGGCAGGAGTCAGGAGTGGCCACACCTCCATCGGGGAGCGAAGAAACGGTTAAGAGGAAAGTGGAAGGTTGGGCGCGCGCGCCAAGTTCAAATGCAGAGGAAGGCGGCGCAGTAAGCAGCCCCGAAAGGGAACCAGGTCCTAAAGCCCGGCGCAAGGAGGCAGAAGGGTCCGGGTCAGCGTCAGAAGAATCCCGGAAGGAAGAAGCCCCGGGGGGTAGAGGGACCCAGAGGAGGACAGTCAGGAGGAAAAGGTGGAGCAAGGCTAGGATATTAAGTTGGTGCGCACGGGGCGGAGACTCAGACGGAGCCTCGCCGATCTAGCTAGTAGACGTAGAGTTGCAGACAGCAGCGTGAGAATGGAAACTGTAATTCAATAAAGACTTTTACTTAATCACCGCTGGCTAGCGTGATCCTCTGTGAGCTAGGATCTTGAAGCAGCTCTGACAATATGCATTTTATTAGTAAAGATACAAGGCATTTTTCTTCCAAGTGGACTCAATAGAAGATGGGGGGGGGGAGAAGCCCCATTGCTGTCTCCGTCACTTTTAATGAGTTGGGATGTTAACTTCTGCAGCCAGGTGCCTCTCTGCCTGTATAGGGCTGCCCTATACAATGTTGCTGGTTGCATCTATTGACTAAGTGCAATCATATGCATGTTGACTTAGAAGTGAGCCCCACTGAGTTCAGTGAGTCACATCCAAGCAAATGGGCATAGCATTATAGTTTCAGAGTATCAAAAATATCATCCCTAAACTCTCTGGAGCTCAGTACGTCCTTCCTGCCCCCTAGATTATAATAATACATAGATTATATTGATTAAAATCCTAGTAGTAGTATTAATAATTACATTTGTTTAACACTGTCCCCCCATATCTGTAGATCTCAGGGCAGTTCACAACATAAAATTACAAGTTTTCTTCTCCCTCTCGAATAGGCTATACAGGACGTTCAAGGACAGCAAATATTTATATATGTTGATGGAAGCCTGTTTAGGTGGAGAGCTTTGGACAATTCTCAGGGACAGGTAAGGGAAACTGCATCATTCCTTTGGATAGGAAATGAAATTCTTCCAGCATACTGAATGGTCACTCTGAAATAAGAATTAGTGAGAATAAACTACTGATAATAGGGAGAAAGTTAGTAACCAGCAGCATTAACATAATAGCACAACAAAGGGAAGAAGGGTATAATAATTATTTACCTAAAGTTACTTTTCTTTTGTCCTTCAAAAAAATTTCAGAAGTAAATTCCTAACCTTTAGTAAAAAAAACCCCCAAAAACCACACACACACACTCAAATTGCAAGGTGCTGGGGTTTGTTTATTTACTTTAAAAAACCCTTTGAAATGCTTGTAATTCTTTTTCTCTGATATTCATGGTATATACTGCCATCTAGCTTTGAAAAGGGTTTATATTTTGCTTTTCCTCAGACCATCCATTAATATTACTTAGTAACTGAAACATTATGGTATCAAAACAGCATTCACCTCTGGAAATAGAAAAAGTTTCAGTAGATTTAAAGGTAATTTCCTGACCAGTTATAAGGCAGAAATAGAAATGTTAACCTATGATTGGAACTCAGCTTACATTGAAATTCAAGGTAGAAGCTGAATTTATATTGGAGAGAAATGCTTGGTACAATATTTAAATGGCTCGTAAATGATTGGATTTTTGAAACACTTTCTAAGCTTCAGCCGAGGGTTTAAAGTGCTCTCTTTAAAGTATTTGTGGGGAATGTAAGAGTAGAATAGTTGTTGAAAACAAGTTTGTACCTGCAGACTTTTTTTCTATTAATGGGGGGTGGGGGGCATACTGCAAACAGCTTGCTAATAAACAGTTTGGAGTATTATTCAAGAATTTAAGATCTAATATTTCCAATTCCTGAAATACAATGTTTGACAGCTGACTGTAATATATACCAATTATTTTCGACCTTGCGGTATGCTTGTGAGAATATTGTGGTATCGATACCTTTCTTTGTTCCCACTGGAATACTTTTATTTTTATTTTTAGTGCAGCATGTGAGAAAGATATTTGTGGCTTTTAAAAAATCATAAGCCTTCAACAACTAAGCAAACAAGCAAAGAAATATGATTCCATGATAACCTTACAGCTGTTTCACAGTAGTGTTTTTCTGGCAGCCAGTGGGGCTGCTGCAGTCAAGTCATTAAATATATGAAATATGCTTTCCTGACACCACAAGTCCTTTAGGTTGTTTTCATATGCATTACATGCTAAAAATGGTTGAACGATGCTTTCTCAGTTTGTAAGGTTTACTGCTGCCAGTGGAGATCAGAGCAATTACTCCAAACTTAAAACCCTGTATGTAGTTACACAAGTCACTGCAATGTCCTCCAAATTACTTTTCAGCCATGCAAAAGCAAACCTTTCTTATAGTGCAGACCAAAACTAATCTGATGCCTACCTTCATAATGATGGAGCTTCTAGGTTCTTTGTGTCCCAAATCAGACATGCTCTGCGGTTCTAACTGGCCAGTCCCTGCTACTTTGATCCTTCCCTACAGGGCAAGGGGTGGGGGCATTTGTCACCTAGGATTTAGGTTTCTAAGGAAAATGGGCAAAGTGGCTTGGTTTGTGAGAGATTAGCGATTGGTGAAGCCTTCTCTGGTATGACTTGTAACCAAGCTCAGCAACCAGGCTCAGCAATTTCCCCCTCCTCCATCCAAACAAAACTGGGGGATATCTAGGCTTATTCTGAACCCAATTACTAGTCAGATTATACTGCAGCATCCACTGTGTCATAACGAGGACCATTAACAGGGTCAGATTCATCCTCAAAATCCCCAAGAGGCCCCAGTACCCATTACCTGCTCAACTAGCAGGCATAGAAGGGAAGGGATGCCTCTTTGCTCCTTTTCACATCCAAACCCTCCAGCACCTGCAGCACACTTCTATATCAGTAGCACTAGGAGAGCCCTGTCTCACTGTATGTCAGATGGTAGGGGGATATAGCACTGGGCATCAGGAGATGAGCTGACTGGTTTAAGTTTATATCAGAAGAGAGAGTCCTTAATATGTTATGTTTTGCCTCTCTGCTTATTCATACACTGGAGCTGGTGTTGTGTAATAGCTAAGACATTGAGCTATGAACCAGGGCGCCCTAAGTTCAATTTTAACCTTTGTCATGAGATGATGTCAATTCATGGTGCCCATGGTGGCAAGTGGCCTTAGGTAAGTTGCTACTGTATTTCATTATCTGCAACATGGAGATAAAAAAAACCCCAAACAGATGTGTTTGTTACAGAAACAATGCGTATGAAACGTTTTAAATACAAATATGTTCATGTGAAGCATAAATGTAAAGCACTGTTGATCTCTCAGTCTTTCTCCTCTCACTTCTCACACCCCGTATCCCTGGTTGCAGAGGTTCATTTGAAGATTCTACAACCAGATTTTATACTGCATGTGTGGTAGAAGCTTTTGCCTATCTGCATTCCAAAGGAATCATTTATAGGGACCTCAAGCCAGAAAACCTCATTTTAGATCACCGAGGTTATGCCAAACTGGTGAGTACTCATGATGTTTTTCTTCCAAATAGCAATAAAATATTACATTGAGATGCGCACTGCATTATAGTTAAGGGTCTGTCTCCTTTACCATTATAATAAAATGCCTTCTCCAATGGGTTTATAACAGCCATAAAATAGTGCTTCTGGCTGAACAGCAGTACTCAGCTCTGTACTGCCAGGACAAATCAGTTTGTAAAAAGGACTAATCAAAACAAATTAATCTCACTGTTTCCAAATCTTAGGCGAGCAGAAGTTGAAGTTCACAGTTGGTTTTAAATAGCCTTTGTGGCATTACGCTCGGAAATTTATTGTTCATACCACATGATTCCAGAACTAGATAAAGAGCTTGACATCTTCCCCAACATTTCATCCAAAGAAACACTGAATCTATAACGGCTCTTTTTCAAACCATACCTTTGTTATTTCTGCGAATAGTCCGTTATTTCAATCCCCTAGTTTTTGTGTGCTGTGCTACACTATTATCGATAAAAAAATAATTAGGCCTCAGACATGCCTGACTTAATACATGCTGTTCTTGAAAGAGATCATCATGGCTGCAGATGGGACAATCGTTAAGGCTGATAGGAGTGCCTTTCCTTTTATGCTATAAACCATCAAGTGTTCAAGTACAAACCACACAGAATCACAGAGCTGGAGGAGAGGGTTCATTGCCCATCTAATCCAACCCCTGCTTGATGCAAGAAATCCAGAACTAAAGCGTTCCTAACAGATGGCTGATCAGCCTCTGCTTGAAGACCTCCAGTGAGAGAGAGCTCACCACCCATCTAGGCCATTAGTGCCATTAAGAAGCTTATTCTCATGTTGAGTCAAAATCTACTCTCTTGTAACTTAACCCCAATAGAATAATTTTGAAACTAGGGACAGCTGAACCTGTTTAACACTGCTGTACGTTATTTCTTTACAGGCAACCCCTGTTTTGCGTGGGGGGTTACATTCTGGGTCATTGCGTGTGTTGGTGGAGTGTGCCTAAGCCCACCCCCACCCCCCACCCTCTTCGGAAATGGCCCATGCGTGCATGGTTGCACACTTTTTGGAAGCAAGCAAAATGGGAGTTGCC
Source organism: Podarcis bocagei (assembly GCF_964188305.1). Classification (NCBI taxonomy): domain Eukaryota; kingdom Metazoa; phylum Chordata; class Lepidosauria; order Squamata; family Lacertidae; genus Podarcis; species Podarcis bocagei. The sequence continues at coordinate 69,653,999 of NC_138128.1, forward strand.
TGCATATGGTTAGCTCCTACATAAAATAGCCAATTATGATGGCTGACGGATGGACAGATCAAGTAATTATTGACCATCTGTAAAACTTGAAGTCTTAAACAAGTGTTATGAACTCATTTATTTTGTTTTTGTACAAATCTTAAGTCTGAAAGATGTTCCTACATAGCTTTCTGTACTTCTGCTTTCTGTGACAGCCCTATATTCTCACTCTGAGTATATTCCCATGAAAGATTTCTTTCTGAACTGGTTTATTCTAAGCAAAGCATGAGCATCTCCTCAAGCCTTTGTGTCTGCATAATTGCTCTTTATTTTTTTCTTTCTTGATGGGTGTGTGAACTTTCTTTCACAGGTCGATTTTGGCTTTGCAAAAAAAATAGGATTTGGAAAGAAAACATGGACTTTTTGTGGAACTCCAGAATATGTAGCCCCAGAGATCATCCTGAACAAAGGTCACGACATTTCAGCAGACTACTGGTCACTGGGAATCTTAATGTATGAACTCTTGACTGGCAGGTATGGGCATTGAATTGGAGCTACTGATAAAAATAGATCAGCAAATTAGAGAATATTTCTGCCTTTGTCACTTTGATTAGGAGCACTAGAGGTTCAGAGCTTGCATATGCAATGATTATGCACTCCCCCCCCCCAAAAAAAAGGGTCTAAAAACTTATTGTTGAGGCTGCTCATTATTATTTTGCCCTGGTTCACAGTCAACATTCTAGCAAATAAAGGGTATGGAACAGACAGCAGAAGGGGAAAGCTTGGACAACAGAGGTGCAGAGTTACAAATTTAAATCTCTTGGTTTCCATTCCTTGTTCTTCTGGCAGCCTTTTGTTGTTGTTTTTTGTACAGCAAACACATATAAAACAGGTCTGTTTTTACACTTCTAAGAGAGGCAGCATAAGCATCTGTCAGGAATGATTTAACAGTGGGTGGCTAACCTGTGGCCTTTCAGAAGCATGGTCAGGGATTGTGGGAGTTGGAGTCCAACAACATCTGGAGCACCACAGCTTAGCCTTTAAAGCAGGCATCCACAATCTCGGCCCTCCAGCTATTTTGGGACTACAACTCCCATCATCCCTCACCACTGGTCCTGTTAGCTAGGGATGATGGGAGTTGTAGTCCCAAAACGGGGACTGGACGGCCAAGTTTGGGGATGCCAGCTTTAAAAAGACAATGGATTCCTATAAAGCACTTTGAATGCTAAGACGTGGTACTGAAACCATTTCTAATAACAATAGCACACCTTGTGTAATTTCCAGATATTGCAACTTCAGAATACTATGTAATTTGGTAAGCAGACAAATTATCACTTGTCTAGAAATAATGGAATAGTCATAAAAGGTTATTCAGTTTTAACTCATGCAGGACAAAACAATTTCATGATGCTATGGTCTAGGTCCTCATTATTTTAGCATTAGCAAGCTACAATTCACAAAACATGCTAGAAAAATATTGTCCTCCAAAATAGGTTTTGGCCATGGTTGGTGGCATATTTTTAAGAACACCAAAGGCCATTATTCAGCTAAACTGTTGTGCTAGTGGAATGCAAAAGTTAAAGGAAACAGTTGGGGAGTCATTAAGGCACCCTATCCTTTCCTTTTTGTATCCATGAACTTTAAGCACATAGGAATTCTGAACCAACCCCTTTTATATCTCTCCCCTACAGGAAAGTTTTCAGAATTGTTGTGTGATAAAATCAGGGTCAAATATATGCATTTTAAAGTACCTTTGACTGTTCCTAGAATGGTGCACTTCTTCAGACCCTAATTCTCAGATTTTCCCAACATGATGCCTATATTGGTTTAATAAATCCATGTAGAACTGGAAAAGTATTCTCATGTTGCAAAAAAAGCAAGATTTTCAAGTGAAATCTCATCCCATACATATAGCATGCAAAATTATATGAATACAGCATTATCGTAGTACCTGCTCTTGTAAAAAGGCACAGTTATTTGCCAGATATATAGAAATAGGTTCATCAGTTTATAGATTTACAACTCAGAAGGAATGATGACAAGAGCTGTATTACCTTACACCAAAGAAACACAAAAATTCTGCATTCTGTCATAGTTTAAATAAATAGGCATATTGCATTAAAATGTGTGTTTCCCTGTGTTTAAAGTTGCAGAACTTAATATGTATTTGCTGCTGGAACATGGGTATTGCTGGTTTTAAGGGCCTACACATCATTCTTTCCCATCCTGATGCCCTCCAGATGTTTAGGACTACAGCTTCCATAAACCCCAGCCATTGAGTAGTAGTCTAAAACAACTGCAGGGCACCACAATGGGGAAAGCTCCCGTAGATGGTACAGCATCTAGTAACAGCACTAAAATCAGCTTGAACGTAACTGCTATATAATGAAAGCTCTTTCAGGAGTTTAACACATTTTTATTGCCTTACCTTACAACATTTGACGACATATTAAAACAGATTTTTAACTTTGGGTTTTTCTTTTCTTTTCTTTAGTCCACCATTCTCAGGCCCAGACCCCATGAAAACTTATAACATCATACTAAGGGGGATTGACATGATTGAATTTCCAAAGAAGATTGCCAAAAATGCTGCTAACCTAACTAAAAAACTATGCAGGTAACATTTTGTAGATTGTCAAGAAGGGAATGTGAATTAGCACCACAAGTTCTTGCTGTTTTGATGCTGGTTGTATTCTATAGACTTTTTGTGCATGTTTTGGTATTTGGGTTGGTCCTGATGTACTTCTGAATAGATGTTGTTGTTGTTATCAATTCTTTTACCTGCCTTTCACCAGCAGGTCACAGGGTGGATTGCAACAACCTAATGTTCCGAATTAAAGGCACTTATAAAGCATACTACATTCACAATAATAGGGTGGGTCTTGAAAACACATCTCAGGTGCCAAAGGCCTGGGTGTAAAATAGACATGGTTGAGATTACAGCCTTAGAGTCATACTTGGAGTAGACAGTCCACTCTTTTGATTGTTAGCTCCCTTCCATGCTATTGAGAACATCAGTGCGATAGAGAATGTTTAAATAAATAGAGGACAGTAGAGAATGGAATTACCTGCCAGCTTTTTCATTCCACTCTGTTGTGTGCTGGGGTGGTTTTTTTCTTTTTCTTACAGGGACAACCCATCAGAAAGACTAGGGAACTTAAAAAACGGTGTCAAGGATATTCAAAAGCACAAGTACGTATGTTTCAGATGCTGAAAAGTTATTACCATCAGTTCACAGGACATTTTCCAGATGGTATAAGAAGCAACAGTCCTGCCCCAGTACTAAATGGAGGGAGAAAATTCTGACAGAAGCAAGGGCAACAGGAGAAGTATATATGCAGTGTTTAGGCTTTCTTTTAGTTTGAAGCTTGAAACAAGTTCATTGCTTATTATGAGGCATCTGCTTTGAATTTAAACCACCTCTAGGCTTTTGGGGTACAACCAGTATTTCTCTGTGCAGTCCCTATTCCCACTAATGGGAATTCAATGGACTTGAGCTTCATAGCTCCTAAAACTGGGTGCCATTGGCTCTGTGAGCTATTTGCATTGAAACAAATGCATGGAACGTTGGTTAATATATTGGTGGTTTTTAATTAACAATATCTTCAAAGAACATAATTTATATATTTTTTAAAAATACCAATGCAGGAATAGTTCCCACTCAACATGTCATAATGAGGTGCCAAACATCATGCTTTCTGTATAGCACAAAGTCCCATTTTGTTTGACATTTACCATGTATAGAGAAATGCCATTCTTGTTCCTATAGTGCTATATGCAGTGTGACTTTCCACTAGCAGAAGTGGTTGTGGGTGGTGCATAATGAGGCATCCCATTTTCACCACTCCCCCTACCAACTGCCACCCTCTATGCCATATCCCATACAGTTGTAGACAGTTCCCCCAACCCTCAGGAGACTTAGCGGGGCTGGAAATCCTGCTCCTTGCCTTATATTATCATTTCCCTGTTTTTAGGTGGTTTGAAGGCTTTAACTGGGAAGGTTTAAGAAAAGGTACATTGACACCTCCTATAATACCAAGTGTGAGTATACCATTTATTCTGTTATTTGTTCATACGTGCTAGATTGGAACAGAGAATGAAGAAAGAAATTTGAAACACTCTCTGCTACAACAGCAGCCAGCTTTGGTTGAAAGCTCTGTGGGCCTCCAGCTATACTGGAGCTTATCTATATAAGCATGTTTCTCACCGATGCTGTTGTCAGGGGCATGCATTAAGAGTGCAGAGTTTTCTCTGACGTTGATGCATCAGAGCTTGTGCACATATGTAGAGATGGAGTCCTGGACTGAGATCTATTTCCAGAGACATTTTGTTTTCTTTTGATTGTAGTAAAGCTGCTTGTTCTTCTTTCCTAGCCAGTTTGCTTTAGGTCTCTTGTGCTTCGCCTTTACTCCTTCCTCCTGTCTCTCCAACATGCCTTTTATTTCCTTCCCAATTGCCAAGTTCCTGCGATTCTATACCAGTGCTAAAGGCTGTGCTTTTGCTGTCAGGCATATATCTACCACCTGCAACTGCTGTACTAACTCCATGCTAGTCCGAATGATAAACCAGGGACTAAGCAGAGTCAAAAGCTGATGGCACACTCTCCCCCCCCCCACCAAAAAAAGTACAGTAGTGCAAAATAGTTTGCTTTTTGGTACCTCTTCTTAGTTGTAATCACTTCCTCTCCACCAGTCATACAAAGATTCCTCCAAACACAGTAGTTTATAAGTGACTGAACAGAAGCACAGCTGTTTCTGTACCAGAGCTCCAAACTTCATGGATGTACCTCCAGGTTTCAGTACTGTAGCAGCAGGGAATGAAGCAATGGGAGAAAGCTCTCCATAGTCACCATATACTTGCATACATTCACCTTTTAAGCCCACAGACCTTTCCAAAAGGAGGAATGGTGAAAGCTCTGGTTGTTTTAGGGTTTTTCTTTGGATACAATTTAATTTGATATATTTTATTTTAGATAACAAATATTCTCAAATCCTCAGCAACCCCTTTCCCCATATTATATAGCTAAGCAATGTATATCCTGAAAGCATGAGCTTCATGACTTAACCAAATTGTGTTTTTCCAATGTTCGGATGAAATTGAATTTCTGATTTTGATTCATATAGTGAACTATGCTTTAATATTTCATTTTTCTGGTTTTAAGAATTCACTGTGAAAACTGAAGCACCCACTTCCCCATCTGCAACTCATGTGATATACTGAAAAACAATCCATCAATTTTGAAAATCCCTAAAACAAATACTAAATTACAAATTAAAGCAGAAAATTATGAATGAATTTATCACTTTTAAATGTACAAAACCTTGAAATTTATTTAGGAGTCATGAAGCTTGGTTTTCTGAAAATAGTGGGTTCCCCTCTATCTTTAGGTACCGACTGTTACCTTCTCCCCACTTACCCAAGCAGTCAGAAGTTCCAGGCGCAGCGCTTCCGAGTTTAGTTTCCTTTGGATGAGCGAGCACTGGAGACTTAAGGTGTCTTTGTACTATTTGCTTTATTTCCAAATATCCAAGCAAAACCTAAGTGGAGACAAACAGGCAGTCTTGAAACCTAGAAATCCCATTATGCTGTATGCATCCCTAGGGGGAGAGAGAGCTCCTCCATCACCCCAAGATGCTTTGCCTTCAGCCAACTCAAAACTCTCTTTCCTTCTCTCCATGTTTCCAAATTTAACACTGTCACCTGTTGTTTCTTTTCAAAATATACTTATATGGATAAAATAACATTTCTTTCACTACCAACTTCTGCTGTGGTCAGGGGCTCCCCCCCCTTGACCCTATAGAAAAAGGAATTATAAGAAATATAAAGAATGCATAGCTAGCTTTATGAATTTGTAAGCTTTATAACTAGTTTTTAACACACAAATTTGCAGTCTCCTGGAGAGGAGCTAAGTCAAGGCTTGGCTTCCCAAGTTGTCCAAACTGTGATTTGTGGTTTAGCAGGCTCCTCACTAATTTTGAGCTGTAATCAAGAACAAACCTTGGCTGCAGCATTCATGGAGCCATAGTTTGGCTTACTGTGTCATGCAAACTAGCCCACTGTATCACTGGCTTTCATGTTTATAATACAAACATATATTTTTGTATCTGTGGTGCCCTACGCTTAACCATTGCTATTTGGGCCCAGCCCCTTTCTAATTACGTCTGTTCTACTAGCACTAGTTGTGTTTATTCTGGCCATTGTACTGGTTCTTGTTTTTCTACTGCAACAGCCATTTGTATATAATTCAATAAACAAATCAATTCTTTTCAAGATTTAGTTAAACAAAGCATGTACTATTTTTATCTGTACCTTCTAGAATTTGTATGATTATGGCTACATTTGTGCCCCACCTTTTCCTCCAAAGACCTCAAGGTGGTGGCCATGGTTCTCCCCCTCTCCACTTTATTCTCAGAACAAACCTGTGAGGTGGGTTAGGCTGAGAGATGGTGAATTGCCCAAGGTCACCCAGTAAGTTTCATGGCTGAGACGGTTTTACAAAGTCTCCTTTTGTACCCTGACCCACTCAGCACATTTCTCTCATGTCATTTTATGCCTTTTCCAAACTGCTGAATGCTCCTGAACTGCTGCTTCTCATGCAAAATATTCCAAGACAGTGACAGAGCGTTCATTACGGGCACAGGGCTGTGCTGTGCCACCTCCCCAGCTGCAGAGTGGGAAGCCCTGTCCTGCTTCAAGGGGCTCACTCATGTCACCTATGCAAAACCCAGCACTGCCTTGCAAGACTTACAAAAGGGGTGCAGCACTGGCAAGGTGATCTGTTGCATTCTTCTCAAGCCACCCTCCAGTTTGAGAGCAGCTGAGAAGGACGCAACAGGGCAGTGTGCAAAATAGCGCCAGGCTTGCAGGCACTGTGAACTCTTGTGTCCTTCTCATGGCACCCTCCAGCTACGGGGGCACCGTGAAATGACACAGCAGCTCATGACGCACTGTAAGGCCCATGGGGTGGCAGGACATCATAAGAAATATGTCCCCCCCAAAAAAAAACTAAAAAAAAACTGTGCCCATGGCCCCAGCCCCCATGCCTCTGTTCCAAGCATTCATCACAGATCCCATTGCTACAGATAAATTTCTCATCCAAGTGACCATCAACAGCCAGTAAAAACATTTATATTAGTCAGATTGCAAACTATTTAACCAGAAAGGCAAAACCCATGACATGCTTGTTCAGAAAATTTAAACAAACAAAACATCTCATGGCAGTTCTATAAATGGAGTACTGTTCTTTGGAATTCTCACTGGCAAGCATGAATTTACAGGCAAGCATGAATTACATGAAAACTAATGATTCCAGACAACAGCTTGGGCATAAATCATCATCATCAACAGTACAAAGTCTGTTTTTCCCTCCACTGGACAGGTTGCATCTCCAACAGATACAAGCAATTTTGATAGCTTCCCTGAGGACAACGATGAACCACCACCTGATGACAACTCAGGATGGGACATAGACTTTTAATGTATTTCTCTTACCTGCTTCTGCCTTGCTGAAGACAGCTTCCTGAGACATGGCTGCCAGCAGACCTGAAGGAATTGGGAAGGATTAGTGCTCGGGGTCACCATGATGCCTTGATTGATGCTGCTACAGTAACACTACAGTGGCATTAGGACTTCTTGCTTAGATGACAATAGTGCTCTTCACATGTTTTCTGTTTGAACTTAACATAGCAGTTGACATGGTGGTCCTGAAGCAAAGCCTTTTTCACCAGTAATTAAATGTGTTTTCTATCACTGTAATGAACTCACTCCAGTCGTAATTTGAAAGTTGATAGAATAAGATGCACATAATTCTAGCTGCAATATCATTGTATTGCTAATTCTGTTCTGAAATGTTAAGTACTGTAGAATCTACAGTGTGGGGTCTGGGGTACTCCCAAAAAAGCAAAAGGAGTGTGTTGGGCCTCTTAAAGCGGGCCAATGTATTAAACCAATGAGGACCACAAAGCTATTGGTCTTGGAGTTCATGTCAAAGCAGTGCTATATAGGTTGTCTTTCTTTTCGAGCAGTATTCATGACAAGAATGAATGTTACCCTTTTCCATATTTAATTTCTGATGTGCTTTTCCCCTCCCAAACTGATAACAAAAGCACAACTGCTACAGTTTTTATTGAACTGTTAAAGCAAGTATGGGTCGGTCGGTTCTCACACGTATCTGAGAACATGGTATATCTAACATTTAATTTTGTTGGTACAGCTACATAAGAGCATGTAGAAGATTATTCATAAAACTACTCATTTTACATATTATATATATATAATAACTATATTATAAACAAAGACAAATGTGCTTATCAAAAGGTCCTGGAAAGGAAATGATAGCAGCCAACTGGTCCAATAGGAATTTACACTGAACTTAAAATAACATTTACCTTTTAGAGCCCAAGGAGGGAAAATGCAAGACTCACTGCATACTATATAGGTGCTATGTACATTTTTTAATCCATGAAATAACCAAACATCCATAAACATTTTTCAGGAAAATATGTAGCAAGGAATGTGATTGTCAACTAAAATCTCAAAATAATAGTCACACACACACACACGTTTTTGCTGCTCCTCCATATAGCATTGCCATCATTTCTTTTGCTTTTTGCCAAATGCTTAGTCCCACTGTTTTCTAGCTGTATTTTGATTATTTATTGCAAACATTAAATAATTCCACTCTCCTTGTGAAACGTAATACAACCACAAGTTATATCAATCAGTCTAAAAAGCATAGAGCTGAAATGTGTGCAGCTGAAATGGGCCACTTCAAAATCCCATTCATTTCAACGGGAGAGTTGAGTGCATACGGAAATTAATGAGAGTTTAAAATGTTCCAGTTTGGGTGAATCATACTTACTAGGCTTGAGCTTTCTAACATATATGTGTCACTCTTTTGACAGTAATAGATTATAAAAACATAGAATAATGATAGCAATCTCAGTGAAGACATCTACCAGGAAACATGTACTTCCAATATACTTGCACTGCTAATGCAGCCTTACGTATACAACAGTTTTTATTAGTTCAATAAAAAACAACCCCTACAACCCACTTTTAAGATGCCATCACATAATATGAAATGCCACTGAAGATAAACACATCTATCCCCTTGTTCATTTCCGTCAAAGTAACACCACTGCAGTCTCACAATAACCTGAATCCAAAAAAGCAATTTTCATCTTCAGTTTTGCTCTTTATGAGTTAACTTAACCCTCTCTCTCTTTTTTAAATCCGTGTTTCTCCTAGCTTCCATCTTTTTTGTACTTACACCTCCCTCCTCCTTGATTTGCCCTTTCCAATATTTCACTTCCTTTGGGATTAAAAGGGCTTAAGTTCAGGCAAAACTAACTTGTTTAACTTACTATAAAATCTTGACTTATTAATTGATTCCAGATGGGACTTAAGTTCAACTAACTCACAGGACGATCCAGTGCATGCTTTACTCAGAAGTAAATCCCACTGTTTTCATCCAAAGAAAAGAATGCATATGACAGCAGCCTCAGTGTAAATCCAACCCAATTTGTTTAATGTAATTTTTCAAACCCTCCCTAGGTTATATGCATTCAAAGCCCTAACGGCAACAGCAACTTGCAACAGCACTTTCTGTTAAATGTATGTCACTGCAATTTTTAAAGATTTATATGATTTAGGAAACACAGCAGAATTGTGCTTTCAGTTTGCAATGATTAGATACGATGCAGTTTTTTTACTAACTCAATATAAACTGCGGAATAGCCCTCAAAATCTTTGTTTCTTAAAAATTAGCAGCTGCTCAATCAACCTTTTCAGTTTCTCAAGGCCGCCAGGCTCCTGGTCTTATACATTAGAAGAAAACATGTGGGTTTAAGGAGTGAAAAAGAGAAACCATGGCCTTCCTTATATACTTGCACATTTGACATTAGCATAACTCTTTCAGGAGTCATTCCTGCTTGACACTGGCATACATTACAGAAAACTTGCGATCCTATTTCCACCTCATTACTGGTGGAAATAACCAAGATATTTAAGCCCTTTTTGGGGGCAGGAATGCCTTCCCACTATTTGTTGTGGCATCCACCTGATTGATTGTGATAAAACAACCATGCGTATTAGTGGTCAGGAACAACATAACTGCTGGATCTTAGGAAAGAGCACTCTTCTTCCAGTACATAGGAATATTTGTGGGAACACTAGGATCCAACCACAAACCAAACACAGCAGCACCATTTGCAGTCTACTTCAGAGCTTCCAAAACTTACACCACTATAACATGACAAGTCTTCCCCTACAACTGATGCATTTGCACACTCTTCCTCACACAGCTTCTTATGAGCTGCTTAGAGGTGTTCTGGCCAAAACCAGCATCAGCAAGGACTATGAAGCCTTCTTGGCTAGTGAGGTGCAGCTAGACAGAGATATCACCATTTCCTAAGTACTGTACTGGATTGTGCTGAAGCTGAAGGGGCATGCTATTTGTTTGCTTACTACAATTTATCAAACGAGACATAAAAATATACTAAGATATTGCAATTAAAATATGGGTAAGTAAAGCAGAAGGAAGTGAAGTAAAAAAAAAATAAAGTGCTACTTTATTTAATCCTATAAAATCAGTCTACAGGAGGTATTTTATTGTATACCAGGAATTATTACAGAATCTGCATATGGTAGCTGACCTTCCAGCATGCAAAAGCTAGTTAACCATTGTGGCAATAATCCCAGATAGTGCTGGATGGACCCATAATCTTTCCAGGGGTTAGCAAACTTTTTCAGCAGAGGGCCAGTCCACCGTCCCTCAGACCTTGTCGGGGGCCGGACTGTATTTTTTTTTTGGGGGGGGGGGGAATGAACAAATTCCTATGCCCCACAAATAACCCAGAGATGCATTTTAAATGAAAGGACACATTCTACTCATGTAAAAACACACTGATTCCCGGACTGTCCACGGGCTGGATTTAGAAGGTGATTGGGCCAGATCCGGGCCTCGGGCCTTTGTTTGCCTACCCATTATCTTTTCTGTCCAAATCTGGACAGACTTTTTAAATGATTAAAAAAAATGGGGGTCAGGATTTTTCTTTGTAAAATTAACCACATTTACCTTGATTTTACTATTTGTCAAAATCATTAAACAGGGTTCTCTTTGCTTGCAAGTGCATGAAATCAAATATGCCACTTCAGAGCTATCCTACAATTTAATCCAACAATTCTTCACATTCATGTAGCTATCAACAACTTGAACAGAGGTTTTCTAAACAGATATACATCATTCTCCAGTAAGTAAATATATCAACAGTTTTCTGGAAGAACATAATTTCATGTAACTCAGGCTTCTAAAACTAATAGTCAGCCTCCTGCTTTTTAAAGTATAAACCAATAAAAGACAGCAAAAAGCTTTACATCATCATTTATCATTTCTGCTGCTCATTAAACCAGTATAGCACAGCATTTGTTACATCTGCCAATTACTTTTCTACACCATCCAACACATATGCAATTCTAAACTTAAGCATTTGAACACTATCCGAAGCATTTCCTGACATTTTATACAATAGGGCTAGAACATGACTAGTCATCTTGGTCAAAAGTCACCTTGTTTCTACATTGCAGGTGGATTCACTTCTAAAAAGCACTCCCAGAACTCCAGTTTAATTCATACTCCTACGCTGAGTGAACTTAAATGCAAAACTTGTTCTTTTTGATTAATTGGCTTTTCCTGGTTATAAACACGAGAACATGCTATTTCCACTCTAAATAGCTGAAATGACAATGTGTTAAACTAAAAGCATTCAGCTGAAGAGTAGTCACACACAAATTTAGTAATAATTATGCAAGGAAAGTTTCAAAGTGAGCTTGGTATGAATTATTAGGCTTGATTCCTTCCGTTTGTCCTTGAGCCGCATTCAATAGTATATAATTGGTGCGGTGTGCACTTAATACAGATTTATTTTTTCATATGACTCACTGGCATCTTCTTCACCAAATGTATTTTAAATATCTTAAGCTAGCGTGTGTGTATTAATAAACCCTGCATTTATAAGTAATACATTTTATTCACACATATATATACAAAAGCATATACACACACATTCACATTTCAGTGTACTGCTACTTACAACTGGTGCACATGCTACTCTTTCCATCCAGATCCCACAGGAGAATGGAATGCACCCCATGGTGAGTTTTCTGTGCCTGGCTAGGACATGAAGCAGGGCCATATTATTACAGACATCCCTAGCTCCATAACATATCATTAGTACCTGCAGGCCAAAGTGGAAAAACCACACAATTTGAGGGTGAGGGCGGCAGCGGGGTGGGGGGTGGGGGGTGGAGAATAAGTCAACTACATCCTATGCAGAGTTGACCCACTGAAATCAGTGAAGCTAAGTTGGTCATAACCATTAACTTCAATGGGTCAATGCCAAGTAGCACTAGGACTGAATATCACCCAATAACCCAAATCCAAATCACATGGCTGGGAATGAAAGCTTGCCAGCAGTTCTGCTTGGAAATATAGTATGCAGACTACTTATTATTTATGGCTGCAGTCCTCAGATCAATTTGCTCATGAGTAAGGTCCATTCATTTTGGTAGAGTTTACTCCCTATAAACGTGCTTGGGACCTCTGCTTCCCTTTAATATATGAAATGATGGTGCATCTGCATAAAAAAGAAATTTGCTGTCATAATGGAGACACATTTGCTAGAACTGGGTTCTAAAGGTACAGGTAAGCTTTAGCTTATTATTACAGTGCTGCATCATTCACAGAAAATTCTTATTTAATAATAGGACCACAAGCAAATATTTATGTAAATAGAAATTTTTTTCGTGTTGATATTTTGTGGTACACATATAGCTTTTTATTTAGAACTTCATTGCATTATTCTTTCATTTTCTTATTTGTAAGGTAATGTTTTTAGATCAAAGTAGACTTGAATTAATGTCATAATTGTCAGTATTACTGAAACTTATGTCAACTGTACCGTTGTCCATCTGTCCCATAGTTTTTAGATCATCATCTAGTTATTTGGCATTGTTGCAAGTGCCTTAAAATTCATGGCATCCTATTTAAAAAAAATACAAATTTGGTGTTATGCTGCATGACAAAGACAAACACACCTCAAAATGTTGTCCTTTCTTAGCTTGCTGCGTTTTACAGTTCTTTCGGCTAACAGTTTATAAGCCTTTATTATATAATATTGATGAATTACAGAAATGATGAAGTTGTTCTCTTATTTCTGTTATAAATGTACCAGAGCTGTGTATCTGTTAATGAGATACAGCGTCATTTCTGTGAAATGTATAAATGTATGTGCAGGTCAAATTAATATATGACATACTATCAGTCTGTATACAGGTATTCCTGTTTTGCTAAGCTGTGCAAATTTTAAAACTGTAGTGCAGTAAAAGTTCTAACATATCACATTTTATAATAGGCTCCATTGCAAAAATATTCCGATCAGACCAATGATTAGCAAACTGACTGTCAAATTTACACCACACAAGAAAACCATATTATTCCCATTGTGAAACCAATGACTGCAGAAGGAATGAATCTTGTTGCACCACTGAACAAAACAGGACCAGTGCTTTCTATGAGTTTCCTTGTATATGCAAATGTTTCTGAGACAAACTCTCAGTAGTACACCTAGAAAGCTAAACACTGAAAGTGTGTAATTTGTCCTCTTCCTCTGTGAACAGTCCACTCCATAAACAGACCACAGCACTGAGACATTGATGTTTCAGGCTTTAATAGCAAAGGGAAATTGATTCAGCGTTGCCTACTACCGTACTTATTCCAATGTATGCTGTTTTTACACCGGTGGCTTCCTTTATAATCTTAATGGCTATTTTTCCTTTGGTTTTCTTCTTACTGAGGATTCTACATGAAAGAGGAGGATTTAGTTTTGTTTGTCCAAGAATACACTTTCATCAAATGGTCTTTGACCAGTTGCACTCTTTTGATGTAGACTAAAACAAAAAACAAAAACTTTTTATCATAAACTTAACTGCTTTTGTTTTGCTCTGTATTTTCCCTGCAGCTGTAATTGCCGAGTGCCTGTTGTATACTTTATAGAGTTGAAATAAAAAAAAATTACTTTTGAATATTGTTGCCTTGTTCATATTTCTACCTTCTGATGTGTTTCGAATTGCATTTTAAACAGTTGTTCAGCTGTCAATTCTTACAGCATACAGCAGGGGTCAGCAAACTTTTTTAACAGGAGGCCAGGTCACCATCCCTCAGACCTTGTGGGGGGCCGGACTATATTTTGGGGGGGGAAATGAACAACTTCCTATGCCCCACAAATAACCCAGAGATTCATTTTAAATAAAAGGACACATCCTACTCATGTAAAAACACGCTGATTCCCGGACCATCCGTGGGCCATATTTAGAAGGCGATTGGGCCAGATCCGGTCCCCGGGCCTTAGTTTGCCTACCCATGGCATACAGTATTGTCCTGCGCTCAGTACTTTCACAACTTTGTGGAATCATATCCCTTACTCCTCATGTCAGGATAAAGATGCTGCGCCTGAAATTAATACACACACAAATTCACACGCCCACAAGTCTGTGTGGGTATGAAACCACGTAAAACCTCTTGACAGGCAACTGCTTTTGCAAGGCGGTAGGGAGCCTAATGACATAGCCCATGCCTCTCTGCACACACCCTGAGTCAGCTCCCACTTAACTCATACCCTCCAACATTTCTCCAATGAAAATAGGGATGTCCTGTTTAATAAATAAATAAATAAATAAATATTTAATAAAACATTAAACATTTAAAAATTCCCTATACATTGCTGCCTTTGGATGTCTTCTAAAGATTGTATAGTTACTTATCTCACTGGCTTGTGAGTTGCATAACCTTTTCCTCTCCAACATTTCTCTGATGAAAATAGGGATGTCCTAAGGAAAAACGGGATATTCTGGGTTCACATCAGAAACCAAGACAGTTTCTGTAAATCCAGGACTGGAATCCCTGGAAAATAGGACACTTGGAGTGCCTGTTAACTTCTGTTGCTGCCTCGCTACTACTTATTTAATAATCAATTGGCTCTGTTTAATCAATTAATAAAGCAGATTACATACACCTATTTTGGAATTGTTCTCAAATAGAAATATTCCAGAAATCCGTTCAGGCCAATATCTCTATGGAACTTATGGAACTTAAATGATTTCTGCTTGGTTATCTCAAAGACGTTACTTATTACCAAAGAATACATGCAAACCAGCCTAACAGGTTTATGGGGAATGGATATGTTTTACAATATTTTGAATCAACAAGTTCATTTATAATGTCTGACTTTATGCTGCTTTCAACCTGCTGAAACTTCTTTTTGCTCTTTATCTTTATTATTTATTAATAAAATAAAAATTAAGTAGACATGAAATCTATAAAGAAGCATTAGTGTTATGAATACTACACAACTGTTGGGCAGTTGTTTATATGGTCTTGAGTAAAATATAGAAAAACCGGGGTCTTTTAGGTAAATATTTTAAAGTATTTTAAAATACTTTAAAAATGTAAAACCATGACAGCCACACTAGTCTATAGATTAAATTAACAAACATTTTTATAAAAAACTAGCATTAGAAGAATTGTCTGGTGCTGAAATGAAAATAAAGATAGTGCCAACTGATAAGTTGGTTCAGGGAATAGAGTTCCACATCAGAAAAGATCCCATATCCCTACTTACTTCAGATAGTGTTGGGACCTGGAGCAGAGCCTCAGAGGCTGATCTTAACTCGAGGGTACATTTATACAGAAATAGGCAGTCCCTCTTATATCGGTCATGGTTACATAAGCGATTAATAAACAGAATGCAGCACCAACAGCATAATATAAAACTTTAAATTGATGGGTGGGGTGGAAAGGGGCAGTCCGCTAAAAAAGTCAGAGCATTTTAAAGACGGGTTAAAAAGAAATATCAGCATGTTACCTGCACTTACGGTATTTTTCGCTCTATAGGATGCACTTTTCCCCCTCCAAAAATTAAGGGGGAATGTGTGTGCGTCCTGTGGAGCGAATGCAGGCTCCTTGGCTTCAGCGATAGCAACACGAAGCCTCCGAAGTGCAGAGGGACCGCTCCCTCCGCGCTCCGGAGGCTTCGCATTGCTTTCGCTGAAGCCTGGAGAGCGAGAGGGGTCGGTGCACACAGACCCCTCTCGCTCTCCAGGCTTCAGGGATAGCAACCTGAAGCCTTCGGAGCGCAGCGCGAGTTCCCACTGCGCTCCACAGGCTTCAGGTTCAGCAAAAGGAACCCAAAGAAATGGAAGGGGCTCAGTTTCTCCTGCCGCTTCGCTGAAGGGATGCTGAGCAGAGAGGGGGAGATTTTTTTTTTTCTTGTTCTCCCCCTCTAAAACAAGGTGTGTCCTATGGTCGGGTGCGTCCTATAGAGCAAAAAATACGGTACATTGGTGTGCTCCAATCTCAAACCATTCTAGAAATGGTGAGAATACCCATTCTCTTTTTCTTCCAAAAAAGCGCAAATCCCTTACATGACAAAGAGTGTTGCAGTTTGCAATACTGAAAAGGTTTTCTATCTCCACACACTTACTGGCCTTACCTAAATTCCTTGCAAGACCTGACAATATCCTACCCACAACAATGCTGCCTGTGGGTGGTCAGTTATTACACAGCTGTAATTAAAGGATTGTATTTTATGAAATAAACACCCAGCTTTTAAGGGAAATTAACATTTATAATCTGTACTGCTTTGATGAAGTGGGTACTGGTGGGGTATTTTTTATTGCTTGCCTCTTTCTGCCTTCAAAACCATTTTCATGCTGATGATAAGTTTAATGATATTTTTATCTATCCTCAGCGAAGGAAATCAGTAAAATGAATTGCCTGTGCTCTCTGGGAATATTGAGAAACTGTTCAAAGGAATCGGAATGAATTAAGCAACATGGCTCAGTGCAGGGGAAATTAAGACCTGATGGAACCCCCTAGCGATGAATGCATTTGTCTCAGTGCCACTGCAATACACCATTCTCTCCTTATAGATTAGGCAGCAACTGCATCCTTTCACAATGTCAGGAGGGGACATATAATCTGGAAAAGCTATTTTATGCAACTCATCAGGAATTCTGTAATTGGCACATAGAAGAACAGTGTGAAAATCTATTAATTTCCTGGGTTTAGGCAACATGCCGAACTCTGTACTCTGTACAGAATGCCTGCAATCCTATATACTTAGCAAGCAGTAAGACCAACTGAGCTCCATGGGAATTACCTCATGCATTGGATCAGGCTGCAAGCAAACCTATTTGCTGCATGCTTCCCTAAATAACAAATTTCAGTGATAGACTTCAAATAAATGCTTGTTCCTCAACACATATGTATGGTAGGTTTTCTTTGCTTTTCCTAAAAATAAACTCTGTGGACTCCAAGGAACCACATCACACCACCACTTGAGCCCGGGAGCAACACTGGTTTTCAGTCACCTGTGCAACTTTCAAATAGTGTTGAATTCTATATGGATTAGCTTCTTACAGAAGACTTAATTGCCATGCACTACATCATCTCATCATAAAGTGATCTAAAGTCAGCACAGGATTAAAAAGCATGGTTTCCATAGACTTGAGGAATCATATAACCTGTTTTTGACCGATTTTTTTTGGTATTAAATCCCAGTTGCTCTGTCACTTTTCATTTTATCAGGAGAATTTTCACAGCTTGGCGGCATTTTCAAGAGACACAAACCCAGGATGGGGCTTTAGTAACTGGTTTATCAGCTTCCCCTGCTGTCCTTATTATAAAGTGTGTTAGTTTCAGGGTACTGGTGTTCAAGGGGGGTGTCATAGCACCTCTTCCTCATTAGAAAGTAGAATGACCAAATAAAATGTAACTGCCTTCGACCTCCATCAATTTGAAGTCCTGCCTGTGGTCCCATTAAATTAAGACCTGCAATTTGGAATACCTGAATTAGGACTGAAATTGATGGGAGACCTTGACAGTATAGGAAAGGTCCTATAATGTAACTCCACTTCCTTTATGCACAGATTAAAGGGAGGAAATTATTTTTATTCATTCATACTCAAAATAAAAACAGTTTATACTAGTAAGTTTAGGGGTCTTAGTGGACCACAAGCTTAACATGAGTCAACAGTGTGATTGATGCAGCAGCAAAAAAAAAATGCTATTCTAGGCTGCATCCACAGAAGCATAGTGTCCAGATCAAGGGAAGTAACAGTACTGCTCTATTATGCTTAGGTGTACTCAAATAGCCAGTAGCAGTATAAAATTAATCTGAATTTATTCAAACCTATTTGCGTGGTATTGTTACCCATTTATAGTGTTACAGCTGAGCTCTGTCCAACACAATAAAAGGAAATGGAAATACTGGATTGTTTCTCCAAAAAGAAATGGTTATAAATCATTGAGAGCTAGCAGGAAAGCAGTTGAAGAAGGAGCAAAAAGGGTTTTCTCTTGTGTGCTTGTGTTTCTTTGTGGCTGATTAGCTGTTTTCCCTGTGCAAAGGTCAGAGGGGGCAGGGTTTCTGTTGAGGCAGTTATACCCATCTTTTAGATTTAGGGGAGCTAGTCTGAAACGTTTGTTGGGAGAGACCTAGGTTTTTTGTGGGGGGAGTTATTTGTCCTGTCTGCACACTTTTTATGATGGAGGACCGCTGTAGCCACCCCCAACGACACATTCTCAAGATGGAGGGGGAGGGAACAGCTGCTGTCGCCTGCGGTTCCTGCGCAATGTTTGCCATCTTGCCGAAGGTTGCAGGCAGCTTTACCTGCAGCAATTGCATGTTGATTGCCCTCTTAAAAGACAAAGTCCAGAAACTGGAGGAAAGGGTAGCTACGCTCCAAAGAATTAGAGAGCTGGAGCTCTTCTTGGAAGCAACAGACCACACCGTCTCCATCAAGGAGGAGACAGGGGACTCCCCAGAGAAGGAGGCTAGTTCACCAACACAGGAGCCGGATATATGGAGAAACGTGACTCAAAGAAGTAGGAGGCCCAGGGTTCGTTCTGATTGTTTAGAATTACACAATCGCTTTGAGGTCCTCTCCCCTAGCATGGAAGACGAAGAGCAGACTCCATTTGAGGATCTCTCCCTCATTTCTGTCGATCAGGTAAATGAAGACGAGCAGCAAAGTCAGTCCTCAGGGAATGTGCAGGCGACCTTGGAACGGACAGCTCATGGAAGAACCCCGACCAAACCTAAGAGGAGGCGTGTAGTGGTGATAGGGGATTCCCTACTGAGGGGAACAGAAGCAGTGATTTGTGGGCCTGACAAGATGTCTCGGGAAGTGTGCTGTCTCCCCGGGGCTAAGATCCAAGATGTAACTGAACGACTGCAAGGAATCATAAAACCCACTGACAAATACCCCTTCCTCTTGGTTCATGTGGGAACCAATGACACTGCAAGCAATAGCCTCCAGAAGATCAAAAGAGACTACGAGGCTCTCGGCAGGAAATTGAAGCAACTAAATGCACAAATTGTCATCTCATCTCTCCTCCCAGTTGAACGACGTGGCCCAGGGAGAGAGGGGAAAATAGTGGAAGTGAACAGCTGGCTTCGCAGATGGTGTAAACAGGAACGGTTTGGATTCTTAGATCACGGACTGCAGTTTCTTGAAGATGGACTTCTGGCAAGCGATGGGCTGCACCTCACAACAGTTGGGAGAAATGTTTTTGCCAAAAATCTCAGAAACCTCATCAGGAGGGCTTTAAACTGACTAATGTGGGGGAGGGAGACAGTGCTCCTGAAGGTAGGAGCCTATCAATTGATGAAGATGATCATCCAAATGTCATAGACCAAATGGAGCAAACAGCACGCAGACCTAGTGGTGGGAGGAAAAAATCCTTAAATAAGAGACACGGGGGAATGATTAATGGACTTCAATGTCTGTACACTAATGCGCAAAGCATGGGAAATAAACAAGATGAGCTTGAGCTCTTGGTACAGCAAACTAAATATGACATAATAGGCATCACTGAAACCTGGTGGGATAAGTCCCACGATTGGAATGTAATAATGGGGGGATACAATCTATTTCAGAGAAACAGACCAGACAAGAAAGGAGGAGGAGTGGCGTTATATGTCAGGGATGTGTATACCTGTGAAGAGATCCAAGATTTAGAACATCAAAGCCAAAGTGAGAGCATTTGGGTCAAGATTAAGGGAGAGAAGAATAACAGGGACCTCATTGTGGGAGTAGATAGGTAGCCGTGTTGGTCTGCCATAGTCAAAATAAAAAAATTCCTTCCAGTAGCACCTTAAAGACCAACTAAGTTTGTTCTTGGTATGAGCTTTCGTGTGCATGCACACTTCTTCAGATACACTGAAACAGAAGTAGCCAGATCCTTCTATATAGTGAGAAGGTGGGGAGGGGTGTTACTCAGAAGGGTGGTGGGAATTATTCATTGGGTGACAACACTTGACGCTCTTCCCTGAGAGGTCCATATGGCTCCTTCATTGCTTGGGTTTAAGAGGGCAGTTAAAGCCTTTCTTTTTTAATAAGGATTTTGAGCCCTCCTAGATGTTTTGGTTGCTCATTCTTCAGACATCACGGTTGCAATTAAGGCCAGTCCCTTGGGATCTACATTGCCTGCATAGTTACTAACCATGACATCTGATACATCCTCATGGATTAAAGTCTTCTGACATTCTCTGATGAGCATAGGAGCAACTACAGGTAAGGGAATGTCTAAAGGAGGTCTAACAGGATACTTGCAAGGAAGCAAGTCAAAGGCTGAGACAATCCATTATTCTTCTATATGGGATTCTAAGCACATTTATGTTACAAACGCATCAGGTTTATACCACTTTAATTGCCATATGTTGCCCCTAAAGCATCCTCGGAACGGTAGTTTAGCAAAGGTACATGCTTTCAGATGTTTTTAATTGCAATTGTTTTTAGAATGTTTTTGCTTTCCTTTTTGTTTTTAACTTGTATATGTTTGTATATTATTGTATATTATGTATATTATGTATATTATTGCTGCCCTGGGCTCCTTGGGTGGACTACAAATGCCCTAAATATTAGTAAAAATAATATTAACTTTTACAAGAAATTTACAAAACATTCCTGTTTACACAGGCTTCTGCTGGCTGAAAGTTCTGACCCTAGAAACCCTGCAATTGAGAGGACACGATTACTTTTAGCAGTTTCAAATTGTTTTTAAAAAGATTGTTTTACTCTGTCCTTTAGAAATTTTAATTGTATTAAGATGGATATGCTTGTAGCTCTGGGCTCTTTCAGAGAGAGGTGAAGAGTATGGATCTAATAAATGATAATACCAATGCCAGTGAAACATTACACTCTGGGACCCAAACTCAGAAGACATACCCTCCAACACCCCTCAGAGGAAAAAAGCAACATTTCATTCTACATCAGTATCACTGGCGGGGAGAGGGTTTTCTTGCACGTTAAGACTTTTAGCAAAGTTTTTCATGGTAGTCCAATATAAAGTATACATTCAAAGCACCATAAGTCACAGGAAAACAAGATGTCATCTTAAAGATGCCTCTCGGCTCAAGGGCAGGGTATCTCTCCTCTGAACACCAGCTGCCACATAGCACAAGAAAAGGGAAAGAGCATGAGGCTCTTCATCTCAGAGTTGTGGGTTCGAGTTCCACCTTGGGCAAAAGATTCCTGCATTGCAGGGGGTTAGACTATAGGACCCTCGGAAACCCAACTCTACAATTCTATGAATCTATGACTACGGTATTGAGGATTTAGGATCCAGAACAGTAAACTAGATATAATAAAAATTAATACAAGTTATCGGCAGGGGGGAACACTAGTTGTCCCTTTATACTGTCCTCTACTGCTGTGATATTCTAAGGGACAAAAACTTTTGCATTTGCATGAGGGCCCTTCCAAGCTGCCCTAGCCATCCACCTGAATCTAAGGGAACAAGGGAGGTGGGCGTACATTTAATTGACCGGCACCAGAACCAGGGGCTCTGGGATCTGTTCAGGGCTGCCCTGAGTCGCCCCACAACTTACTGTAGCAACTTCATGGTGAGTTCCAGCATCTTTTCCTCTTGGGAAAAAAAAATTACTGGATATGGCTATGGAACAAGTTCTACATTCACAGGCTGTGTACATACCATACATTTAAAGCACATGCCTCCAAGAATCCTGGGAACCTCCCATAAAACTACGACTCTCAGCACTCGCTAGAAAAAATTATAGCGGGCTAGGGTTCCCATCACTCTTGGTCAGGGTGCTTTAGGGTGTACACACTGCATGACAATGTGAATTCAACACTAGATGCACCAGGAAGATGAAGAAGCCCAGTGTTGCTACATCACCATGTTCTAATAACCTCATGCTTCACTTCTCATCCCTCCTCCCCTCTTACATGATAACATCTTAGTGGAAGATCTAAGCGTTAGGTGGTGAAAAGTTAGTTTGCGCTTATAAACTTTGTGTAAACTCTTTGATTTTTGACTTTGCATTCAGGGGCCCAGTTCCTTGGAATACATCTTAGCCTGGGCTCACTTACATTCCTCTTCTCCAGTAACAGAAGCAGAGCTAGGAAGAGGGTGAAACATAAGCTCCTCTCTCTGACAACCTTCCCTTCCACTCTAGGAACTGGAAGCTCTGTTGCTGCTGTTAAACTTTGAGTCAAGCAGCAGGAACCTCTTGGCTGCTCCAGGCAGAGAGCAAGGAAAAGAGGCCACAAGAGTCATCTAGTCCAACCCCCTGCACAATGCCAGCTGCAGTTTTAAACCAGCCTTTCCTATTTCATGCAGAAAATGCAACACTTAATAGCGCAGCCCTATGTCTACTCAGAAGCAAGTTTGCACACAGAAGATCCCAAGTTGCAAAAAACACAAACAGACCCTTGACCTCGTTTGAAATCACAGTGAGCTGCCATTTCTTCCTGGATATTACAGTAATAATTATCTCTTGTCTCTATGCAAGGATCTGCTATTCTTGCACGGCATCACTCCCCCCTTTAACACACACACTGCTTAACTCTTGGGTATATTGGGGGGGGGGCAATTCTTCACAAGCACCTCTCCTTTGAGAAGGGTGGAATGTGGAGTGTGAAATGTATTGGAAATGTGTTGATATTACAGTGTGTGACAGGAAAAAAGGCTGGAGTTCAGAATCCTGGCAGGGCTATGTCCCACTTCGCCCACAAGAGGGGCTTCGACTGGTAAGCCCACTAATTTCAACAGGGCTTACTCCCACATTAAGGGTGTGTTGCGAGGGGGAAATTTGGAGGTGCGGGAGAACAAAGGGGGCCCCTCATGCATCGCAAGAGCAAAGAAAGAGGCTTCTATGGGCAGGAGGCAGACTGGCTCTCTGACAAGGGCCCCGGGGTGCTTCCTCCTTCCCAAAGCCTAGTAAGCACTAACTAGAGCTTGGGGAAGGGGCCCTCGTGATTCCTTCCCAAGGCCAAAAATGAGGCTCTTGAGCAGTATGGGAATAGAGATACTATTACCAACTTAACATGAACAGGCTTGGCCTGCTCCTGTGCCTTTCATGCCAGCTTGGTCCTCACCTCAGACTACCAGCAGGGCCATGACACTTGTCCCCATGCCCAGAGAGAGCTCACCTGCACAACCTGCCAGTTAAAGGGGGGGGCATTCCTGCCCTCTCTCTCTGCTTTATTTACTGACATGCGCTGACACGAGGTTGCTGTTGTTGTTTTAAAGATCTTGAATTTCGTACTGGCCTGCATCCAGATCATCTCTACACTCCTCCAGATCTTGCAATTGCTGCAGTAGTTGCTCTTCCAAGTTCTGCTTCAACTTACTGGTCTCCGTTGTTCCCCTTCAAGCCATTTCAAATTTTGTGCATAACAATACCACCCTAAACCAGGGGTGGGGATCCTCTGCCCCCCCACTTACCCAGCCCCACAGCCCTCACTGGCCTCGCACCCTCTCCTTGAGCCTTTTTCTGCATGGAAGGATTATCCCACCGTCTCCATTAATCCTCCTTGCTGACACGAGGTTTTGGAGAGGACCGCTCGAACTTGAGAGAAAACATGCCCAGCAGTTTTCTGAGAAAAAACACCTCTTAACTAATAAACCGTAGCCAAGTCCCAAAAGGAAAAAAGCAAGAAAAAGCCATTTTCACGGAGGCGCACAAGCCAAAACTTTGAAGTCTCCACCAGAGGGAGCCGAGCGAGCCCAGTCGCCCGGCGAGAGTAAAGCCGCCGTTTATTTCTCATCTCCCGCCTTTTCATCAAAGCCCCTCGAATGCGTCTCGTTTGTTTGCCCGGGAGCTGTCCGGGCCAAGCAGGCGGCGCCCGTGGTCGTGTGAATGGCTTTGAGCGGGGCTCGGATGTGCTGAGCGCGGTGTCTACTGCGAGAGAGCAAAACGGGCGCAGCCAGCCGGGCTGATTAAGGCCTTGGGGTGGGACGGGGGTCTCGGAGGCGTTTGATCTCCCGCGCTTCAAAGGGAGTCCTGAGCTGGAGCTTCACTCGACGGTCGACGCCGCTCGCCAGAGACGGCTTGAGAAAACACGGCGCAGGCGCCAATGGAGGCGAGCAAATTACGGCTTCCAGGCAGCTGCGAGGCCGCTAGGGGCTGCCCGGCTTGTTTGTTTTTTCAGGCAGTGCCACCACAAGTCCCGCGCGCCCGGTTTGGCTTTTATAGCTGGCCAAGCAGAGCGGCCGCTTGCTTACCTGCAACAGGCGGCCTCCCATTTCGCTTCAGTGCCTCGCTTTGTGTTCACAGGCCGGTCAGGAGGAGTATTTTGCGCAGGGCGCACAACCCCAGCTCTGTGTGTGAAGATTTCCCTGCCTTGGATAAAATTCCCCTCCGGATTTAACTCGGGCAGGTCTTTCCCTACCAAAACACAGGCGCTAAGCGAGCCCTGAGGCGTGGACCGGGGCAGCTCTCAGCACAAGACAACAACAACACAGCTGTAGCAAATAATTCCCGAATTGCGGGTACTCCCAACAAGTGAAGGAAGCGGCCTTACACACGTAGTCAGGCCACTGGTCCACGTGGCTCAATGCTGTCTACACCAATTGGCAACAGAATTCTCCTCAAAAACGGAGAGGATAGAAAGTTCCATTGTGTTACTGCCGTGTATTGGCACTTGTACACATGTAGTCATATTACAGAATGAGAGCGAATATGCATAAAATGGGGGGGGGGGCAGAGCAAGCCACCATAATTCTGCCTTTGTCTGATGTATGTTCATTGAATGTCTGAAGAAGGCTACAGATGATGACCTGTTTGGAACATTGAAACCTTGTCCACATTTGGAGTACTGCTCCATCCAACTCAGCACTGTTTACACCGACTGGCAGCAGCTCTCTAGGATATGAGAGAGTGGGTGGCCTTTCACAAGAAATGATCAGGATTTGAGCCCAGGACCTTTTGCAGACAAAGCAGATCACCACTAAACTGCAGTCCTTCCTTTTTCTAATGGTACCGGGACACAGATACCTTTAGTTTCCTTTTGTGCTGCTACGTACACCTATGACCCATCTCAACACTCTACAATACTGCAGGGGGTGGGGCTCCAGGTAACCCAGAAACCAGTGAAAGGTGGTGAGACCATCAGCCAATCAGGACGGAAGAGTGGTTAAGTTAAGTTGGAGCCTCAGTCGTGAAACCATCACACTTTAAACCCTCACAGGGTGTAATTAAATAAATGCTTAGAACAAAATATTTGGTGTTCAGAACTGAAAGACTTGGCTTCTGGCAACTACCAGCCCCAACCCATGTGTATGTGTGTGTTTTGTTGGGAAGGCGGGTGCTGGTGAAAAGCGAACAAATCCAAGTAGCCTGAGAAATTGGATCCTTTGCTATTTGACTCCATTACTTACAATATAAAAAAGAATTCCTGCACATTCATCATGTGTATAGACCTAGTAACTAAGGATAACCCTTCAGAGAGCAGATGAAGTGAACTTAAGTCCATCAAAGCTTAAAGGTAAAGGTACCCCTGACCATTAGGTCCAGTTGTGGATGACTCTGGGGTTGCGGTGCTCATCTCGCTCTATAGGCCGAGGAGCCAGCGTTTGTCCGCAGACAGCATGACTAAGCCGCTTCTGGCAAACCAGAGCAGTGCTGGAGCGGTACCTATTTATCTACTTGCACTTGATGTGTTTTTGAACTACTAGGTGGGCAGGAGTTGGGACGGAACAACGGGAGCTCACCCCGTCGCGGAGATTCGAACCACCGACCTTCCAATCGGCAAGCCCTAGGCTCTGTGGTTTAGACCATCAGAGCTTACGCCATAGCAAATATGTCAGTCTGCTACATGCTGTAGGGCTCTCTGTTGCTACGGGGGTATGTGTGGCCCACTTTAAGGTAGTGTTACAGCAATAGCATTCAACTTCCCTATGAAGTTGGGTGGCCTGTCTTGTGCACTGGATTATGCTCCCTAGGATTGTATAGCTTAGTATATGCAAGCAGCAAACAATTCTTCCTGCCTAATTACTTTATCTCTTAACTCCCTCTCCTGGAATTTAATTCTTTCTTGTCGGGAGATTTTCTTTTGTTTCAAAGCCCTTGATGTATAAATCAACCCACTCAGCCTAGCAGTCACCCCCCTCTTCTTTTCCTGTTAGTAATTTGTTCAGACTGTTCTTGAAAAGCTAGATGGCATTAAAATTCTTCCTTTATTTTGTTTTTTTATCATCAAGAAGATACAGTAGAAGAATGCACTCACCTATTTCCTAGTAGCCCCCAGACCGACAGCCCTCATAAAGGACTTGGCTGGATGTATGGCTCACAAAGTAAGTGCCACAGCTAGGGAGACTTCCTGCCCTCATTAAACAGAGTGCTTGTAGCTGTGATAATTTGAGGCAGCTCTACAATTAGAATAGCTATCCAAACTAGGGTATGGGTACCCACGAAACAGGGAGAGTTTATCATAAAGGCAAGGTAAAATAGGTTTAGGTTACTCTGCAGCAGGATTGAGAGGGCTACTAGAGCAGTGAAAGGGAGAACTTTATTTCTATTCAGAATGTGTGTGTCTTATGTCCTGGAATGCATTAAGCAAAAACAGCATGTGCTGCATCCTCTCTAACCTACTACTAAAAGAACACACAAGCAGACCACGTAGGGTTGTCATTTGCAAAACAGGATTCTGCACCTTTAATAGTTGTGTACATGTGGGAATTGCAGTAGGTGTAGCCTGTCATGCATGCTACACCTGCTGAAAGTCCCTGTTCTACACAACCATTAAAGGTGCAGAGGTCTCATCCTCCTTTGCATCTGGTCACCTTTAGTCCACCACACAAATGCCTGGATCAGTTCAGAGATGTGACTTAGGAGTTGAAGCTTGGACTTCTCATAGGCATTAACCACTGCTGGGTGCTTCCCTGTACAGGGAAGGAAGCATGAGCATTCCTGATCATGTGATTCTCTCTATTCATGTACATCTGGGCATACATAGAAATCATTTTTATGAATTTGGCTAAAGACATTGATATCAGAGGTGTGACTTATACCCACAACACCGGTGTCTTCTGCTTAGCACATGAAAAAATGCACAGAGAAGTAAAAGGTTTGAAGTTTGAAATCTGGTTATAGATGTCGGGGTAGCAGACCACCAAGGGAACCTACCACAATTTCTACTTCTACAACAGGATGCTAACTTACTTGGAAATCACTGATTTCTAAGGAAAATATCTCAGAATCTAGGCCTGCTGACCAATAATAACTTGTAACAGTACTTTTAAAAATTCAATGTATACATTTTGGAAGTGAGCACCACTGAACACAGCTAAATTTACTTCTATGCAAATATGAACGGTCATAGTAACTTTTAGGATAAGGTTTTCCTATTGTATATAAGCCCCTATGCACACTAACAGGCTCTTTTCATGCATTCAGCTGAATGCACCATTGTCTGGGCTATGGCCAGGATGAAACCCTGCTGACATCAACAGGGTAGATTACTGTCATTTCCTCTTCCGTGCCTATGAAAATGGGAACCTGTGAACATTTTAAATCATAATCTTATTCCAGCTGCAATGGAATCATAGAATCATCCAGTTGAAAAATAAAAATTTTCCAGCAGGCAACTGTCCTAAGGTGCAATGTATTTGAATGATTTTTTATTTTTTTTACAGTGTCTTATGGTTATGTAGGTGTCTATAACCATAACCTCCTTTAGGCAGATATTGCAATATCCAACTTTACTCCATTAGGTTTCTCTAGCTGGCCATAGAAATAAGGAAGTTAATGGTTCAGAATCCCTGGTACATAAATCAACCCACTCAGCCTCACACATCCAAACACACACACACACCATATTGTTAGACTACATTTATTAGTATTTTCTAGCAGCACTTCCTCACTGCCCGGAATTTAAAAACTGGAGGTACACGTCAATCTGATGCAAAGATATAGCAGAATGGTCAATTCCCAGCAGCGGTTTGGGATAAGTCAAGGCAAGAGCAATTAATCATGCTAAGATATGGCAGACAACCCTCTCCTGTGACTGGTTAATTTAGAAACTGAATTCACTTAAACAAACATCAGTCCTACAAGAAATCTGCAAAATAACAAAACAGGTATTAGAATCAACTTCAGAACTGGCCCTATTAAACAATTTCCAAGACAACAACATTACAAAAGGCTCATAAGACACCTACTCTCAGCAACTAGGAGCATCATAACTAGACACTGGAGGGTCCTATCAGGAGTGACCATAGACCACTGATACCAAACTGTATAGGAAACAGTCCCACTAGAAAAGCTAACCAATGAATTAAAACTAGCACGGGGGACAAACAAAGAGCCCAACAAGACAACAACCTCACCCCGCCCTCGACAGCATATCAATTAATATGGCTAACCTGACCCAACGACCTCCCCCCCTTCACACATGCAACCAAATTTTGCTGCAATAAACTGAATGCAACCAACCAGGCCCTGGGCTCTCCGACCTCTCATGCTACCAACAAAAACAAAAAAGGAATACATAAAGAACCTACCCACGTGACACAGTCACAAAACTTCACGCATAAACTATCATTACCCCACCTCTTTCTCCCACTTCTCCCCCAAAAAACCTCACAATGACTATGATAGCAGTGTCTTGCAGCAAATATAACTGACTTGTAGAAAGGACTTTATGAACTGAAAACAGACATTATGTGTATCAAATTTAAAGTGTGTACTATAGTGTGTACTATTAAAGGACGTGAGTGGCGCTGTGGTCCAGAACCACAGAGCCTAGGGCTTGCCGATTGGAAGGTCGGCAGTTCAAATCCCCGTGACAGGGTGAGCCTCCATTGTTCAGTCCCAGCTCCTGCCCATCGAGCAGTTCGAAAGCACGTCAAGCGCAAGTAGATAAATAGGTACCGCTCCGGCAGGAAGGTAAACGGTGTTTCCATGCACTGCTCTGGTTCACCAGAAGCAGCTTAGTCATGCTGGCCACATGACCCAGAAGCTGTCTGCGGACAAACGCCGGCTCCCTTGGCCTATAGAGTGAGATGAGCGCACAACCCCAGAGTCGTCCGCGACTGGCTCTAACGGTCAGGGGTACCTTTACCTCTACCTTTACTATTACTTAATGATTGGAAGAGATGTGACTTTCAAAATGCAAAGTCTTCAGGGGTCAGAAAATTGTATTTTCAGGTAGTAGAAAATAAGCAGCTCAGAAGAGCCTAGTATGGCACTCCCGCCTGGTTGGATTAAATTAAGTGGTGGTTGATTCATTTTAATTGGACAAATGAATTGTTGAATGCAGAGGTGGCTAACAATTTGCTCTCCGGATGTAACTTCCATCATGCCTACCCATTAGCCATGCTGTCAGGGACTGATGGGAACTGGAGTCCAACGATATCTGGAGGATTATAGGCTCCTCATCGCTGGTCTAGTGTAATAAATCTTTAGGAATTGAATATTATTTGATTGCCTACTGAAATTATTTTCCTGGAGCCAGCTCATTTTCAGTTTTCATTATTGTATTCGTAGCAATCATTGTTGGATTTATTTCTGGTGTGTGATAGTCATCAGCTTGGGTGACTTTAAAAGAAGATGATGCAGTGGCTAAAAATGGCTACTGGTCATGATGGTTATATTCTCCACTTTTGGAGGCAGTATACCTCTAAATACCAATTAAAGGTAAAGGTAAAGGGACCCTTACCATTAGGTCCAGTCATGACCGACTCTGGGGTTGCAGCACTCATCTCGCTTTACTGGCCAAGGGAGCCGGCGTACAGCTTCCGGGTCATGTGGCCAGCATGACAAAGCCGCTTTTGGCAAACCAGAGCAGCGCACGGAAATGCCGTTTACCTTCCTGCCGGAGCGGTACCTATTTATTTACTTGCACTTTGGCGTGCTTTTGAACTGCTAGGTTGGCAGGAGCAGGGACCGAGCAATGGGAGCTCACCCCGTCATGGGGATTCGAACCGCCGACCTTCTGATCAGCAAGTCCTAGGCTCTGTGGTTTAACCCACAGCGCCACCCACGTCCCTAAATACCAATTACTAAGGATCATAAGTGACTGGGGTGCTGTTGCACTCAGGCCGGCTAACTGGGCACTGTGAGAACAGAATGCTGGACTAACTGGGCCTTTGGTCTGATCCATTTGTTTTTTGTTTTGTTTTTAAGCAGTACTCTCAATGTACCTGTACTACAGCAACTGAAGAAAAGTTATATATAAATAAACCTGATATGACTACTTCATTTCTCATTTGTTACAAACTTGCTTCAGTAAAGTGATTCATATGGATATGTTCTATCCTTGCATAGGTATAAATCTGGGGCAATAAAAAGGACCCTTCCCAGGTATACCAGAGGGCTGTTAGATGTCATAGCACAACATTGCCTAATTACAAAATGCAAACTGCCACGATAACATGTAATTGGGTACAAGCAGAAAACAGATGACATGAACATCCCAAAATGTTTATGAACTAGATATGCCAAGGTTATGGTGGCAAGGTTAAAAAGATAAGTACCTGCATAAGAGGGAATCTCAGCTGGTGTAGCCCGCATGACAAACTGCACCCACTGAAATTTGCTCCTATCTGCAATTTAACGACAAGGAACACCTGCTGAAATTATGCCAAGGCATTATTAAAGGCGCAGGAGCCTTTTCTTCTTTTCCACCTGGCCACCCTAAGTTACAGTTTTTGGTGGAAAAGTTCAATAGGCTTTAGGTTGCAACAACAGTTTATCTAAATCTGTTGTGCTGTATGTATGCTACATATTTGTTACAATGGTATAAATATATCTGTATTTTACAAAAATATTGGCTCAATAGAGCTGCAATAGGTACCTGCAATCCTAAACATAGAACCTGGGAGCGAGTCTTTTGGACACAGTGGAATTTACTTCTGAGCAAACATGCAGAGGATTGTAATATAAATTTATTTATTTACAAAGCTATGATTTTTCCTGAGATGTAAAAACAGGATAATTAGCAGAGTTTATTTTAGATGACAGAGACTGATGTTGTCACAAGGAATTCCCATCTATTCGCTCTCTAGTACATATGGCACAACCATTGTTTTGAAGGAACAATGCCAATTTAAGAACAAAAGAGACACAGAAATGGTTTGTGGATGGCGTGGCTAGCACCCATTAAAATTGTTCCTCTTTGAACTCCTTGACCAACCTAAGCTCCCTAGAAGATCTAGGCCCATGGCTAGAAACAATTAGCTCTCTGCACCTCCAAAGAAGCTGCAGTTCAGAGGATTTCTTATCAACATGAGCTGATCAAACTACATATGGTTTGAGAGGACTAAAAGGGTGAGAATGATTTTTGTTCATAGCCTGTAGTGGTTCTTTGATCTCCCTTGGCTGTTTAACTAGCATCTCCAATGATACCAAATTCAAAAATCTTAGCAGTAAAAAAAAAATGCACGATAGGGGGAGGGGGTGGAAAGCAGACTAGGCTAATCTCGCATTTAATTATTTATTTTCAAATTCCACAGTACAACTCATCCCCTCTCTAATCTGCAATTAAGAAACTCCAGTCTATTGCCTTGCCTCTTAATAGGCCATCAAAGAGCAACTTGAAAGCTCTGTTCCCATTGGTCCATCTCTTTTGATATCCCCAAAATTAAAAAATGAAGCCTTGTTATATAAGTTTGCCCGCACCAAAGGTAAGAGTGGGAATGGCTGGATGTGAAACATCAAGAGAAATCCAGCTGTGGACAGTTTGCAACCTCCTATTACGAAGTTATGTAATGAAAAATATATCTTTAAAACAGACAACTGGAAGGTGGAAGAGGGGTCCTTTCATCAAGTAGCTTTGAAACAGCCCAGAATCCACAGACACTAGTCGTAAGATACTTCAGTGCAACATCAGTGCCATCTCAGAGGAAAATGGTTTGCTTTAACATAACTTGTGGAATCAACTACACTGAAGCATCTTTGATAGTTGTCTCCGGGGCTGGCTCTATCCTTAAGCTGAGTGAGGCAACTGCTTCAGGTAGCAGATGTTGGAGGAAGCATTGGCCTTTATCCTCTCTGGAGGACAGTGCTGTGTGTGCCATGTGGGCAGCCCTGCACCCACTATTCTGCCCCCAGGTGTGGTGGAGAATGTGATGCCATGAGGAGCACTAAAGTAAGATTCAGCTGCCAGTTCAGTTAGCTTCTGTACATGGGATGGGAGGCAGGGACACCAGTGTGGTGTAGTGATTGGTGTGTTGGACGGTAAGGCCTGTGAGACCAGGGTTCAAATCCCCGCTCTGCCATGATGCTTGCTTGGTGACCTCGGGCCAGTCACTCACTCTCAGCATAACCTACCCCACAGGGTTGTTGTGAAGATTAAATTGAGAGAACTACATGCACCACCTTGAGCTCCTTGGAAGAAAGGTGGGATAGAAATGCAAACAAACAAACAGAAAAGCACAACTGTCTTGGGCTTGCCCTGATTGTCAGCTTCAGTTATTATTAATGTTCCATAGCAAAGGAATGTTGCCCTGTGCCTCTACAACTAATTTGTTAATGGTAAAAATCTTGTACATGTCTACTCAGAAGCAAGCTCTACTGTGGTCTGTGGTACCTGCTTCCAGGAAAGCTTACTTAGGGTTGCAGTTTAACATTGATTGCAAAGGTAACACTCTCTTCTCACTAATAATCTAATTCGCTACTGAATATGATAGGGGCTGCAAGAGAAAGAGGGGTGACATTGTTATAAAGTCAGAGTTACCCTTCGTTCCCCATCTTCTCTTCATTTTACTCGAAAGAAAGCACTATGTTCAGTGCTTCAAAGTTACCGTGCTTGAGATTTCAGCCAGACGCGTTCACTGGAAAGGGAGTGTTTTATTATGCGTTTTTACTCGGAAGTAATTGCCACAGAGCTAAAATATGCACAGGTGGGGGTTGCCCTATTCCCTAGACAGCGCACCTTACATGGACAGCTAAAACACGGAACTGTCTGAAGAGAATTCACACCAATAAATTTCCCCTTTGGGTGCTCTGAAGGGATAGCTGCTGCGAAGCCAGCGGAACACCCCCCCCCCCGCTTTCTATGAATAATCGTCTGTATCCAAATCAAATCAAGATTCATGGCGTTGCAGCAAGTGAGAATTCCCCTGCCGGCCGATCCCCAATTAGGACATCCGCCCAATGAGCGAATGGCTTTGCGGGGGTGCGTCGCATCTTCTCCCCCCCCCCCCACCTCCGCCGGATGATCCTTTTGTAATCCCATCCTCGGCGGGGCTGCGCGCCCTCCCCCTCCCCCCGAGGGGCGGGAATTAGGACCCCGGGGAGTATAAAGTCAGCTCAAAGGAAGCGAGCGGAGATTCCTAAACTCCCCCGCAAGGCTCGAAGGACCCTTATCTCCTGGGAATTTGCACACACACTCTACTTGGGGGCTTTGAAAAATAAAAATAAAAAACCAAGACCGAGTTGGATCCGAACCCGTGACCTTTCCAGCTGCTATAAAATATTCTCGCCGTCGCAAATATGCTAACGTTATGCGCGGACGGATCCTGCCGTCTAGTTACAGTGATAGTGCTCGCTCTCTCTTTCTTTGGCTGCGCCGACGCCGCGGAGAACTCCGCTTCTATCTCCAACGCCATCATTAAGAGCTCGGCGGCGGCCGGATTTCCAGTCACCCCGGCGCCGTCGGTGTACGACGGAAGCAACACGCATCACCCCATCGATCCGCACCAGGTATGTGTTTGGGGTGCGCGCGAGAGGGAGAGGCGGGGTGGGGATCACCGTCTACCCACGGGGCTCCTGGGAGCCTTCTCCTTTCCGCTGGCGCTTCCTCACTTGGCTTTTCCTCGCCTGCAGGGCTATCCGTGCATCGGGGACGACGACTGCAGAGCGGGAGAGTATTGCGCCACCCCTGCCCTGCCGGGCTACCCGGCGGCACAGATCTGCCTTGCCTGCCGCAGGCGCCGCAAGCGCTGCCATCGCGACTCCATGTGCTGCCCGGGCACTTATTGCAGTAACGGTGAGTGTTGCTTGGCTTTAGTTGTTTGCCTGGGGCTGGACCTGTCGACAAGACCGGCATAAAGGGGTGGGAGGCAAGGTGCTCTAGTGCTGGAGGTAGAAAAAAAATAGCGAAATAAAATGATGTGGGTGTTTAAAGAACACACTCCCAAAACCTGCCCATCTGGCTGTGGGTGTGTTGGAGCTGGAAGTAATGGAAAGTCTTATTGGCTTTTTGGCCAGCATCCTACCTGTCAATGGAGTGGGGGGGGGGGAGAGAAATTTGGCTGTCAATGTGCAATTGCTAGAGCACTTACCTAGGAGTAAGCACTGTTGAATCTAGAGAGACTGACTTCTAAATTAAATGCAAGATGTGCTTATGGTGAATGTTTGGGTTTAATCTTGCCAGAGAGCCCTTGGGATGCTCTCTCAAAAGTTGATGGTATAGTGAGGCACTGTTACTTACACAGGCTGACTGCCAGGATTTCAGAACGGATGATAAAACAGCAATAAATGACATTGCATTAGCTAGAGTCACTATTGCTTCATCTAGACTGGCATTGTCTACCCTGAGTGGTAGTGGCTGCCCAGTGTTGGACAAGAAGAGGGCTTTTCCATCACCAGCTACCTAATCTTCTTAAATGGAGATGTGGGAGATTGAACCAGAGACCTTCTGCATGCCTGACATGTGTTCTGAGTTATGATCCCTCCCTGAAGTTGGCTCCAGAATAGATTGTGCTGTCTCCAGGCTAAGCATTTGAAGAATACAGAGGAGGAAGCCCATTCCAGTGCTTAGGCTTCTTTTTGTTTCTGGTGGTGTTTCAGGTTTTCAGTAACACCTGAAGGAGGACTCCAACAGTAGGAGAAAGAACTAGGTAAATTACCCAAAACAGCTGGGTTACTGGGCACTAGCACTGAGGTCCTGAACAGGTTATAGGCTTCAGGGATAAAAGGCACACAACTTCGTATTAGTATTTCACTGTGTAAGTGTGTTTTAAAAACTGAGCACCAAGATTTTCTCCAGCATCTGAGGCAGTCTACCCAGGAACAACAAAGCAGATGATTGAAATGGTTTTCCATAGCTATCAGCTTGTTTTCACTGAGTTTTGGTTTTTGTTGGTTTTTATCAGGGAGCTGTGTACCAGTGGAATATGATAAATTCCATCCTGGGGAGATTGAGGAGACTATCATAGAGAATTCAGACCATGGCACTTTGGACCTTCACCCCAAAAGGACCACAATTTCATCCCAATTTCACTATGCAAAAGGTAAGGGTGTTAGCAGCTATACAGGCTGGGGTGGGGTGGCAAAGAAGGCAAATATGGCACGTTTAAGGTTTTTCAAAGTCTTGGAACATTGTAGATCTTGACTGATAATAGGTGCGTTGGGAGTGATTGTCCCACTGCATGCTGCAACTCATGTGTTGTAGAGACTGCTGTTTTGACCACTGCAGTGGTGTTTTAAAAATCTGATAGCTTTATGCCAGTCCCTATACAGGCATTTAGTCCCTTCCAGGATTCTCTTAAAATTGATGCCTTCCGCTGTGAAGGCTTTCTTTCGAAACCTCAAATGGTGACATTCTCAATAACTATGTACACATTTCTAGCACTTGGGTGGCCAATATTTTGAGCATGTTTTCCCCACAAAGTTTTCCTTGCAACGGATGGTACTTATATAGTGGGACATACATGTCAACAACTGTTAGCAGCAACCCAAAGACATGCTCTCAGAACTGGGCAACATCCTTTGTCAACACATGGCTTGTTCGGTTCAATGGCTTGTAAATTCCTGTTTACGGGGAACACTTTTACACAATGGATCTGCTAAGGAACTCTTAATATTGTCAAATTGTGTTAGAGGGTTCTATGGCACATACTCAGCTTGTGTGGCACTGGCCTCTGGCCTTCCTATGCTCCTGCATAAACACACATGCACCTGTGGTATGTGCAAAGCATGTGCGAGTTATGGTGAAATTTTCAGGGAAGCACTTTGAAAACCGTTGGTTCAGTGTCTTATCGCTTTCACTGCAGTTGCTTAAGGAGAAAACAGGACTAGGGATAAACAAGTATCGCTCTGTTCTCAATTACCCTTTCCTTTATTTCCTCAGGTGAAGAAGGTGACTCATGCCTCCGCTCCTCAGATTGT
The DNA here is from genome assembly GCF_964188305.1 of Podarcis bocagei. NCBI lineage: Eukaryota > Metazoa > Chordata > Lepidosauria > Squamata > Lacertidae > Podarcis > Podarcis bocagei. Next base: position 69,690,394 of record NC_138128.1, read on the forward strand.
ATGGAAGGACTGTGCTGTGCCCGTCATTTCTGGTCCAAGATTTGCAAACCGGTTCTCAAGGAAGGCCAAGTGTGCACAAAACACCGCAAGAAAGGTGCTCATGGTTTGGAGATCTTCCAGAGATGCAGCTGTGGGGATGGATTGACTTGTCGGATACAAAGAGACCACACAATCAGCAACTCACCCAGACTACATACTTGCCAGAGGCATTAACAGTTGCATTTTTATTACTAAACCTGATGGACTTAAAAGAGACTGAGGTGTGGGATACTCTTGTTCCGGAAAAATCACCTCCAAGGACTGACATGTTTTAGAGTTTACACTAAAGTACTCCAGCATCTTGCCCCCTCAAAACTGGAGGATGAAGCATGTTTCTTTAGGGAACTATTTTTAAAAGTGACTAATTACAGTAAATTACTGTGTCTGTAAATTCTTGGGTGTGGCACTTAACTGTACATGATGGGAGATTTTAATTTTTCCTGAAGTGCTGCATGATCTTGTCTATTGTGACATGTGTTGTACACACTGGTTTTATTTTATTGAGCCTATTGTTTTGACAAGTGAAATAAATTTCTTTTAATTATCTGTTGGGTGGGGATTCTGTTAGTTGGAATAATTATGACCATCCTTTGTGAATCTTTTTGTACAGTAATATCTGATCACATACTGTCTCCGTGAGTGCAGAAGCACCAACCTAAGAATTATAGGGAGGGATTATACTTGCAAGTTAGAAAAGGTTTGAAACACCTGACACTCTTCAGTTTTGATCAAACACTGGGGAAGAGTTTCAGATCTCTAATTGTAGGTGTGCTAGGCTGTAACTCTGGTAACTGTTTCCCCATCACTTCAGCCCATTCTGTGGGTTGCAGATTTATACTGCTGGGTTTCTACAGTAAGTCTAGAGAATACCTAGCATGAAATATTACTCTTCCTCTCTCCTGGCAATTTCAGGGGTGGGTTCAATAGCAGTACAAGTAAAAGGGTTGCAGCAAATTGTCATTTAGATAAATTTTCTATCTCTGCTAAACTAACTGGGCTCTGAACGCGTTGTGTGTGCAAGTATTGCACCATTATGCTTGACAACCCTCAAAATTAAAAGGTAATCCACCCACAGTAATCTTCATTCAGAACTTTGTTTATAAAGTATGCTTTCTCCAGTGAATAGACATCTAGTGTGTGTTCTGTTTGTAATTCTAAGAACACATGTTTCATTGATATTTTAAGGTGGCTAACAATAAAATATGCAGCTACCCCAAGCAAGCTTGAGGTGCATTCATCTGCATCTCAAATTGAACTACTTTGGAAATTCAAGCAAGAGCTGAAATGCCTTCATACAGGTCTTGCTGAAGCCTCCCATGATCTCATTGTTGAGGGGAGGATGGCTGGGACTTGAGGGTGGTCTTGTGAGTACTTTTGAGTTCTTTACTCCATTGCATTCCCTTCCAGCTCATCATTCAAGAGACAAAACCTAGGGAACACCAATTCTCCTTGATAGCAATACTTTTGCTTTAGGGTTGTGGATTAATTTTAATGGGATAATACGTTGTTATTGCATGATGGGGCTGTTGAAGATGGAGCTTTCTGATTACAGGAATGCTCCATCATTGACAGAAGGTGGTCTTAATAAATGCCAACTCCAGGAGAAAGCATTCAGATAGGGCTGCTTGTCATTTCTATTTAGTTTCCTCTCCCAGATGGATTTGGTCACTCTTCCCTTCCCCCTGCACTTTTTTTTAAAGCTAATCATTTGGCTGTGAGGCCTTTTCATCAGTATACATTCTCTTGGCATGGTGAATCAGCACTTCTTAAAGGCTAAGGCACACAATCCCCCATAGATCATTATCAGCTGCATTCTTTATTCAGGCAAGGTCAGCTATTGCTTCATTATTTGTATGTTTCTCCAGTGCCATCTTAAGCTTCAGTAAATTGGCCTGAGGGGCTTTGCTGCAAAGACATCAGGGTGGTTTCAAAGCAAAGGAAATGTGATTGCTGTGACACTGCCTTGTGGAGGGGTGGCCTGAACTGATGAGGAAGGATTAATTTCCCCCCTCCCTCTGCCAGCTTTTATCTGCCACAAGAAGATGCAGCTCTCCTCCCAGTGATCATCTGTGGCTAGGGTCTCAGGAAGACACAACAGAGGAGAGGAAACAGGAAACCGCTTGCTGCAGAATGAAGAAAACACCATTTGCAGGGAAGTGACAGGCAGCTCCTTAGAGGGAGAAAAGCTATTAAGTGTTCCCTTTTCAAACCACATCCTCCTTCCCCCTTCCCAGCCCTGCTGCCGCTTACAATGCCCCAGATCAAATTCACCTGTGCAGCCTTGGGAGACATAAGGCCAGAACAGAGGAGGAAAACTCAACCCTGGAAAATGACCTGAATGAGGAAAGGCAGAATGCTGCATCTATAAGAACTCCTGCATTAATCACCATCATAAAGAGAGCTCAGTTGAATGGGCACAGAGGCAGAAGCAGTGAAATATTGTTTCCCAAAGGCACATGCTGCAGACAAAGTCTTCCACCTGCATCCATGCAGCATCTTTTAATTTTTCATTTTGGGAAGTAGTGTGTTGAGGATTCCAACCTAAACACGTTATTTAATGGCAATAATGTAGTGGACCGATGCAGTCTTCAGTACAATCCCTTTGCCTGGCATTCAGATGATACATCTGAGCACACAGCATAGAGACTGTGGGACCTTTGTGAGATGAAGGAATTTTATCCTACTCATGTTCACAAGTCCCACTGAGCTCAATTAAAATTTACCTACTGCAATCTAAGCCTGAGCAGCTTTAGGCATGACTAAGGCTATTGAAAGCAATGTGTTTAAATACATCTGATTCTTCATGAGCCTGGGCTGTTTATATAAAGAGTTGCTCATTTGAGAAAATACTAGCTTGAGGTTACTTAAACTATCTTCTTAATTTTGATATACATTTTATGGGTATAGTCTGGGGACAAAAAAGGTTCAAGTAAGGGTTTGCAAAATAAAACACTGCTGAGCTTTGCTTCTATGAGAAACTCCAATTTTTTTGGCTTCAACTCCCCTATTTTATCTGCCTATATAAATTGCGCTTGTTATGCAAACCAGATTAGCGCATTGATGTGGGTTATCTCCCAGCTGTGGCTTCTTTTTGAAGGCAGTTTTATGTTTAATAGGGACACCCAGCATAATAGCTCTGCAAACATAATGCAGTGCACACAATGGTACTTCACTTCCTTTGTATCCCATTTCAAACTGTAGCTTATACCTTTGGCTTCCCTTGGGAATATAACAGCACTTTGAGCAAAATTAAACCCCATTTCCATCGAAAGAGAAGCCAATGCACTCAATGTGCGAATGGATGTTGCGGATGAGAGTAAGGAGCTACATGACCGTGAGACTTCTGCTTTCTACATTCATTTCTACTTGGTTCATGTATGAAGGGGACTTGAGAATTTGAAGAGCGCTTAATGATTCCTAGAATTACCTACAAGCACCCAGGAAGGAAAATGCAGTTGCAAAGTGGATAGTATAAAGAGACAGAAATAAAGAAAGGTTTAGCCCTGTGAAGCTGCCATATAGGATGGAAGAGGACTAAAAGATTCAGGCAGGAATAGTTGAAGATTTGAGAGACAAATTAAAAGCTGATGAGACAACAGAGACTGTGGATAAAGGAAGCATCTCAAGATTGTGGAGAGGAGAACAGCAGCCTTCTGCTCACCTGCAACATTGCATGCAAATTCCATAATTCACAACAAACAGTAGCGCAGGAGTGGGGGAGATTTTGGCAAGAAACTGAGTCTCGGGGGCCACAAACTAGATTCTGGATTGGGGCCTATATGTCCCTTGTATATCTTGCCACAAGAAGTGACAAGAAGGAGAGGCTGGACTAACTGAGCATTTAATCTGAGCACCGATACTGGATCTGGAAAGAAATAAGGAGCCGATGGGATGAAAAGCATCAACTCACATGATCACAAAGCTAAAGCGCAAAGATAAAGGTGGTCGTGCGTACAGGACTACTCTACCTTTAAGAGTTCTGTAGAAGAGTGGATTGTCACAGAAATTACACCTACTGAAATCCCATTCTTTGCACAACCATTAAAGGTGTACAAGCCCTGCTACACACACACACACAATTATTTTATTTTATTTTATTTTATTTTATTTTTTATTTTTTGCATCTTGCCACCTAGTATAGGCAGCAGAATTCTTAACAAGAAGTGAAGCTGGAAGAAAAGCCGGCTGGAAAACAAAGCATTACACTAATCCAAATGAGAAGTAATCAAAGCCTGAACCAGTGTCTTCAGCAGGTGATTCCTGTACCTTGTTGGAGCTGCCCATGCTTTTGTATGCTTCAGCAAGTCCCCCACCCACCTTGGCAATGTGCCCGACCCTGAAGTTTTAACAAGCTGAGATCAGAAGCTCCCTGCTTTTATCTTCCCACCTTGAAACGCCTGCTGCGGAGCGCACCTGAAGCAAATGTCTTTCAGTTGTTTCCTATATCACTGTCCTGGATTGTATTAGGTGTTTGATGAATGTGTGTATTTCTCATATGTAAGCAGTGATATTAATATATGATTATACGCTTCCTACATTGCTGAAATAATCACATCTGTCTGAGCAATCTCACCTACTGAATGCTACAAACTGTTCTTCCATTGCAGTGACCTTCGCCATGCTAAGTCCCTGTGAAAACGCATGGAGGCATCTAGATATCTAAACTCAGCTTTGAATAGTTAGATGAGGCCCTGTCTCCACGGCCACTGGACTCTCTGCACCATTAGCAGGGGTGGACTTGGGTAAAATAATGCGCTGAGTTAGGACAAAATTCAGCACCCTCCCTCCTCTTACTTTCCATTCTGTGCATGCTCTCAAGTGCATTTTGTCATAGTTTTGTGCCCTGTCTGCTCAATGACCTGTGGGGGAAGGGAACTGCCCACACTGCCCTAAATCTGGCGTTGACCATTAGACTGAGTGAGCTGACTACCGCAGGCAGCTGATTTGGGGTGTCATGACAAAGAATCAAATTGGAAATTTCTAGATTTATTGTTATTGTATTCTTAATCCCAGAGGGAGGTGCTTTGGGAGTTTTGTGCCTCAGGTGCCACTGTGATAAAATGGTTCAACTCCTAGGTGCAGGGCTGTTTCCAGAGAGTAATGCTGGGTGGCTTCTGCTCTGTCCACAGGATTCCACTTTGTCCCCAATGCTTTTAAATATCTGTATGAAGCTGCTGTGTGCAGTCATCAGAGAATTTGGGAGTCTGGTGTCATCAGTATGCTGGTGATACCTTCCTCTACTGCTCTTTACTATCTTAGCCATATGTGTTGGTGTTGAACCACTGCCTGGAGGCTGCATTGGATTGGAACTGGAGCTAATAAATGGAAACTGAATCCTGACAAGACAGAGACCAGTGCTTCTTGTATCTGAGCTGGATATTTGATCTGTTCTACTGAGAGCTGCACTCCCCCTGAATGAACAGATACTGTAGGTGCTGTTTAGATCAGCTTTGTTACTTGAGCACAACTGACCTCGGTAGCAAGGAGTGCCTATGTACAGCTCTGGCTGGTTTGCATGCATTGCTTGTTCCTGTGATAGCCTGGCTACAGCTTCGTATGCTCTACTGATCTCATGTCTCAACTACTGTAATATGTTTTGCAAAGGGCTACTGAAGAATGCAGTGTTTCGGCTGGGACTTCTATATAATGTCATGCAACATCTGTTCTGCAGGATCTGCAATGCCTGCCTATACATTACTGGACCCAATTTAAGGAGTCAGTGTTAACACACAAAGCACTAAGTAACTTGGGGCCTAGATATTTGGCACAGTCGTGCCTCCCCACCCTTGTTTCAGCTGACCTGGGCCCTGAGATCAACAGGGGGCCCCTTTCCCAGTGTCTCACCAGCAGGTGCAGCTTGCTGTGTAGTGACATGGGGTAGGGCCTCCTCTGTTGTGGCTCCCCAACTGGAATTTCATCCCCCACGGATGGCCACAACATAATTACTGAGTGAATTATTATTCTCCAGAATATATATCTCTGCTTAAAGTGTCCCTTTTCAGATTAGATAGTCAGAGCATAAACAGTATTTCAACTGCAGGCACACCATCAACTAGAAGCAACTTGAACAGACATTCAGGAAATAACCGCATTGAAGGGGTTCTCCCACTCCTTCCAAGGACTTATTTTATGGAAATTCAATTGTGCGCACCATTTCAAAAAAGTCAGGGGTGCCCTGAATTCTGGGTGTGTGCTTACTTTCTAATCATCATGTAACACCTAATATGAATCTTCCCCTACTTTAAAGATAGTTTACCTACAATGTTCTAGAGGGTTTTTGTGTGGGTGTGGTGCCTTTTTAACGTTTATTTTCTTATAGTTGTTCTTAAAAGAGCGCTTTGATAATATGAAGACAGAACATCAAAGTAACCCATAATAATAGCTCTTTGTATTTACACAGTCCCATTAAGGAGAGGATCTCAAAAATGTTTTCTGTTTCTTAAATAACAAATACAATTAGTTGCAAAATATCGTTTCCCCGAGGTCACAGAAGCACCTAATCTGAGGTCACTTACTTTAACTTCACAAAGAATTTCCCCTGGAACAAATGGTTGGCTGCTTTCTGCCACGTCATGCAGTTGCCTTCTGAAACTTTCCCTGTTAGTTATTAAGCACATGGGGCTGCAATCCTGTGCACGCTTACCTGAGAGTAAGCTTAGTTGAACATAGTGGGACTTCTGAGGACTAGAATGGACATAAATCAACGAGTTTCCTCTGTAATGGAGCTTGGTTGAAATAATTTATTGATTCAAATGTGATATTAATGTATAAATCACATTGTGACCATTAAAATTTTTGTTTGGTTGTAAACTAGAACCAGGTGCCTGATCACACAAGGTCAAAAATTTTGTCTCCAATTCTTTGTACATTTATCTGAGACTAAACACGTGGAACTTACTTTTCAAGAAACGTGCATAGGGATGAGACAACAAATGGTCACATTATGATTCAGGCAATGCATTTAAACTCACAGGATTCAGGGGAACTTTTGACCAGTGCAAGGCTCTTACTCTACAAGGCTTTTTCCAACTTAGCATACATTTGTTGTGTGAGGAAAAAAACCTGAAATCTAGACGTATATTTTTCTTAGCGCCAGATTGTTGAGTCTATTGCACAGTACCTCAAGATCCCTACTAGCATAAGGCACTGTAAAAACGCTTACACCCTGCCTTGCAAAAGGTGTACTGGCACAAAACTTTGTACAATCTTATGCCTAAGGTTTGCCTAACTCTCAATATGTTTGCTGGTTTGCAAACACCTTTGCTAACTCATACAGTAGTTTGAAGGCACTACCAGCATGTTAAGCCTGAGAAGATGACTAAGGGGAGACACAATGAGAGTGCTTTTCAAACACATGGACTGTCACAGAGGAGATCTCTGCTGCCCCAGAGGACAGGACTATATTGAATGGGCTCAAGTTACAGGAGTGTAGATTTCAGCTGACCATTACGGGAAACATTCCCATGGTAAGAGCTGCCCAACAATGAAATCAATTACAGTGCTGCCCTGCAAGACGAATGCCTCGCAAGACGAAAAACTCGCTAGACGAAAGGGTTTTGCGGTTTTTGAGCTGCTTTGCAAGATGAATTTCCCTATGGGCTTGCTTCGCAAGACGAAAACGTCTTGCAAGTTTGTTTCCTTTTTCTTAACACCGTTAATACAGTTGCGACTTGACTTCGAGGAGCAACTCATAGAACGCGGTGTGGTAGCCTTTTTTGAGGTTTTTGAAGACTTTAGTGATTTTTGAAGCTTTTCCAAAACTTTTCCGACACTGTGCTTCACAAGACGAAAAATTCACTAGACGAAAAAACTCGCGGAACGAATTAATTTCGTCTTGCGAGGCACCACTGTATCTACAAAGGTGCTCGGCTGTTCCTTCTATCCCTCTCTGGAGTTCTTGAAGCAGAAGATGGAAGAGACCCGATTCCAAGATCATGAAGGTCGGAGTCTAAAATTTTCCTTAATGCACCACTTATTGGAGTCCTAAATTAATAATGGGGAAAGTCTTGCAAGCATGCAGCCCAATCACACGTATGTTTATTCATAAGCCATGGCTATTCTAATCAGTGGGCTTTATTCTAAATTAAATGTGAACAGCCTTTTCAAACAATAACCCCCTTTGTCAGTTTTGATCATTTTAGATTGCTTGTACTTTTATTTTTATAACATTGTTAACTACCTCAGTTGAGGTATGCCCCCAAATGTGGTATATAAATAACCCTGCAAATAAATGCATGAACATGAACGAGACTGCAACATTCATTACATTAGATATGCCCACAATGTTCAATTCAGGATACACAATTCCCCTCTTCAAACAAATACCACCCTCCTGACAATTCTCTTGCCAAGCATGTGTAGTTTTAATTCCATTTTGGCCGCAGAAGGGTACAGAGAATCAGGTTAAACCTTTTTCAAGCTTCCTTGTTTGATCCCACTAAGTAAGTGATATGTACAGATTTTTTTAAATAAAAAAACCACTTACTGAAAAGCAGGGGGGGGGGCGGAACAGGTGATTTGCTTTCTGGTAGAGAAGTTTTAATGATTAAACAAAAGAAAAGAACAAGGTACGCCACCTGCTTAAGCTGTTCACTCCTGTTCTTCTAATTTGGCTACAGGGCTGGGTAACTGAATCTTGATCCCATTTGTGGTTGGGAAATGCATACAGGTGGCCAAATATCCAATTATTTTTAGTTCTAATAAAAACTACTATTGTAAAGAGAGGGGGGGGAGTTGTTTATTAAACCTCATCTTTTTCTTCAACAAAGGGATTACATCCCTGGGCAATTAAAAACAATGCTTTAATTTTGTTTGTTTGTTTATATGTGTTTGATTCTGTTCTCTCTCTCTTTTTTTGCCAATAATTAAAGGTTTTGGAAATAGTATTGAGGGTAGGGAAGTAGGTTAAGGAACATCTGCACTGCCTGTGTTGCTCCATGAACGCAACAGAAAACAGGAGGAGAACCCACTTATTGGCTTATATTTCCAAAAGAAAAACAAACAAACCCCCCAAGTGAATGCCATTCTGGAAACAATGAAGTCACAGAGGGGACCACATCACTCTGCTTTCTCTACACCTCTGTGCACTAACCCATTTATCATAGGAAAATGTACTTTTTAATCTGGAGCTAAGTCATGCCTTGACCTCAACAACCTAGATTGATTCTGCTGCCCACGAGAGTGGATGTGGTTACTCAATACACATCTGCAAACCTTTCTACACCTTTTCTTCCTTGCACATATCCTGGGTGAATGAAAAAGGAAGTGGTGATTGTGATCTTGGTATACACCCACCCACCAGGTCACTAGGCAGGTGTGGATACACACCCTCCATTGTAAGGACAGTTTTAATCTGTTTTCAAAGGGACACACTGTGTAGTAATGCATAATCAATCTACAACGAACTTTTTGGGGTTTGTTTGTTTTTTGGCAATGAAACTAGCTGAAATGCTTTTTAGGAGCAAAAAAATAAATAATGCAACAGATTTTCCTATGCAGGAAAAAAATTACCCACTCTTCATCTGCAATAAAATGTTGTGCATTAGCAACCTAAATTGCTCACTCTAGTTTGGAGTCATTTGGAAGGTGGAATCTGAACAGAGTGAGGTGTGGTGAGGGAAGGTTGTTGCAACTGGCAAGTTTCCTGGGGAAAAGTGGGAAATCTTGCATCGCTTATTCTTGAGTTGAGTTCTTGAGCACACCTAATACACCTAATACAGTGGTACCTCAGGTTACATACTCTTCAGGTTACAGATGCTTCAGGTTACAGACTCCGCTAAACCCAGAAATAGTGCTTCAGGTTAAGAACTTTGCTTCAGGATGAGAACAGAAATCGCATGATGGCAGCGCGGCAGCAGCAGGAGGCCCCATTAGCTAAAGTGGTGCTTCAGGTTAAGAACAGTTTCAGGTTAAGAACTGACCTCCAGATCGAATTAAGTTCTTAACGCAAGGTACCACTGTACAGGGATTGCAATATGGTTGAAATCATGCACAGGGTTATAGAAACAAAACTGAAATTGTGGTTCTGATTTGGGCTGTTTCAATACTCTTTGATTTATAACTTATTTGCAGTTCTGACTTTAGAGGTAATGATAATCAGAAGTTAATTTAAAGCAGGAAGCTGATGCTTCTAATCTGCTCCTAGCAGTCTCACTGGATGGAAGGAGGAAGCACTCATGCCCTATAGGCTCGACCAGGTTCACTGCTGTAATGTTAAACTATGTTACATACCAGCTGGTCCACAAGATATGTTTGGTTTCATATTACTCTGCTTAGGTGGTGAAGCAACTTGAGCTGTTTTATTGTAAATGATTCTGTACATGGATTCAATTAGGCTTGCCATACGTCCGGAAAATACCAGACTTGCCCTTTATTGTGGGGCCTAAATGCCCATGGGGGGGGGATTTTTAGAATTTAAAGCAAACTTTTTGTGTCCAGATTTTAACCTCTTGGAATATGCAACCCTAGATTCAATGGGCCTTTACTTTTGCATCTAAATACACTCCAACATTTCTTAGATGAAAATAGGGAAGTCCTATTCCATAATAACAACAATAATAATTTTATTATTTATACACCACCCATCTGACTGAGTTATCCCAACCACCCTAGGCAGCTTCCAACATATATAAAAACACAATAAAACATTAAAAAACTTCCCTATACAGGGCTGCCTTCAGATGTCTTCTAAAGGTTCTATAGTTACTTGTCTCCTTGGCCCAAGAGAGAGTGGCTGGGGCCTGGTAGACGGAGTATAAATAAAATAAAATAAAATAAAAACAATGGAATAGGATGTCCCTATTTTCATCGGAGTAATGTTGGTAGGTGTGTAGGTGCCCTTGCTTTGAAAGGTAGAGATGCATGTATGCTACAACTAGTTCCGATTTGAATATATGGGAAACAGAAATGCTTAACTTTGGCTTGAACAGGTCTATTTATCTAGATTCTAGAATGTAACATTATTAATAAATTTTGGAAAAAGTATTTTTTGGCCTGCATCCTTTAATAATTTAATATTTAACATCATAGTTTATTGTTATGCACACACACTGTGTCTCTTACGTAGTATCTGCCCCATTGTCCTTTCTAAATTAAAAGCCTGCTTTTGGAAACATCTGAGAATATAAATGTCTGAGTTGCAGCCCAGTATTACATACTGTTTTTAGGCCTCCCCTGGTGAAAATAGCCAATTCTCAATTTATTTTCATATTGTCAACAGACAAAAGAGGCAGAGGAAAAGTAATTATGAAAACCATATAATTCTATTCTAAACAAATATTGGTTGCTGTCCTACCTTCAGGTGTTTAAATACTACTGTTGCACAATTTCCACTCCAATTTCTAAGCAGTGTGAGATTCCAGGGTTTTAAGGCATGTTTACCCATGTTGCCTTTTGGGAATGAGACACAGCAGAGACTGTGGTGTCTTTATTATATGTGGTTGACCTAAACATATATACAGCTTAGGGTCTTGTTTCTTCCACAGACACAGCTTAGGATTCAAAAAGACACCAGCTATTATACAGTGGTACCTTGGGTTAAGTACTTGATTCGTTCCGGAGGTCCGTTCTTAACCTGAAACTGTTCTTAACCTGAAGCACCACTTTAGCTAATGGGGCCTCCTGCTGCTGCTGCGCTGCCGGAGCACGATTTCTGTTCTCATCCTGAAGCAAAGTTCTTACCCTGAAGCACTATTTCTGGGTTAGCGGAGTCTGTAACCTGAAGCATATGTAACCTGAAGCATATGTAACCTGAGGTACCACTGTATACTGACACTCTCTCCACCTTGCTGACTTTAACAGCCTGCAACCTCCCCCCCCTCCCAGGTCACATCCAACCAACTTTACTTCAAACTCTGCCTTTGTTTTCTCACTAACTATCTTAGAGCTGGAGGACGGGTCCCACCTACTAACCTCTGGCATAGAGCTCCTCTCCAGAGCTATCTTAATGGCTCATTTTTCAGGCAATTACCTCATCAGGAGACTGGCCTGATATTTTAACCCCTGCAGTATCCAGGGGTTCAGAAGGCTTGATTAAATTCCAACACCTACTAGACCCAGGAATTCAGGGTCTCTAGCACCCACAAACTCACAACACTACTTAAGTCAATAGGAGTCAATGTTACTAGTTACAGGATTTGTTGCTCTGTGGGGAAAAGTTGACAATGAAAACTCTTTGAAAACCATATACATTTACAGGTACTTATTATGAACAGTTAATATCTTTCTCTGTGAATGTTTGGGAGTGGGAGCATGAGCATATGGAATTATACCAGAGTTTTGCTTCCTGAGGCGCTAAGGTATGTTAAGGACTACAGTGGTACCTTGGGTTACAGACGCTTCAGGTTACAGAGGCTTCAGGTTACAGAAGACTCTGCTAACCCAGAAATAGTACCTCGGGTTAAGAACTTTGCTTCAGGATGAGAACAGAAATCGCGCAGCGGCAGCGCAGTAAACCTTACTTTGTCTAAAAATGCAAGCTAAGGTTCTCAGGATTCTGTAAAAGTTAACATAGTTATCCACTGCACATGGCACAGTAGTTTTCTAAGTCTTCTGCATTTGCTCACTACAGTGGTACCTCGGGTTACAGACACTTCAGGTTATAGACCTGTTTAGGGAAGTTTTTAAGATTTAATGCTGTATTGTTTTTAACATTTGATTGGAAGCAGCCCAGAGTGGCTGGGGAGACTTAGACAGATGGGCAGGGTATAAATAAATTATTATTATTATTATTATTATTATTATTATTATTATTATTATTATTATTATATTAGACGCTTCAGGTTACAGACTCTGCTAAAGCAGGAATAGTACCTTGGGTTAAGAACTTTGCTTCAGGATGAAAACAGAAATCGTGTGGCAGCAGCGGGAGGCCCCATTAGCTAAAGTGCTACCTCAGGTAAGAACAGTTTCAGGTTAAGAACGGACCTCCAGAACAAATTCAGTTCTTAACCCGAGGTACCACTGTACTGCAGATTTATAAGAACCTATTGGATATTTGTCTTGAAGGGCAAGCTGGAGAAACAGTGAAGCAAGGAGCAGGTTGGCTGACAAGTAATGAATGGAACTAAAGTATTACTGCTGGAGACAGCAGCTGTCTGGTTTCTAAGAGACGGAGTGCATTAGCTGCATGGAGGGCATGATTTCTGTAAACCTAATTTAGTTTTCTTTTATGAGAGGATGAGACCTGAGGCTGTAGAAATGTGGAGGGATTCAAGAGGAAATGAAATTTCAGGTCTGACAGGTTATGTGTGTGCGAGAATGATGAGTCAAAGAGTTTGTTGTGTCTGGAGATGAAAGATAACCTGATGATATGTACAGAGCAGAAAGTACTATTTAACTAAGGATGCTGTGTTGCTCATCATGGAGAAGGATGCCCTACTTGGACAACTCAGAAAGCTGCTTTGCTATATTGCTATCCCACAAGGACCATGCTGTTAGAAGACATTTATTATAATTTTGATGTAGTGTTTTCTTTTTAACCTATTCTATTACTTAAAAAAAACCCCTCTCTTTGCGCCATAGCATGCACTCTCTGCATTGCTACAAATCATGCCAAATCTATTAATACCCCCCACTTTTGCTTCTCTATTGCACAGCACTGTACATAGATTCCTCTGCTTAACCCCTCAGTAAACATATTGTCCCTCCCTGACCTGACACAGGTCTGAACCCCATCTCCATTAATGTAACAGGGACTGCAGTGCAAAAGGAATGTTAGAAACCAGGACATAAGTGCTAGCATTATAACCAGTAAAATGAATGCAACAAACCCCATATCTGAATGCAGCCATAGAATCATGCACTTGGAAAGGACTGCCAAGGGAATCTAGTTCAGATCCCAACAAACACAGGAAACTCTCTACGATCACAAAACAAAACAGATTCTCACTTAGAGGTAAAACGAAAACATTGCCATTTATTATCAGAGAATCACAGAGTTGGAAGGGACTCTGGGAATAATTTAGTCCAACTACCTGCAATGTAGGAATTTGCAGCTGTTCATTATGGGGATCAAACCTGCAACCTTGTCAGTATCATGCTCTAGCATAACCTTGGCATTTTCTGGCTATTATTATTACAACACATAACATGCTTACATGCAGGCAAGCTGTAAAATAAAGCTTGGTTCAAGATGTCATTATGTAGCATTTACTGTTGGTTTAAATAGATGTTACATAAAACATTTATGGTTTTATTCTTGCTTTACGGAGATAGCTAGGTATTTCCTCTAGCTCCTTTCCCTTTACAATAACTTGAGACAAGTGCCCTTCCTAACTTCACCCTCTATTAATTAGCAGGCTTGTTAAGAGAGTTTTACCTGAAATGTTCCCTCTGGGTGAGTGTTAGGTTCCTTTCTAGCTTTACAAAGGGCCTCATCAGAAGTCTTCAATCAAGACAGCTTCCCTCTGCAGTCACTATGACCTAGAGATAGAAGAGAAATTGGATTCCATTCATATTTAAAGACAAACCAACTTGATTCAATAGGTGAACCAGAACATAGACATCATTTGAAATTCCCACTTTTCTCAATTTCTGCAGTCAAGCAAGCTAAGGAATTTATTCAAAAGTGCTTATACAGTACTAGGGTAAGCATAAAAATGCATGCATTAGTGAAAATAGCATACAAAAACCACATTTTTGGTAATATTGCTGGTTTTAAAAAAGCCTATTAGGCAAAAGTTGCATACAAAAATGTGCATAAAGTATTGTATCAGGAGAAATGCACACTAAACTGCTGATGATTTTCATTTTAAAAACGCAAACTGATGTGGAAGGATGCAGAACTGAATTTAAGATTATAAATATTATAAATACTGAAAGAAACCAAAATGCACAGATTTGCCCATCCCTACCCTGTCCTCAGCTCTTCCAAAGTCTGATGCTCAAATCACTCACTATGCTCTTGGAAGCCTTCTCAGCTCTCACCTCAAGTAATTTCAGATTCCAGGTGGGCTTCCTCAGCTGCTCCTACTTCAATCTCTCTCTTTCTCTCAGATATTTTTTTTTTGGCTTTCAGAGTTTGTTCTTGAGTCCTGGGCTGAAGCTGTTTACAGTACACCAAAGACTGTCCAACTAACTTACTTCAAACAGTGCTGGACCTGACCTTAAATTCCTTTCAGTCAGGACTATCAAGCCAATCCATTTGTTCCTGTTGGAATTCAAAACTTTCATTGGCCTATAATTACGGACCAATAGATTTGAATGGAATGTCCACCAAATGACCAGCCATCAGCTGTCCACATTTGGATGCTACTGCTTGGTATATATATAAAAATCAAAACACAGAATGTACTCTGCCATCTTCTTAGCAACAGGGATCAACTTTGACAGTTTAACTGTCACTTGGCCCACTGCTGGCGGACCTTGTATATTTCGGCTCTAGTCAATGTAAAATACATGTTTATTCTTCTTACAGTTAACTATTTACATTCTGATCAGCATTTAAAGTATTAAAACATTCTTACAATAAAACACTTCTCAGAATATGGTTTTATACAGAGGAGAACGCTATATCTGGAAGAATGACGGCCTTCGCAATTTGTACTACAAATATTTCAAATAAGACATCTCCCTGCCAACAGAAACAGGAACCAGAAAATATGGCCAAAGCCTGATAATTTGTAGAAAACACAAAAACGTGATTTTTAAATTGATAGAGTTCACAATTTTTAAATTGTGAGTTCTTAGGGGTGGCACACCAAAAACCAGGTAAAGTTGGTCCAAAGTTGCATTTCAGTCCACCATCTTGCATCAACATGGTACCCAGCTTCCATGAAGACCACCAGCCTTATTTTGGAAGCACTCATGCTGCATTTGGCAATGATATTTTGAGAGGTGGCTGAACCTATGCCAAAATATGGGCAAAGTCATGCCTAAACCATGTTTTGTACTGCCATCTTGATTCAAATTACAGCCAACAGTTCAACATTGACAAAAATTCCCACTACAATTCAGGAACCCTTGTGCCAAGTTTGGTGATGATATTTCAGGATGTGGCCATCCTGTAGTTTTTAACCAGTGTCCCCTCCCTTCTCTGATGCCTTCTTGTGTCTCTGACTCCCAGCGGCTTGCACAGCTGTTTGTTGCATCAGCCCTGGCTACAAGCTCCCCAGGCGAATGGTGCCTCTGTGGCTGGCTGGGGGGTGCTTCCCAGGCCCCAGTGAGGCAGTGTGAGGAGGCACCTCTCTTTGGGGCAGCTCAGAGACCAGGGCATCAGCTGCGGCTGTCCAGAGGACTCCTCAGGAGAGAAGAGAGGAGAGGAGGCTGAGGGAACACTGTGCAAGGGGGAGTGTTCGAAAAGGGGTGAGAGGCTGCCACCTCTGCAGGCAAGGGGTGACATAACTGGGCTCCTGAGCCCCACAGGGGTGCTACAGTAAGAATGTAGTTGGTCAAGAGCCGTTGACTAGAAAAGGTTGAAAACCTCTGATGTAGAGAACAGACAGACAGACAATCAAGCCACTGTTCAGAATATATAGTAGACACACACCTGCATGATGTGCCCCTAAACTTGCACAACAGAGAGTTCAGTTTATCTTCTGGGTTTCTCTGCTTTGAATCCACTCAGCATCTTTCTCTACATATTACCTTGAAAAAGCACTTCATAGCTACCTTCACTGAGCCATCCATTCTTCTTGGGTCTTTTCCACATGTTTCTGCTGAAAGCAGTTTGCCACAGTTGGCTGTTTCTCCCCCATAGAGATATACGTTGCACTTAAATAAACATGATTATACCCTATGCGAAACTACAGTTTTCTCCAAATGGTAAAAATAAAGCAGCCAAAGTTTAAATTAGATTGTGGGTTGCCCAACAATTTAACTTCCAATTGGCTTGTGGTTCTTCTCCTTAGCAAGGAGATTTATGGCCCTTGAACTGGTGTTGGGGGGGAATCTTTCTAAGAAGGACTGACTCTGAAGGTCTGACTCTGACATGCCTGAAAGGGAGACGGAGCTGGATGGATCATCCATAATACTAATCTGGGTGTGTGTGTGTATGTGTCAGTCAGTCAGTACATAGTGTCAGTCAGAACAATGTATTATTTGTGCAGGTAAGATACTGGAAACATATTTAAAGATCCAATCCTATGCATACTTTTCTAGGAGTTAAGTCTGAATAAACACAGTGGGACTTGCTCCTGAGTAAGCATGCATTGGGCTGGGCCATCACAGAGCAATCTTGAAGCAGCTTGTAGGATGAAGGGAGTGGTGGAGCTACCACTGTATTCACATCCTTGCCAACTCCTGCTGTTCGGGGTGGAAGGTGGTGGCATGTTTTTCTCGTTGCCCCAGCACAACAGAGGAACTGTAGATGCTTTGGATCCAGGCAGGCACAGGCAACCTCAGCCCGCCAGATGTTTGGGGACTACAATTCCCATCATCCCTGACCACTAGTCCTGTTAGCTAAGGATCATGGGAGTTGCAGTCCCAAAACATCTGGTGGGCCGAGGTTGCCTATGCCTGATCCAGGGGGTCCATGGCCAGTCAAGATCCACCCTGCCCCCTTTTAGGTGCCTTCTGCCCACTCCCACTCCCAGGAACCTTTTACTCATGGACCAATGGTCTGACACAATACAAGGCAGCTTCCTATGTTCCTAAACATTGACTCCTCTAGCCCAATATTGTCTATTGAACTGTGGCTGTCAGTGACTCTCCAGAGTCTCAAGCGGGTCTTTCACAACACCTGCTATTTGACCCTTTTAACAGGATATGCCAAGGACTGAACCAGGGATCTTCCGCATGTGAAAAGCATTGCTCTGCTGATAAGCTATGGTTCTTTCCTTGGAAGGATATGCCAGCACTAAAGGGCAAGCCTTCTTTTTAAATGAAGCAGCAGCAAACACAAGTAAGGCCACCCCTTTGCAAAAGCACTTGCCCTCCCTACCCATCACATGAGGATTACATTTCGCTCCCCTATAGCACTGACGATAAAAACTAGTTGTAATTTTTTTTAAAAAAAACAAAAACTTAAAAAGATAATAATTTAGAGATCTCCTTGTCACATTACATATTTATGTGTGCCATGAAGATGATGAAGTATGGCTAACCCTTTGCATGCCTGCTGATATTGCTGTCAAAATTGATCCCCCTCAAGCTATTTTTTTTTGCTCTGAAGGGAAAAGGGAAACAGATTTATGTATAACGCACTGGTAGTCTTGTCAGGCAGCTGTGACTGATGTGTGCTCAGTCGGGAACTCTGCTTGTCTGCATCTCCGTAATGTGCCACTTGGCCCACAGTAATTATTCCTTTTCCCCCAACCCAGCCCCACTATATTCAGAAAAGATCAGCAGCATCAATTCTTGTGGATCATGCCATTCAGCTAGAATGGGGGATGCTGTGACCTGCAGCACTAATTTGGTGTCAGCTGTAGAAGTAGCTAAACAACAGGAACAGGAAATAAGTACCCAAGGCTTGCCAGCTGCCAGCCAAATTCCAACCTGCTTAAATGACTTTCTAGTCCAACTTGCTAAAAACTGTGATCTTGAGTTAAAGATAGCACATTGCAAATAACATAGGGCAAAGGTTGGTTTGAACTGAATGGACCCTTAGTTTTAGTTTACCAAACTTGGAATAGCCACATAAGTCTTGTTTATTTATGGCTTGACAGTACAAAATACTGGGCATCTACTCTAAGGTGCCAAGCACCCTCAATTTTCTAAGCACAAAGAGAGACCAGAAGACCCTTGATAGCAGGTTGCTTGTCTGTTTGGCATGCACAGTATATTTAGGGATATGCTGAAATGAGAGACTGTGGACAAAATAAGGACTTAGCATCTCTCCTTTAAACTGAACAAATGCACTACTGGCAGGCTGGATTCTGGGTTAGGCCCAAAGCCTAACCAGAATTCAGTGTCCACTAAACTTCTAGAAATTAATGTTTGTAGACCAACCTTCGTTAATGTCCCAATGCTTTCTCTACTACGTTAGTATTAGTCATGTTCCACTGATGCAAACTGGAAGTGTTAAGTGTCCAAGTGTTCCATTAATGTTGGTACACCAAAGACATGACTTGATGATTCTTCCTGGTGTCCAGCCTGTTATGCTTGCTTTTGACAGACCCTGCTCCATCAATGTGGGCTGCTCCATAAGTGTGAATGGGGCATTGTCCCACCAACCTCAGCCTATTCTCAACCAGCCCTCCCCATCCTTTTTACTTATGCGTCCAGATGTCAGGGACTGGGCAGAAGAGGAGGGCACTGGAGGGGATGTGTGATGTCAAGAAGGAGACCACCTCCCCATCCTGACCCTTCCAGGGAGACAGTGTAGATTTACAACAGTGGTTTGTGGGAGGTCACAGCTCTGCTGTGCCTCTCCCAACCGTGGCTCCTATGTCTGCTCTTGAGAGCGGCAGAGGCGGCGGTGGATGGACCAGCGGCCCCAAAAGGAGCCCTTTTGGGCTGCTCCTTCCTCCTCCTTCACCTTTGCCACTGTTGGCGGTGGAGGAACGAACAGCCCAAAAGCAGCCCTTTTAGGCTGCTTGTTGTTCCTCTGCCACTGCCGCCACCACCAGGTTTGTGGTGTGGTGAATCGACCTATACTCGAGTCAATACGTTTTCTGTGTTAAAATTAGGTGCCTCGGCTTATATTCCGGTCGGCTTATACTCGAGTATATACGGTAGATCCTGACATCCATTAATTTCTTGGGTTTAGGGGGTTCTTCCATCCTCATCTTGTAACAGTATAGCTCCCTAAATAGAAGTGATTTCAGTGAGTAGGTCCTGTGAAACTTCCAGCACTAGGTATTTTCATCTGTTTCTTCCTTGGGATGCTTCAATGAATTTAAGCCCTGGGTAGCCTATTTATTAATTGAACCTGAAGCTTCATTTATTAAAAAAAATAAATTAAATTAAAATTTAAAACATCTCACTGCTTGGCTTTAATGAGCACTTTTGTTGGAAACGAATATGTCCCTCCTGTAAAGTTAAACGGACTGAGTTGGACTGCTCAAAATTAAAATGATTTGAAAAGCTAATCTTCTCAATTCCCAAAGCAAGTCATTAGCTGCTTTCATATCACTTAATTTTGCTAATAGAGCGGAATGTAATGTTCTTCACTGCCAAGAAAGAACACTTAACTTTAGGGGGAAAGCATATTGTTCTCATTAATGAAAGAAGAAAATAAATTAACAAAAAAGTTTATTTTTATGGCAATTAAGTCTTCTATAGAATCAGCATAAAATCCAGTTTTAATAATTAACCTTATATCTGGAGCAGAAAACCAAGGCAAGAGAATGGTTGCTTGACCGCATACAAGTAAACCTTTCTTTCAGCTGTGATGCTCTAGGAATTGATGAAGGCAAAGTTTACAGCAGGGATGAGTCATCTCAGTCCTGGGGTGGGGAGCAAATGCAGATGTCTAGGCCTCTTTGTTTGGCCTTCAGATTGTTCTCATGCACACCCTGCTCCACCCCTGATTCACATCCTTATTGAGTGTTTTTGTCTGGCTGGAATGTATCCTGGAACTCTGATACAGCCTCTTACCTATCTGGAAGGAGAGGGATGGTTGGATGAGTGTGTGCAGAAGGTAACCTATTGTGCAAAGGTACAATGTACCTTAATTGCTCTGCAAATCCCGCCCTCTAGCTCTACCCACCACTGCAGAGGCATAGCTTGGAGGGATGGTGGGCGGGACACACTAGGTGCCACACCATGGGGGGACGGCACTTACCATGGGGCCTGCAGCACACCTGAGCCATGCGTCTCTCCTGGGAGTGATGCGGTAGCTCTGGCACCTGCAGGCTCCACACTGCCCAAAATGGCAGTGTGGGGCTTGCATTTGCCCACCACCTCCCCCTCAGCTGTAGGGCGGCTAAGGGGGAGGCGACAGGTGGACTGCATGAAAGCTCCGTGCTGCCCAAAACAGCAGCGTGGGGCTTGGCTTGCATGCGCCCGCCGCCTCCCTCCCAGCCACCCTACCGCTGAGAGGGAGGCGGTGAGCGGACTCCTTGGAGGCTCCACTGGGTGCCCTGCCCCAGCTCGCCCCGTGCCATGGACAGCTCACCCCACCCCTGGGGTCAGGGCATATGTGCTGCCCCAAGCACCCTTGCTGCTAGCTACACCATTGCATCATTGGCATGGGTTTCTCAGATGGGAATGCAGCCCTTGGATTGTAAAAGGTTCCCCCACCCCTGGTTTAGAGAGAGAGAGGGCTTCCATGAGGCAGGAAGAGACCATTGCCTCAGGTGGGGGTGGATGAGCACCCTCATCCCAGCAGAGTTTCTTTCCACTCACAGCCCTTGGATGTGGGATGAGGAAGCACAATCCCTAGTTGAACCGTTTGACTTTTTCCTCTAATGCAAGTTCGGCCCTGGATGAGACCAAGCAAAATGCTTTCATTCATATTAATAGTGCAGCTGGGTTATTGGATCTTTTAAAATTGTAATTAGTCTAATATATTTGTAATGGTAACTCTCTAAGCACTTATTAACCTCTTTATGGTGAACACATGTGGGCAAGGAAGGAAGAAATGTATAAAAAAATCTTGCATAAAGTAGGAAAAGATAAAGGAAATAGGCCTTCTACTCTCAAATTATCGATCCACTCATTACAAATGATCATGTATGAACAAACACAGAACAGGAAGAGATGTTGCAAGACCCAGGTGGGCAGATGCAAACAGATATGAGATCATAGTATCGGTTTCCTACTCATGCAACTCCCTACACAATTATGTAGCTTTCTACAAGTTGTTATGCTCTGGATCTAGTCAAGTCTTCAATATGCTCCTGGGAGGCTCATAAACAGAGCATGATGTAATAGCAGTAGAGAAGATCCTCTGATCCTATAGATATGGGAAGTGTTCTAGTAACAGGTAAATGCATCTGCGTCCTGCTGAAATTTGAAGAACCATGGTTCATTAATGAGTGGCTTTTGAAAACTAATGAAAGCCTGATCAATTGTTTACAATGGAAGTTTAAAGCTAATTGTTTTCCTCTCCTTGTCTGAAGTTATACATGCAAGAATCCAAGTCGTTAGTATGAATTACAATGTTTCTAGCAGTGCATATTGTTCCACATTATCTTGTGTCTCGTTGCACCAGTACATAACAAAAAGGCTCCATTTTTCAATTAAGTGATTATTCTTCCCCATACTCTTTGTATTGTCCTCCAGTGTTAGTGCATTGATTATTTCCACCAAGTGTAACTAATAGTTGTGTGGGCTATTAGCAGTCCTCTAACAAGACTAAATCTTTAGCATAGCTATTAGATATGCTGGTAAATCACACCTAATAGTGATTTCTATGTATTATAACAGCTGTTCAGTAATATCATATCTTTGAGCAAGACCAAAAAACATGGTATCTATCACCATTAATTGCTTTAGACTTCCAACATAAACTATTTAATCTCCCATAAATATTGAGGGTGTTCAATCAATCAATCAATCAATCAATCAATATTTCACAGCAGTGCTGTTTGTTTGCTGTGAAACCTACTGTCACAAATATTTTCATGCAGATACAGGTATTTCATGTCCCAGATCTCTTCGTGTTGAGCTTGATAGGTTTTAATTGCTGTTATCTATGTTCATAATACCATAAATTTCGCTCCATGATTTCTGAGACTGATCTTTTAGCATTAGAGATTCAAATTCGGTGTTTTCTCAAATAGGGCCATGTTTTAACTTCTGGGTAGTTCATAGTTGTCCAATATAAAGGATCTGTTTCTAAACAATTTTTAATCTCAGTCAATCTATACATTTTCCAGAAATGAAAATTGCCTGACAAAGTTGCTTTTTTACATTTATTGTCTATAAAATAAAGTTGTTATTGGGGATAATCCAGGACTTAATTTTCTCTTGACTTTACTGTGTAGCAAGCAAAGCTTTTGTACACGGGATAGTTCTAATCAACTCTTAAATAAATAAATAAACCCCCAAAATAATGTTCTCTTTTGCAAGTGGGATGGACATATAGTTCATTGGGTCCAGAAAATCTTGTTGGCAACTGTTTTCTCGCCATCTTTGGTACCCTCCCCTGGACATTTTCCAATTTGTTAATATCCTTTTAACACTGCAGTGCCCATAACTGGACAGAGTACTCCAAGGTGAGGTCTGACCAAACAATAATAATGTTCTTTTTCTCACAGTCTTTGCACATAACTCTGTTGATGCAACCTAAGATTGCATTACCTTTTTTGTTGCCACATCACATTGCTCATGTTTAGCTAATATATGCAACCTAGTATGTACAACTGCTGCTGCCATTCCCAAGAGTCAGGGAGATTCATTGTTAAGATGGGCAAAGTTTGTTTCACCCACTGCTTCCAATAGGCTGGAAACTGTGAGCGTTCTGTTGGGTCTTGAATGTGTCTGCAGAGATTCAATGAAATGTAAAAAGACAGTGCATAGTTTCACCATTTGCCCTCTACAAAACACAGACTTCAGCCAAGACCAGAAGATTCTAGAAGTGTCTCCTTTGGCTCCACCAGGCAAGCAAGTAATTGAAGAAAGAATAGG
Source organism: Podarcis bocagei (assembly GCF_964188305.1). Classification (NCBI taxonomy): domain Eukaryota; kingdom Metazoa; phylum Chordata; class Lepidosauria; order Squamata; family Lacertidae; genus Podarcis; species Podarcis bocagei. The sequence continues at coordinate 69,713,884 of NC_138128.1, forward strand.
GAGGACTTTGATCTCAGTGAGGTGCTAATTTGTAAGATCTGGAGGCTGTTAGGAACTTAGGAAGCAAGGAATCAGTACATAAACAATGACCTTTATCTCGAAGGCCATTACTGACGCATTACTCTCTGGATACATTCATTTACACAAGTTTTTGAAGACAAGACAATGTGTCAATAAAGGAATTAGACCAGACACCTTGAGTCCATCACATTTATCTCAGTTTGCTGACAGGAACAGTAGGTGACACTAAGTCACAGAAAATACTTCAAAGTCTCCTGGGCCCTAGGTTTTCCACAGAAGCCAAACAACATTTACTGCTTTGGTAACAACAAACAATGTGTTGGGATAATGCAGCTGTAAGATGAAAGCCTAGTCCACTTAGCAAACACAAAGCTTTCACATCCAGTATTCTTTAACCAGATTTAATTCAAATGCCGTTGGCTTTTGAAAATTGAAATTATTTCTAACTTTCATCTTGACCATTTTGAAAGGAACACTTATTTTTTAAAAGGATGTAGCAAGGTTGAGAACTAGGATGTTTAAAGCCATGAAAAGCCAGAGTATTTGCTTCATGCTGTTTAGAACAAACACAGCATGTGGTGTGACTAAAAGGTGAGGATCATTTACCAGGAAAAAAACACCCCTAATTTTCTCTGTAATAATTTGGACTTCTGCAAACAATAAGTTTTTCTTCCCAATCCTCCGCAATATACAATTTATAATTGTTTGTAGCAATGGAATAGTCCTCAAAATTGTGCAGGGCTTCCAAGATGCTATGAAACAGAAAACCCAGGTGAGCTGAGTGTGTTTTTAATAAAGAACTAGGTTCTCCCTTGAATAAATATCCTGTTTACTTAATGCTGTTGGTGGTCAAATTTAAAACTGGCAGGGTCTTTCAATAATAAAAAAATTAAACTTTTGTTATGCATTTAACCTACCAGAAAGCTGAAATATCAGTCATTTGAAAAGTGATTCTGATAAACAACAGCAACAATTCTATTATCACCTCTTTTAATAATGAACTTAGGTGGTGAGGCCAGCAGGACAGTAGCTACAATAAGGCCACTGAGAAACAAGAAGGATAAACGGGCATGCAATGTCAGCAGAAGTACAACACATACCTAAAACAAAAAATTCAAGGGGGTCAACTCCATCAATAGCCCAGTAAGAACTAAACATGCTTAATAGCTGTGGAATGTAGAGTGGCATGTCATATCACACACAGAGAGACCCCTCCCATTCTCTCTTTTTCTTTCCCATCATAGAAAAATAGTACATGGTTGGTGGTGGGGTGTGTGGAATGACATGCTTGGAGGTGTGACTGGACGGAAATAGAGGTACTATTTTTTTAGGAAGAAGGTCAGGAAATATTGCAACGTTTTGTTGCAGGTCACACATATTCATAATTATCCTGCTTTAAACAGTCTTTCAGAACACCTTACAAAGATTAAGAAGACCAGTAAAATTATATGAAGAATAGCCAAAGCTTTAAAACAATGCTAAAAGTAGTTAATAAAAGAGGTCGTTAAAACAGCATATAGTTTATTTCGTTGACACCAGTGTAGGCCTGTTGACTTTCGGTTGAAGAAGGTGACGAGTAAGGCTGCTTGCCCTAGAGCTCCATGGTCTGTTTTAATTTGTTCTAATTTTGAATAGTTTTAAAGTCAGTTGACTCAGCTGTTAAATGTTAATTGAAACATACAGGCAATGAGCATATCTGTTTTATCTACTTTACTTTTACATGGGCTTAAAAGCCATATATTTTAATTGGAGGGCAGGCGGTGGGATAACGGCTGTTTTGACTCAGCACTTAGCTCAACTGAAGGAGACTGCAGTTTTAATATGGCTACCACACAAGCACAGACCTGCAGTGCTTCAGATAAATCGTCCAGAACTCCATTGCCAAATTTAGTCCAGAAATCTATGCTAGACTCTTGTGAATCAACAACTGGAGCAGCTAGAGCAAGAGAGGCAGAAGTGACTGTAAAGCATTTGTGGCAAGATGCAATTCATTTGTCTTCTATGGACAGTCCTGGTTCTTTACATGCTGAATGTGCAAGAAATGGGGCTGGTGATGCCTGATCTCATATAAGATGTTTTGCAGCATATTCCTCTAATGAAAGCTTAACCAACTTTAATCTGATAACTTTCATTTGATCAATTGATCCGGACTTGTCAGGAGCCAATACATATGCTCCCAAGCAACCTCAGCTTCCTCCATATAACAAAACCTCAACCATGCATAGTAACAATTTTAGCATAATAGACTTGGCCACAACAGAGGCTGAAACTCCCTCACCGTGGGAACTTTCACATGACCAATGTCTCTTGACAAAAGAAACAGCAGAGGGAATCTCTAGCAAAACCAACGTATTGGAAAATGAATTTCCAGTTCAAATGCCATCATTAATACTTCTATAGTAAAGTACTACGGCTAGTCATCCTCATCCTCATTGTCACTGTCAATCATCAAGTGTGTTTATAAATCACTTCCCATAAAACAACCTTAAGCAATTCAACTATCTGCATTTAAAAGGCTTGTGGGAAGAGGAAGGTCTTCAACAGGTGCTGAAGTATTTCCACATAGCAAACACTACTGTACTAGATAGGCACTTTTTTATTAGTAAGATTGTTTGTTAATGTGGCGATTAATGTTTCCTCAATAGGAGCTAATAGTTGAGATTGATCTTAAGTATTAGTCATAAGATGGAGGAAGGGGCTTATGTAAGGCATGCAAAGTAGTAGTAATACAGTGGTACCTCGCAAGACGAATGCCTCGCAAGACAAAAAACTCGCTAGACGAAAGGGTTTTTTGTTTTTTGAGCTGCTTCACAAGACGATTTTCCCTATGGGCTTGCTTCGCAAGACGGAAACGTCTTGCAAGTTTGTTTCCTTTTTCTTAACACCGTTAATACAGTTGCGACTTGACTTCGAGGAGCAACTCATAGAACACGGTGTGGTAGCCTTTTTTGAGGTTTTTAAAGACTTTGGTATTTTTGAAGCTTTTCCAAAACTTTCCCGACACCGTGCTTCGCAAGACGAAGAAAATTGCAAGGCGACAAAACTCGCGGAATGAATTAATTTTGACTTGCGAGGCACCACTGTAGTAGTAATAATAATAATAATAATAATAATAATAATAATAATAATAATAATAATAATTTATTTATACCCCACCCATCTGGCTTCCCCAGCCACTCCGGGCGGCTTCCAACAAAAGATTAAAAATACATTAAAACACCAGTCATTATAAGCTTCCCTAAACAGGGCTGCCTTCATATGTCAGATAGTTGTTTCTTTCTTTGACATCTGAAGGGAGGGCGTTCTACAGGGAGGGCGCCGCTACCGAGAAGGCCCTCTGCCTGGTTCCCTGCAACTTCACTTCTCTCAGTGAGGGAACCACCAGAAGGCCCTCAGAGCTGCACCTCAGTGTCCGGGCAGAATGATAGGGGTGGAGACGCTCCTTCAGATATACTGGGATCAAAAGAAGCATTTTGGGGGACAGAGAAGAATGAAGCATAGAGAGAAGAATGAGCTGGAGGCTGGAAGCATCTTGGGTCCAAACTAGAGATGACTTTAACTTGAAGTCTATGGTTTGTTTTTAACCATATTCCCCCAGCAATGATTTTCATTGGGACAGCTGCGCACAGGGAGGGGAAGTTAATCCTTTGCTTCCTTGGTGTGGTCATGATGAAAATTCCTACTGCTATAGCTCTTAATAATGGCATTGCCATATTTAGCATCAAGGTTGGCATTGGATCTGCTGTCTGGTAGGCATGCAAGTGCTGCTTCCCCTCCACCTATGCTTGGCTTCTAAATAAGCCAAATACACACACACACACACACCACAAAAACAGCAATCATAATTCTTCAGTGTTTTCCCCCTCCAATAGAAGCCAAATCCAGATAGTGCTGCCCCTGGATCTTTCCACTGCTCAGGGAAGTGGGGTGCTTGTAAAAACAGTAAGTGTCATTACAGCATATAAAACTTTCTTTATACAGTATTGTTATATTGTTTAACAGATTATGTATTGCAGCCTGATTAACTGATTCTTTTGGCTTGGCCAGTACAGATCTCAGACCAAGAGCTGCAAGACAGTTTTGCAGAAGAGGATAGAGAAAGCAAGGGTGGCGTAGCTCCTTAGAGCTTCCACATCTTCCTCAAGTCCCTCATGTTGTTCTTACAACAGCAAGAGGATTTGATACACTGCTTCTTCCCTACCTATTCCTCCCCCTTTATCCCCAATTCTTCTAGCTGAGTTATGCTGGAGTTACAACTCAAGTCTGAACTGCACAAATGTTGTTCTTTTGGCACACTAGGAAAGTTTATGGGCTAGGTCGCTTCTCCACCCCCCTCTCCTGCTAAAGCACTACTTTTTTAAAAAGAGCAAACTGCCTGTATTTACACTGTCACTCCTGAAAGTTCCACGTAGATTATTATCTATGTACCAGGCTGACAAACGGTTTCAGCCTGCCAACAGTCACTCCAGAATAAAGTATATATAATTTTAACTTATACTTATGATTGTTGGCAACCGGCTCCCAAACACTTTATTCAGTAAACAACTTGCACATTAGACAGAATGGTGATCAGACTAACAGAGTCTTTTCACTGTAGTGTGTGTGTGTGTGTGTGTGTGTGTGTGTGTGTGTGTGTGTGTAAGCATGTGCACCCACACACCCATCCTATGCTTCAATATGAAGTTTGCCAGCCATGGGCAAGCTTATTATTTCGTAAGTATAGACCAGCAGTCTAAATGCAGTTTTCAGAAGTTATCCTGTCCCAAAATGAAAAATTTCAAGGGCTAATATGAATTTTGATTGTGAACCTATAAGATAAATAGGATCATCTTAAAAGATGGTCCTGGTTGTGGGCAGGCCTTCAACTCAGACCCCCCCCCCGGCGTGGGTGGAGTAATACCCTCACGCCAGGGTGGCTCCACGATCACCCCAGGCCTATTGGCCAATCATTTTGAATGGGGTGATCGTGAGGGGGTATAAAGGCTGCAGCACGACGTGTGCCAAGCACCTGCTTCACACTGTCCGAAGTCCAATTGAGGGGCTAGAGCCATGCTAGGTCTCTGGGAACACCGAGGAAAGCTGCAGGTGGGTTCCCCTGATGTGGCTCCCTCTTTTGGTGGTTTACCCTTACTGACTTCCTGCAAAGGGGGCAGGAGTCTGATATAGTCTTTTGCCAATGCCTAAGCCAATACTGCACACATTTGCTGAAATCAATAAAGTTGTGACCTAAATTTTGCCCAATAACCTTAAACCAAAATTCTGTGTCAGTGTGAATTTCTTTATTCTAACAGGGGGGCTGGCTTGGGGGCCTTGACACACAAGTACTGGGCAATTTGACACAGTCTGTTTCTTCTATATATAAGCAGTCTGCCCCACCCCCACCTCTTGGCCACACCACCCAAACATGGAAAATTCACTAACATGGACTTGAGGATCGAAGACACCACTAGTCATTCTCATGGCTACAGTGGTTTGGAAGTGTCATGAGATCAGTGGTATTTTCTGATCAAACGACAGACTTCCTCTCACCCATCATTGAAAGGAATGCTGGTGCCCAATCTTAATTGTGAAAATGTTTTGATTGCTTTTATTGTTCATGCCTTAGCTCTACACTTAATAGAGTTGGGTTTTCTTTCTTTTTTTGGCAATGGAATGCCTTTGCGTCTTTAGGAAATAATATGTCCAGGATGGGTCACATGCAAAGATTTGTTCATGCATCTGGAAGATTCCTACCACTTGCACCTCCAGAAAGGTTGGCAGTTCTTTTGGAGTGGCATCCAATGGGACACAAGAGACTGCAGTCACAAGTGAAAATGTTCAACACTTCCATTTCATATGGAAGCATTTTAGGTTTATACATACACTGAGCTTTGGGGGACTCAGCCAAAAATATAATCCTGAGCATTATAGTTCAGTCTTTTCAGGTGATTCACATTGCTCAATGAGAAGTATTACCCAGCACTGGGTCATTCCTGTTGCTAAATGAGAGGCATTATACAGTGGTGGACAATTCCTTTGTGTTAATTCTCGCCTATCTCTATTACCATAGGTGAAGAGAGACAGGAGAGGATGAATACACCACTCTTAATAGCATTTTCATGTTGCATGACAGTTTGGTGAATCCCGCCATCAAGACAACCTCTTAATCAAAATGTGTCAGGAAGAACAGGGATGTTGCAAAACTCAACACAAATGCATGACTTGATTTGAATTATATTGCATATAAATCACCAGCCTGAATAGTTTGCAGCAAAGGGCTTTATGTTTCAGGATGGGGACCTGATTTTGTGTAGGAACATCGTGGCAGAGATAAGTAGCAGTGACCCATCTGATGGGAAGCCTGCACAGCAGAACTACCCCACCACCAGTCAAGCCACTTCTGCACCCAATAGAGAATAAGTAGGCCCATTCCTTTATTTATCTCCCTATTGGAGCCTTATAGGCAGCTCTGTACCCATACAGGTTTGCTCCTCGGAACAGAATACATTTGTCCACTTGTAGAACAAGTAGTGATGCATTTGAAAGTGCAGAAGGCCACCCATACATCAACAGTTCTACTGTTGGTTTACACACACAAAAATCCTTCTTATGTACTTTATTATTTTTAATCTCTTGTTTGCGGTTTACAGTGTTCTGCTGTCTTCAATTTGTGGCCATTCGCTAACCACCAGTTGTGATTCTCTGCCAGAAGCTGTCCCCATTACAGAAGCTCTTCTGGGCAGCCACAAAGATTTGGAGAATTTGGAGAATTGGGATGCAGTGGAATATTTACAGTGGGATTGTTCAGCTGTTGAGAGAAACAAAGCAAAACCAACTAGACAGCAACGCTCTAAAATGGTAAATGCCGGTGAAGAAACAACAAGCAGGAGTAAATTTCTGAACACTGTGCAACAAATCTAATCATTTTATCATGTCAAATCCGACAGTCTAAAGACCTATCTAATCTGGGTATGTGTAAGATGATGCTGGAAACTGAATTCTCACAAGACCTACTGAAATCCAGCTTGCCTCCTCCAGCTACTAAAAGACAGATGGAGGAGGGGCATTGCAAAGAGCATCGCCTCCCACATCCCCATTGATTGCTCTTCCTTTGTACTATGCATACTAGTATAGTGCATGGTTCAAGAAAGTATTTTCAGGCGCCATGAAGTAGTAGCTAGTATGGTGCAAAATAGAGGGCTGGACTGCAGTGCAGTTGTTAATATTTATACTAAGCATTATATGGATATAAAAAATAAGACAGCCTGCAGGCTCACCATCTAAAAGCTATGATGCAAAAGGAAACGAGCAGAGAGGAGGGAAGCAAGACTTGGAGACTATGGACTAAGACCTACAGACCTATCTTTGACCACACAGGACCAGAAAGCCACAAAAGAAGATGGGGGAAAGGTAAACCCACAGAAGCTGTATACATACAATACATTTAAAGCACTTTTTAGGTCCCCCTTGAAAGAATCTTTGGAACTGTAGTGTGTTCAGGGTGCTTTAGCTCTGTGAGCGGTAAGCTACAGCTCCTAGGATTTTTTTTTTTGGGGGGGGGATGTGCTTTAAATGTGCGTACACAGCCAGAGACTGTGGTTTTAAGTGGGATACAAACTGTTGAAACAAACTATTGCCCAAACATAGTCTATGGGGACAGCCAACAGACTACCTGTAAAGCACAATCCTATTCAAAGCAAATATTACTTGATTCAGTGGGGCTTACTCTCAAGTAAGTGTATATAGGATTGTGGCCTTAATGAAGGAGTGATACTTTTCTCCCTCTCCCTGCCTTCATGACACAAGATTCAAGATCCAAGCCCAAATAAGAAATTTGTCCCCAATGTCAGCTTCCTAAAATTACAACATCTGTTTTTATTTGGTGTGCCTCAAAATCAGAATTTGAGAAGCCAGCTGGAAAGCACACATATGTACTGTAGGCACTCCCCAACAAGGCTGTTACCTTCCTGCAGTGCTCTTACTGATGGGATGGGATATATATATGCGCACAAAGTTTACAGTTTACAGCTAGGGAGTACAGAGCTTGGGCAGAACTACACCATATATGGAAAGTGCAACCAGCACACATTTAAAACACATGATTTAAAGCACATGGCAAAGGATAATGGGAATTGTAGTTTCTGTGGGAGCCAAACCTAACACTGCAAGTTAGTATATGAAGGGGTTAAGGACCACAGAGTTCTAATTGCTGAAGTAGTGTCAGATATGCCACATCTCCTCTTCTCCTAAGAGGGACGAAGTAAGTCTTGTTTCCTGTTTCTCTTCCCCCTCCCCCTCTCTTCACAATGCATGCAATGGAGTCAGACATGCCTCAACATAGGTATCTGTGTCAAACATGTGTCTGAGGCTGCCTTTGCTATATTTTTCTACCTAAGAACATAGACCTGCATTTCTTATTGCTACATAACATAACACATGATTGTGACCTTGGATCAAGTAAGTAAATCATTTTTGAACTTACTTCAGAGTGTGGTCTGTTTCATGGTATTATTATTATTATTATTATTAATTCATTTTATACACCACCCTATACCCGGAGGTCTCAGGGCGGTTCACAAACAAGACCACAACATATAAAATCAAACCAAAAACAATAACCCAATAAAAAAACCCCAAAGAGCAACATTATAAAAGGGTGTTGGATGTCAATAAGATCAACCAAAGGCCGGGTTAAAAAGGAATGTTTTTGCCTGGTGCCTAACGGTGTATAATGAAGGCTCCAGGCAAACTTCCCTGGGGAGAGCATTCCACAGATGGGGAGTCACTGCCGAGAAGGCCCATTCTCGTGTTGCCACCCTCCAGACCTCTCTAGGAGGCGGCACATGGAGGAGGGCCTCGGAAGATGATCTCAGGGTCCGGGTAGCTTCATATTGGAAGAGGCGGTCCTTGAGGTATTGTGGTCCTGAGCAGAGGGTGGGGGGCAGCTACCTTAAAGCAGCTGGAGTGTATTAAAAATGGTTTAAAAGCCTATCCCTATGCTTCACTAAATCTGCCTAATGATTGATTTATTCATGCTGTACTCATGAAGATTGTACTTTATTATAAATGTTCTCCAAACCGCTCCTTACCCAACAAAGGGGACATGGCACTTACTGGTCCTTGGTCATGAATATGGGCTGCAAATAATTGTTAGGCTTTACACAGAGGCTTCTACCAGCCTGTTTCCTTGCAAAAGATAGAATATAGATCTTAATCATTAAACGCCTGAGAACTACTTGGGGAATGGCATAGATTGCCTTACCTCACGTGTAGGGCAAGATACTTGGATCTAACACCGCTATGTCCTACTAATGCTATTGAATCAATTCCCTCCTGCTAAATTAATTTAGCTTAATTAGCACAACAGATTACAATGCATGTTAAAGCAAGTTTGCATAAGAGACCAACAGTGATGAGTGAAACCTAAGTACTAGGACTTCAGCCATCCAGCATGAAGCTTTAACAAGCAGGCAAGTCAGGCTTTTAAGTTGTGCAAAAAGTCTGAACGATCATATTAGATAGGTTCACACATTCATACATAGTGCTGAATATTTACAATCACAGTCCGCAAAGATGATATTTACCATGTCCAGGGAACAAACCTTTCCATATACTGGGGAATCTGTTCCAGAATCTTAGCATAGTACTTCTCATGTCTCAGTTATTAATTGGCATATTTATAAAATGAAGACGCAGGAGTAACTTGAATGAACTCTCCCATGACTAACAGTACAATCTGGTACGTATTTATTCATGCCAGAAGTAAGCCTCACCGGTTTCAAGTTGGGTTTATTTCCAGGTAAGTGTGGAAAAGATTGCAGCAAGGGTAGCCAACATGATGTTCTCCAGATGTTGCTGGCCCACAACTCCCATAGTCTTTGGCTATGATGGCCGAGGCTTATGACAGTTGGATTCAAACAACATCTAGAGAGCTCCGCATTACCTACTCTTAGACTGCAGCCTCAAAATTATAATCTGGGAAACTCACGCCTATGAAGAAAGGAAAAACCAACTAATTTATTCTGTTGGTATACACCGATATCCTTTCATCTCTTCCAGCGGTGTTGCTTTCCTCCAGATTTACATGAGAGGGTGTGACCCAATCAGGTCCAACAACTGATGCTCTTCCTAAATGCCTGCATTCCTGGTCTGAACAGTATACTTCCTTTCTCCATCCACTATTTTCACTTGGGTTTCCTCCCCATGGAGAGTGCTACTAGTTGGAAATCCTTAGCACCCCAGATGAGCAAAAGTATAGCAGGAGTGCCAGAACAAATGTAAACAGAGAATTACCTTATTACAGCTGCATGTGGTGTTATAATTAAATAAGACTGCAGCAGAACCACTGGTGCATCACATGCGCCACAGTGTCGCCAAATCTGCAGATTTTCATCCTTACTTTTATTAAGCATGACGATGCCCAGCAGGATCTATTTTGTCTGATTATACTCGACTGGAGAAGAATAGTAAAAGGCAAGATAATTAGAAATATATGCCGAAACAAAGGATGTGTCTACAATTCCTTTTTTCCAAGGCTTTGAAATAGTTCAAATTTCTCAGTTGGCTCATATGTATACAGAACCCAAAGGATGTCTTAAATTTAGACATATGTCTTCAGTCTGTTTAATGTGCCAGAACAAAAAAACATTGCTTGAGACCACCATGAATTGATCTCCAAGTGGCGGCTTGACAGAGTGATCCTAATTTTTAATATGCAACGCATGCCATCATCATATATCTACAGATCTTTGTGGAGGAAACTGCTGCAGCCTCTTGTTCATGATATTTCTGAACTGCTGTAAGTTTCCCCCACTCCTCCCTGTAGTAAAAACTAGGAAGTCTTTGCTGACATTCTCATATGAGATCTTAATTTTAGAAAATCATTTCTTTGAAACACACAAAACAGCAGCAGCATACACATACTGAACTATTTGCTGTCTTCCAATTATGTGGTTTCTCAACTTACTGAATGAGTAAATTAAGATAGACATGTTTGTGTACAAAATGATAGCCGTTTAGCAGCAGTAGTGGCCACAAAGGCAGAAAAAAACACATATGGATGGAAGCTGTACATGATGCATTTAGGCTGATCACCAGGCCAATAATACTTGCTCCCACCCAGAGGACAATGGCTGTGCCTTGTTTTCTTTTCAGGCTCCATAAATAAAGGCCAATCCATGTGTTTTACATGTATAATCAAACAAGCAGATTTCCTTCTAGCAGTTAGTACTGGCAGCGGTGACTGGAGAGAGCCCCAAATATGCCACTTAGAATCAGAGAATCATAGAATCATAGAGTTGGAAGAGACCACAAGGGCCATCGAGTCCAACCCCCTGCCAAGCAGGACTTACCGACTTACCGGCTGCTATGGGGGGCAGTGTTTGTGGTCTGGCATGGCCCCAATGGTGACTGGGTGGACTTCCGGTGCCGACGCAGACTGGAGGAGGATACCACTTCCTTCTCCCTAGGCTTCCAGGGCTTGCCCACAACTGCAGCTAATTGTGGGCAAGCTGAGGGGCATGGCTTCAGAAGTGGACCAGAGGGGAAACCTCTTTCCTCTGGTCTACTCCCTGCCAATATAAGCTATATAAGCACCTGGGCTCAGTTAGCGCTGAATTCCCCACCATCCCACACTTAGTGTTACGTTCCAGGTCTCAGAATTTTTCAGCTACTGTATTCGGGGCCAGGGAGGAATTGGTCTTCAGACTGCATTGGACTTGTCTTGGCTTTTGCCACAACCTGATAGCAGTTAAGGCATAGGGTAGGATTCTTAGTCAAGGTGGACATCCTTGGAGTCCCACCCATTGTGATCCTAAGGAAGCAGAGTATTTGTCAGGGACTGGGGCAGAGGAGGAGTGGTGGAGACCCTTCCATGGAGGAGAAAGAGGAAGACAGCATAGATTTACAACGGGGTTCGAGGCAGGTAACAGCTCAGAGGCAGATGAGGGGGAAAGCTGGGAAATCATGGGAGAGCCGGAACAACACGTTGTCATTAGAAAGCATTCCAGATCCTCCATCTCCCAGAAGCTGATGATCCTTAAAAGTAGGAGAGCAAAGAGATCAAAGACAGAGGGCACGTAGCAGCACCCATAGAGGGGGTGATGATGATGACGAATGAGGAAGTGGGAGAGACGGGGCAGTGCTGGTAGAGATTCACTCAGAACAACACCATTACCCAAGAAGCTGGGTTCTATAGCCTCTCTCTATAAAGACTAAAATAAAAAAAGGACGGTAAGAAACTTTTCCTTGTCTTTATACTTTTCTGGGCAGCCAGCCGGGAGCCGCTGACAGCATCCTGACAATATCCCATTAAGGCAGCCTTTCTCAACCTGTAGGTCCCCAGATGTTGTTGAACTACAACTACCATCACCTCTAGCTAGCAAGGCCAGAGCTCAGGGATGATGGGAGTTGTAGTTCAACAACATCTGGGGACCAACAGGTTGAGAACCGCTGCATTAAGGGGATCCAAGGGGAGGTGCTTCTGTCCAGATGCCCAAATGGTGGCTGATGATGATCTCAAAATGGTGATATTGGAGGGTGGCCCCCATTTGATGTATGTCATAGGGCAAGTCTTAACCTTGGTTAACCCTGCCAAACAATCAATCAGCTGTGGATTCATTGATACTGGATACACACCCAATGCCTGGCAAGATCCTTAATCACTCAAGTTGTGGCCTATTTTATGCCAAAGTGATTGAACTATGCAGGGCTGTCTTAAGCATATGTGGCGCCAGGGTGCACAGATCCACCCGGCTTGCCCAGAATTGTCCACCTTTTTTTAGCAGAGAAGCCCAGCACAACAAAGCAGCCCAAGGAGCGCTCTGGGCAGGCCGTCGAGGCGCACATGGCAGAGCTGGCCAGCCGACTCAGCGGCAACAGAGAAACCCAAAGCAGCGGCGCCACCGCCTGTGTGACCTCTTTCTTTTGAAGTAAAACTGCTCACACAAGGAGACCACTTACATGTGTCACTAAGGTGGCTACAGTAATATTATTGTCGACCCTTCTTAATCTGTTCTTTGCTAAATTCAAGTTTTAGTGGGCTATAGGACAAGGAGCAAAGAAAAAAAAAGCATTCTGGGAAATATAGTTTGTTAAGGATAGTGAGAGTTGTTAGGACAGCCTTGTTTCCCTCACAAAATTACTATTCTCAAGAGTGGTTTAACTATCAATCCCTCTTCTCAGAGAACTCTGCAAGAGTATATCTTTTCACTTCAACTCTTGTTTGCTTCCAAGACACAATTGAACTGGGTAACTATTTTATTTTTAAAAACTAACCCTATGACACAAAGATGGCACCTGTAGCTATAAGCTATAAGTGGTCTCTGGCCTTGGAGCCATTCCTAGTGCCTCCAGGAGCCAGCTGGGAGATAGTCACCTGGATTTTCGGCTAGGAAAGGAACCACAGGAATGAAGAGGATGGTGCCGGTCCCTTTACCTGCAGGTATGGATGGGCAAATATATCAATTTCAGTTTCTCATTTTTCCAATCTCCAGTTCTCCATATTTCCACATCACTTTGTGATTACTATTACTATTTTAAGAAAAGCACTCATGAAAATTCATCAGCATTTTTGTGCAAATTTCCTCCACAATACACATTTTACAAGTGTGTTTGCCTAATTGTAGACCGACTTGCTTAACACAAACTGGCAGAAAGTATTTTAGATACTGTAAAATAACCAAGCATGTCAAAAAGCAAGGCTTTCTGGAGCAGAAGCAGCATGGCTTTTACATAAGTAAATCCTTTCTCACTAGCCTGTTACAATTTTTTCTTTATGCATCTTTACCTAATGTTCACATTTTTGAAAAACAATTTCTCTTAATATAATGCTTTTTTGAATGCCATTTTACTAATATATGCATTTTGGTGCACACTTTACTCTAGTGTGTCTACACACACACACACACACACACACACACACACACACACTTACACTTTACTTGGCTGGAGAACTGCATTGCAAAATTCAGATAAGTTCAAATTTCAAATGGTAGCTGTGTTTTGCATTGCACATTGTTTCAGAAAATATGGATTTGGTCTTGTCAAACTGCAGCAAAAGCTTTGTTTCTGGCTTAGCGTAGTAATACTTTCAACAAAATTAGGAGGAAAATGTTTCCTGTTTTAGATAAGAAAACACACTGCAGTTCTCACCAACTCACCCATGGACCTTAGCCCTATCTGTTCTTAGTATGTTAGCATGCATGCATGCTAGCAATTACTTTTCCATGTGTTCCTCTGAGATTTGATCTGCTGATAAAACATTTTGTTCAGCATGCAGCACTTATCATGTGAGGTCAGATGGAGGTGGCACGCCCACTTCCTGTTGACTGTTTGCTGCCACACTTCCTCCACTATTACACGAACAGTTGGACACTAAGCATCCTCTTTAAGGAGGTTTTTAAAAAAATTCCGGAAGTGTCGCTTACACAGTGTTGAACCATGTGGCTCAGAGTCCTTTCCAATGGGAAGCTTGTTGTAGCACTCTGCTGTATTGATTTAATTCTTTTGTAGTCCCAAAGACTCCCCCTCTGTGTCTGTACAATTGCCAGACCCAGAAGATTAAAAAATAATCACATCAATCTCATTAAGAAGCAGTATCTAGGCACATCCGGTTAAGAGCTTGCTTCTACTTTTTTTTAGCATGATTGCATTATAGGCAGTGTTCAGTCAACTGAGGAAGGAATAGGAGACCTCTTAGCTTTTTATGGTGTCTATCACCTTGTACCAAAAGCATCTCAGTTTAGTGTTTCTGCTTCTACAGTTTCTTTTATTGCTTCTGCCTACATTCTTATCTCAGACAAAACACTGACTCGCTAGTATTCCTGATCTTCCACTGGAACGATTGGCCTTTCAATATGCCAGACCTTTGTGGAGTGCTGCAGTACAGAGCTGCCTGTTATTATCATTATTTTTGTGGGGATGGATATTCCCAAAACCTTAGAGTTGCTTCGATTGTTTCAGTACAGCTGGGTTACCTTTTCATTTGAGTTTCGTGTTCAGTGAAAATTATTTCCTGTCCCATAACCCTGCAAGAAAAGAAGTCTCAAAACTGGCCTATAGCTACGTTAGCTTGTTATTTAATATAAAGATATTGAAAAGGTTTGAAATGCACGCATTTTAATTTGCCTTGGTTTAGCATACACACACACACACACACACACACAGTGGCGTATTCCAGGTATATCTTGTCCTCTCCCTTAAAAAAAATATCTATTTCATTAGTGTATCCTTGAAATCAGAAGTGCACAGAGCCCTTCCCTCAATAAATTGGGAGTGTTTTTATCATGTGCCCAAACACCAATTCCTGGATATGTAGTGATTTGTTTGGCACCATTAATGTTAGACGTTCCACAACCTTTTGGATATTGTTGGTCAAGCTGAACTGAATATGTACCCTCTTTCACAGGACCATTTATCACCCCCCAAGAAATAGGAGTGGGATGTCTGGGGACTAGGAGGGTGGAGAGGTGAACGTTACAAATGTTCATCTTATCATAATTATAAGGTTTTTCTCTTTATTTTAAACAAAAGACTGGTCTTGTTCCCACTTTGGAATGCCCCTAAAATGACAATAAATAGGTAGGTTATAGAACTGAATTCAACTAAGCTGCAGATGAAGTCTCACAAATTTAAGGATTCTATTGCTTTGCCTGCTATAGTTTATAAAACAGGAGGGGAAACTGCAGGCGAGAAAAACACATGAAACCATTTCTTCCATGTGGTTCTGGCATTTTCTGTGCAATGTCATCTGATGGAGCGGGGGGAAAGTATTTAAATATAATTCACGGGGGAGGAGAATGATTTCACTGAATGTATTGTAGGAGGAAGCAGTTTATAGGAATTATCTGTGGTTTACAAGAAAATAATCCTTTTGGATGAAACATAAAACAAACTGACAAACTAAATAAAACAATTCCTCTGAAATGTGCTTTCCTTTGGCAGTTTAAAAACCATCGAAGCTCAGGGAATGTTGAAACCAATGTGAATACTTTTCCTAAAGGAGAAGCTGAAAAACAATATTCTTTCAGTGGATCATCTATTTTGAAAATTATATAGCTCATGGCCACCGTTTAGGTAATTTCTGTTGTTTACTGGTTTATGCCATAGCATGCAAGTGTCCTTTGTGGCTGGGAATGCCTTTTAGCAGCTTCATCTGGTTCACCAGTTACTGCCATTCCTGAACAGGGATAGCCTAAACACTATAATCTATGCGCTGGTAACCTCAAGGCTAGATTACTGTAATGTATTCTACGTAGGGCTGCCTTTCAACAGTCATTGTAGACAATACTGGACTTGGGTCTGGTAGTGATCTAGTTCAGTACAAGGCAGTTTTCTATGTTCCACTGCTAAGTTGAAGAACAGTAAGATAGAAATATAAATATAAAGATCTAATCTGTTTTATAAGACAACACCTCATTTCCCCCAAAGACACCCAGGCAGTTCAATCACCGTATTTTTCGCTCTATAAGACGCACCAGACCACAAGACGCACCTAGTTTTTGGAGGAGGAAAACAAGAAAAAATATATTCTGAATCTCAGAAGCCAGAACAGCAAGAAGGATCGCTGTGCAGTGAAAGCAACAATCCCTCTTGCTGTTCTGGCTTCTGTGATAGCTGCGCAGCCTGCATTCGCTCCATAAGACGCACACACATTTCCCCTTACTTTTTAGGAGGGAAAAAGTGAGTCTTATAGAGCAAAAAATACAGTAGTTTTCTTAAAGCCTGCTGTTGCCCCAAACATATTGCACACGATCCAAGGCACCATGTAGCAGTTATTTCTAAGTGTTTGTGATCACTTAGAATCCTGTTAAGGGCTGCAACAGTTCAACTGTGCATATGGCTGGGCAACCAGGCACTCCAATCAGCTTGTAGGTATATCTTATTGGTTGGTGCAGGATTTGACGACAATAAATGTCTACCAGCTCCATCTGATACACCAGCTGAGACCCTACCTGCCTGCAGACTGCCTTGCTAGAGGGGTACATTCTCTGGTTATCTCTCGCTTCTTGGGAGCTAGGAGAGTGGAGTTTTCACTAAGCACTCATCTTTTGCAAAGCCAAAACTCTATGGAACTTAAGAGCTCATAGGAAATATGTCTTTAATTATCAACAGTATAAACCACGAGCAAATAGTACAGAAATTAAGGAAGGAAGGAGTTTTATGTCCTAATTTAGTGGAGGGTTTCTAAGTTGTAGCACATAAGTTTGCAATCCCACTGCCATATATATATTTTTAAGGGTGCAGCAAAAAGCATATGTATTGGGTGGTAATGGGGTTTTCCTCAAACAATACATTTCCTCTGTATAGCTAGCATCCTTTATTCTACTATAAGCAGCACATCCTGCAGTTGTGACTTAACATGTACATTTTTAATTATTTAAATATAGGCCAGAGCAGGACTGAGACCACGGTGTGTAGAGAGAGATGCAGTGGTCCCACAAAAAATCCCATTTGAAGCTGATATTAGCCATAGCTATCAATGGAAGGTCCCCACCCAGACATTATTAGTGGGACTGAGGTGCCTTGCAGGACATCTTCGGGAGAAGAAAAGGCTAAGGAGTGACTCCTACACCATTCCAGAGTGGAGCCCCTATGACAGTTGGGTGGCGTCTTGCACGCCTCCTACTGGCAACTCCTGCAGCCAAGCTGGTGCCAACTATAGTGCTCTGTTTTCCTTTGGACCACATCAGTAAAGCCAAGAGAGGGATTTTGTCGTCTGGGGAGCCAGGACCTCCATACATACTTCCCGGGCTTGGTTTGACTTCACCCCTGGAGGTACAGTCCATTGTCTCTTGAGACAGATGGATGCCAACAAGAGGTACATCAAGGTGCAAAGGAACTTGACCCTCCTCCCCAGGCTCTACAGTTACAACCCTGCTCCCTCATGACTGATATAGTCTGAAATTGCACCAAGACACATTTCAGAACTGCTACCTGCTATTATATAAAAGAAGAAACACTGCATTCAGGACTGTTCTTGCCACTGGCAGATGCTGCGAATAGTAGTTCTGGTGTTCCTGACATTGTGTGCATTGGTTATTTGAAGCTAGTTGAAGCACTACTCTCCTCATCTATCAACTGACTATTCTGCTTAGCATTTTTCCATTGTGGAAATGGGAATTCATTGGATTATTGAGTCAGTAATAGACTCTCCAAATCATGAGTGATTTATTTGCTTCATCATAGTCATTGATTTGTTGGACAATGACTGATGGACTCCTCTACACATGCTAACCTATATTAGAATCTCCATCAGTAACAAGTTAACTGCTTAACTATGTCAAAAGACAGCCAACATCCATATATATATGCAAAACTTTCAACTCAAACATATATGGCATATAGTCTTTTAAAGGATATATGTATTTTGTGTGTGTGTGTGTACACATACATGCATTTATATGTATATGTATATGTGTACACACACACACAGTGCTTTTTTTCGGAGGGGGGGGGACGCAAGGGTACACATACCCCTAAACATTTTGTGAATCTAAGTTTGGTCTCATTGAGGGGCAGTATTTCAATATGAGTAGGGAAATGAGAGTACCTCTAAACATTCTTTTAGGAAAAAAATCTCTCTCTCTCTCTCTCTCTCTCTCTCTCTCTCTGTGTGTGTGTGTGTGTGTGTGTGTGTTGGCTTGCACGAATGAATAAAGAGGCAACATATTATGGCTACTCACCCCCCATTCTTTTCTGTAAGCAGTAATAAAAAGACATTTCAAATGTATGCATTGCGTTATATCCCTTATGGAAGGCCTACACACTGTGTGCTTTGTCACTGATGGATTTTAATTTTATGGTTGCAAGCAACAACCTGCAACAACCTAGTAACATTTCCTTCCGCTGGTCTTCCACACATACCCATAAAAGTATTACATCACACATGTTCTTCCTCCACCATATGGACAACATACAATCAGGAAGTAGGCCATCATTTCACTGGCCTTGTTGGTAACATGGTTACATTCCTTTCATGGTGATCAAGCTTTTCCCTCCATAGAAGGAATTCTATCAAGAAATACAGAAGCATCAAAAATGTGATCCAGAGCTTACTTAGCTAATCATACTGCTCTTTGCTGTATATATTGGGAATTGCCCTCTTTCCTTGTACACCTTCGCCACACCGTGTGTGTGTGTGTATTATATGTGCACATAGTGTGTGTTTATCTGTGTATAGATACAGATATACACTGTAGTGTAAAAACACTAGTAACATATTATGCGGAAAGTGCTGCTTTAGGCGATATATATAGTTTAGTGATAGAACTAAATGGTCTATCATGTCCCCTTCAAGTTAAAAATTATTTAAACTCTGAGCAGCTTGCAACAAGCAAGAACAACAGACTGGGTGGAGTTAGGATGGTATGCAGGGGTGCCAACTGGAATAAAATATTGGGGGAAGAATGAAAGCCTCACCCCTATAATTGATCACAATGCCCATCAACTTCAGATGTGACTGTGTTGGATTTTCTTAGCAATTGGCCATTTATATGTAGATTTAATTTAATAGCACTATAATCCCTGCTCCCAACTAGTTTAATATCACATCTTGCACCAGATCTTGGGCGCCCCTTAAACTCCTTGATAAAATAAAAACCAAAGTATTCAACTTGTTACACTGGTTGTATGTGGAGTTATTACAAATCCAATTGCTCAAAATGTTCCTAATAATTGCCTGTATTAATATATCGCCTTAATACAAGCACAACATACAAGGATTGTGAGATTTTAAAAGGATACCCCCCCCCCGTAGGTAAGCAGCTCAGATCTTCATTGATTTCAGTGGATGTAGGATCAGTTATTTCTTCATTTTTGAACTTCTTTCCTTTATCTAAAATCATTGGAGCCCTGATTCATTAATACCTCTGCCAGATATCTGATGTAAGAAACATAATTACAGCTCAAGACCTTGTCTTACATCATTAACCAGAACTTTGGCTTTTGTGCCCACAATGATTTGAGTGAAGAATTGCTTTTCAGAGGCTGTCATGACTAAAAAGTCATTACAATCAAAATTTCCATTGTTGATTTATTCCTGCTATTTGGGCTCTTAATTTTCAGGGCTTACCAATTAGTTCTGATGATTAGAACGAGAGCTGCCGCGCTTAAACTAAAGGATGTTGCCTCCATTCTTCAGAGACTTCCGTGTTGTTGTTTTTTACAAAAAACTAAATGGACTTCTCTTATTGTTCATGTTTTCTCTCGTCTTAGTTTATTAATTGCTATGGCTATGATGGGCTTTGATTTATTTAAATCAAAACAGGCCTATCTGGCTTCAGTTACTCTTCATTTAACTTCACGTAGACATCGTTAGAAGTCTTACTGATACAAAGCACATCTGGTTTTGATAAATGACATCTGGGGATGCCCGGCACCAGTCAGCTCCAAAAACACCCGCAGTTTACCATGCATCATTAGATGCATGCAAATTTTGTCTATGGCTCTAATAGCACTGAGTTGATTAAGGGGGTAGAGGTGGTAAAGCACAGGAAACTCTCAACAACACAGGGGTTCAAGAAGGAGGCACTCCATAGAGAGGGAAAAGGTTATACAGCCATATATTGTACGAATTTTGTAAAAATCTACAAATATAATTGATAAAGGCGTGCATATACACATTCCTATACATAATAACTTGGGAGTTTTTCTCTGCCCTGCAAATAACAGATTGACTTCTAAGTCTGAAGATGTTGAAATCATGCGCTGAAAATGGGTTTGGAAACATGCATTTTAATTCTAAAAGCATATTTTGAAAGTAAGTCATATTAAAATTAATAGGACTTGCTTCTGTGTAGTTAATTAAGGCAGAAATTACTAACCTTTTGGATCAGTGGACCAAAATTTTGAATTGTGAGAGAGTTCTGTGGGTGCAAGTCACAAAATGGCTACCCGGGGATATGGCATAACAAGTCAAATTGTGACTTGGTGTGGCATTTCTAAGCAGCAACTCTCCCCAACTTCCCTTTCTTTCAGTTCCAGGCATGCCTACATCTGCTGTCAGTTCTGCAGTTCCTTCCATGTTCAAGTTCAGTTCTGCTGAAACTCATAGCCCCAGTATCCTGTGTGTCTGGCCATCCATAGCCCCAGCTGTCAGGAAGGCACCAGCTATAGTTACAGATATATGTATATTTTGGCTACTTCCCTGTGGTCTGGCAAAAGTAAAAGAACAACAGCAGATACCCACAGCAACAATTCTTGTCATCATGGCAGTGAGAAAAAGTGCAGCCACAATAGTGGAAATTGCAGCCAGATGCTGCTACCTCTATCTGTGTACACTCAGCCTGGTTCACACTGACATTATCTATGTGATCCAATATTTAGGCATGATGACGAGTGATTTTCATGGAGATTAAAAAATGTGCTGCTTGAATATATAAATTAGCTCCTAGTTATCATAGAATGGGGGGGGGCAGGAAAATATGATAGAGAAGTAAGTACAAGAACACTCAATCACTGTTAAAGAAATTAGGTAAAAAGTAATCAAAACAATCTGGGATTCTCAATCTGAATTAATGAAGCTGTGCTAGATCTGCAAAATTGTAATAATAATATACTCAGTGCTTTTATGTTGGTACCTTAACTACGATTATGGGGCTGCAATTTCTGTAATGTCAGTTTTCAGAATAAGATAGAAAGAAAAAATGATTTCTTATTCTGGATGCAGTCTCATTCCCTGGCAGGAACAAGCGTATTGTTTGTTTAGATGTTTGTGTCTCAGGCGGGGGGAGGGGGTTACTATGTTCCTTGAGACCCACGTGGTTTTGGTGGCCGTAATGGCCTATTTCCGGCCAGCTATGGCTGTTCCTGGACAGGGATAGCCTGACAACAGTGATCAACACTCTGCTAACTACCAGACTAGACTACTGCAAGGTACTCACTGTGGGGCTACTCTTGAAGATGGTTCATAATTTGAAACTAGTGCAGAATGCGGCAGTAAAGCTGCTGGTGGGGGTTTCTGACCAGACACACATTATCCTGGTCTTGAAATACCTGCACTGGTTGCCAATTTACTACCAAGCCCATTTAGGGTGTTAACACTGAAATATAAAGCCCTTAGGCCCCAAATAGTTGAAGGAGCATTTCCTCCCATGTCAACCTGCCTGGGTGGTTAGGATTAGTGGGGAAGTCCTGTGGGACTCCTGTCACTGTCTGTGGTTTGAGACAATGCATGAGAGAAAGAGCCTTCTCTGTGGTGGCCCTACAATTTGAGGAATGACATCTTCTCTAAGATGTGTCTTGGGCCATCATTTAATGATTTTTGCCAATCAGTCAGCATGTATCTCCTTACACAAGGCTTGGGCTGAGTGGATGTCTCCTCTCTTCCTGCACTGCTGTTCTGAGTTGCTATTTTGTTAACTTTGTTATTGCTTAGTTGTATTCATATATTTTATGATTTTAATATCATTTGTGTTTCTTTTAATTGTGGTATTTTTTGTAACCTGCCGGAACCATCATAAACTACAAATAATAAATAAATATTTTATGGATCTTGAAAAGCAGTGCAGAGGAAGATTTGGAGTACCATGTTAAATGCTAATGCTCTTTGTTCAGCTTTTAGAAAGTTTGTTTCAATTTCGGCATACAATGAACAGAAACTCAAAAAATGCTGCTGCTATAAAGATAAACATCTTTATTCATAATCTCCCTGGCTTGATATTTCAATAATAATAATAATAATAATTAATATTTAAGCAACTGTTGAAGATGAGTTCAAACTAGCAGATCTTAAACTGTAGGGTAACTATTGAATGATAACAAGGAAACATTTGGAAAACTGCTCTGGTGGTAGTACATAAAATAATTTCCTGTTTCCAATGACTTGTCTATATGGCTCATTCAGTATGAATTTAACGGGTAACTAAAATATATGTTGGAAAAGAAAATGGCACAATATTCCAGAGAAGTGTTTCCATATGCATCTTAGAAGAAAGGCTTTCTACTGGCTAATAGAAACATGTCCTTTAATCTCAGTGAGTACAATCAAATGATAAGGATCCCAAGTATAAGACAAGGCTTATAACGTCTGCAAGTTTATAAAAAATTAAGGCCACAAAACAGAATTAAAACATTGTGTAGTATTTGCTGCTAATCACCCCATCCTCTTTTAAGTTCTGGTGCCTCATGTAATCAGTTGGCCAGATCGCTTCCTGAAAGGGCTATTTTCAGTTTTGACAGGGTGCCTTTCTGGGTCCCTCCACCCCTGCTCACTTACTGAAGGTCAAACTGTGTTGAGTTTATAAGCTGGTTAATGAAGGAAGTACATTCGAAATGGATGCATGAAGTGCAATGATTAGATCTGAGCTTAACAATATTAACTAGTATGATTTGTCATTGTGTTAACATTTACGGACCTTGAAAGACATGGTAAAGTAAAAATGCTGTTATAATTCTTCCATCATTCATCATGCTATTTCATCAGAATGTACTGGTGCCCCAAGGAGAAAAGGATTAGGAATTTAGCCACAATTTTATGTTAAATGCTTGTTTCTTTTATATCACCATAAACCTGCATTCCACTTATTTTGGTTGAATCGCTTAAAATCCTATATCATTGTATGGGATGATAATTTCAAGCATCCTAGAGCCAGGATACATATTACGCATAACATTTAAAAAGAATCTAGTCTGTCTTATTTAAAGTCAGCAGCATTTTCTTCCACAAGATATTCCAACAGGAAACAAAGAGTGGACATTGGGTGCATTATTGAAATAGCTGAAGATAAAGTTCAGGAAACTTTATCTTATGTTCATGGAAACAGCCTTGGCTATACAAGAAAAGGGGAGATAAAGTGTGGCCTCACTTCCTATGGCTGCTTTGATAGGTGGGCAGAGGTGCCCACCTGCCAACCACCTGACATCACCAGGTGACCCAACTCTGATTCTTTCATTTCCTCCTTTTCAGCTCAGCTTGAACTCAAGTTGAGCTGCAAAGGAAGAGCGTTGCTGGAAGTGCAATTTGTAGCCACTGCATATCAGCTGATCAGCATCGGATGCCAACCTCAGTTTTGGCTTGCCTGGATAATTTCCACTCAGGAATTCCCAAGTTCAGCTGATCTCAGCAAGGTTGCAGCCGCTGCCAACCAGCTGATTATCACCAACTCCCATCCCCTCCTTTGGCAGGAATCAGCTGCAATCCAGAGAATCTTGAGTGGAGCTGATTTCACTCAGCCGGCCATTGCCAGATGCAAACTCCAATAGGGAACTCCCAAGTGCAACCAGTAGGTTTTGCCTTTGGCAGCAAATTTAAATGATGTCAAATACAAAGGAATATGCCTGCCAAGGAATATGAACTTTAAGGTTCCTTTTTCTCTCTCCCCCTGACATATCTTTACCTGCCTCACACCTGGCGCTGCTTATGATGTCAGGTGAGGGGCAGGTGAGTGTGGCTTGGGATAAATTAGGCTAACAAGCTGGATATTTCCACCGCTATCTTCCATAGACATCAGTATCCTTCTGTATGACTTGTATGTATTCACAGTACGAGCCACCACCTTTAATCCCTTAAGGATCTGGCTTGCAGTTGTGAGCGCACCAGGACATGCAAGTGGAGTACTTAATACTCTATTAAAGGTAAAGGGACCCCTGACCATTAGGTCCAGTCGTGGCCGACTCTGGGGTTGCGGCACTCATCTCGCTTTACTGGCCAAGGGAGCTGGCGTACAGCTTCCAGGTCATGTGGCCAGCATGACTAAGCCGCTTCTGGCGAACCAGAGCAGCGCACAGAAACGCCATTTACCTTCCCGCCAGGAAGCACTTTGACGTGCTTTCGAACTGCTAGGTTGGCAGGAGCTGGGACCAAGCAACAGGAGCTCACCCTGTCGCGGGGATTCGAACCGCTGACCTTCTGATCAGCAAAGCCAAAATTTATTTTGCATCATGGAGATGGAGACCTGTGTGTCTGTATTAGTTGTATATATGATAAAATTCCACAGAACAGGATAAAGTTTTTCAGGATCCTCTGAGCCTTTGGCAACATGTGGTTTATGAGTTATTTTTTCAGCGAATGCTCAGCTCTGCATTTTGTTATAATAAAGCAAAAGTCTCAAGTCCTGTAAAGCTCTTGCTTTCCCCTGCCCTTTGTTAGCCAGCAGCAATTTACAATGCAGCACCTAGGCATAAGAGGAAAACTGCAGCTACTACAATCCTGAATCCGTTAGTCATTCATTCCAAGGAGCAAAAAAACCCCTCCTGTATGGCATTCTCCAGTTTCTTAAGATATTTACTCTCCCCTTTCAGAGCAACTTCTGTTGGCTCTAAGCCAGTTCAGATTCTGTTGGCTCTATGCCAGTTCAGATTTACATTTTAGTGGGAAATGGAAAAAAGGAACGATTGCTGTTAGAACATGAGCTGAACAAGACGTGATTGATACCTTTGATCTGAAAACGCATAGTTTATAAAGAAAGGAAATAATTATATCACTTATTTGCTCATACACAGTATAGATAACCATTTCACCTACATTTTCCATAACATGGCATGACATTTGACATTAAGTACTATTTATGTGCCCCTTATCAGCCCCTTGCTTATGATAAAGCAACTTAATGGCAGCTTCAATACCTGTAATTGCTTGGGATACCATACCATTAGGCAGGGAACTATAATTATCAATTCTCTAAAGGAGACAGCCTTGAAGACCAAGGAGCTAAAATGTGCAGTATCTAAACTACTTAAATACAGGTCTTCCCTGATTCTTCATAAGGTTGGTCTCTTAGAGCCAGACAATGTTAGTTCATTTCTTCTGTTTACTATGCTGCTTGAATATCTAGAGGCAGCTCTCTTCCTGAGTTGTAAAGCCCAGGAAACTCTGTGAATGATAAGCCTGAATATATATTACGGCAAGTGTGCTTTTAAAAAAGGGCCCAGGCACATTTGGGTGAATATGATTTTCTGGATCCATTTCAATCATGGTTCAGTCTGGTTTCAGTACTGAAACTTCCTTGGTTGCCTTGTGGAATGACTTATTCTGGGAGAGTGCAACCCTATAGCTTCTTCTGGACCTCATGGGGCTTATGATTCCATCAGCCATGGTATCCTTCTAGACAGGCTGTCCTAGTAGAGTATAGGTGGGACTGCTCTTCATGGCTCGTGCCCACAGTATCTGAACAATCGCCTCTTCTGGTATGCACTTGAAACCATCAGTGAAGGGCCCCTCTCTGATTGCTACTGTCAGTTAATATATAGTGGGTGGCTACAAGAGAAAGGCTCTTCTCTTCCCATTGCTATTGAATGGGCTCCTCAGATAGTACCTACTTTGATATCTTTTTGGCAGCAGGCAAAACCCTTTCTTTTCTCTCATGCTTTTAAAACTTGCTGCTTTTTAAGTTGGCTTCATTTAAATTTCCTGTTTTTAAATCCACCGTTTTTGTAGTTTTTAATGTAGTTTTAATCCCTGGCATTTTAAGGTTGTTTCTGCTGTTTGGTATAGTTTTTAGTCCTTTATTTCGGTTTAAGGATGTTGTCATATTGATGCTGATTTTTGCTTTGTTTAAATTTCCATTTCTTTCTCCCTTTTCTCTTTCTCACATGCTGAAAGATCATGAGCTATTAGCCGTATAATAAAATCAGTGAGTATTTTAACTAAATCATGGTCTTGTCTCTAGATTTTTGTATAGCTTGGTGACCAGAAGATGCCTTGAACCACTGGGATTTGAGACATGTCTCACCTTCCTGAAGGAGACGGTGGAGCAAATTGTATTCAGCTGGCCAAAGATCTCATGTTTTAGCCACTGGCTGCCAAGAAAAAAATAATCTCGGGACTGCTGCTAATTTTGGGGACTGATATTGTTTGAGGAGCTGTGCTGCTATTTATCCTGTGCACAGAGTTCAGGTTGTAAATAAATGGGCTGGTTTAAAACACGTCCTCTCTCCCTACAAGGAAAAGGATGGTGTGTGGAAGCCTTCTCTTGGAATATTCTACCACTCAGGAAAATGGGGAGCATGGAACAATATAAGCCACAGTACTGATAACTGGTTGATGTATGGGAGGTTTTGGTTCATTAAGGCATCTCAGATGAACATACTTCCAGCCAACAGTAATGAGAAATGCTTAGTCTCAAATTGTAAGAGAAAGTTCACTGACTGATCAATCTGAACCCACAGGTAAGAATTGTAGAGCTGCCTGGCCAAATCCCTGACCATTCCATGTTGAATGGGGAAGTCTGAAGGCTGTTTGTAAGCCCATTCATCTGGACACACAAGCCTCCTTGTGACCAGGAAGCCTGATAATGCATTTCAACACAATGACCTTCAATGAAGGAAAGTTAGAGTTGGGTGAAATTATTCTATCACAAGAAGCTAGGAACCTAGGAAGTTGCCTTACACTGAGGTAGACCATTGGTCCATCTAGTTCAGAGGCTCTCCAGGATTCAGAAAGGAGTCTTTCTTAGTCCTACCTGGAGATGCTAAGGATTAAAAATAGGCCCTTCTGCTTGCAAAGCAAGCACTCTTCCACTTAACTATGCAAGCTTGCAATTGCAGCATAGAGGACATAGTCGTGCAGAGGAAACGGCTTTAGTCAGAGGTAGAGAACCTTTGTATCCAACTCAGTATATTTGAGACATGATCAGTCTTTCAATGCTAGTTCCCCATTTCAGAAGGGGCAGAACTCCCTGAAACCTGGCAGGGATGCTTTAATGTTACCCATGCTCCTTATGAAAACGTATGGCAATATTCCTCATTGTGCTAAGCTAAAATAAAATAATCTGAATGAGGTTCTGAGACCCCCTTGCTAATCTTCAGATTTCTCTTCTTTGATGGAATGCCATGAGAAAACTGCTTTTCATGGTAGTTCCCACTACAAGCACATGGCTTTCATCTGGGCTGCAACCACAAAAAGAAAACCACGTGTTTATGGCTTGAGAACACCAAGGAGAGAAACCGTACTCATTGAATTTCAGGCTAGAAGAGATGCACTACGAAAAAGTATTGATTCTCTTGCGTCACCAAGTCCTACTATTATTATTAAACAAGATCAAACAGGTCCAGCCAAGATTAACATGAAAGCAACAGACTTTTTTTTTGGGGGGTGCAGGGTGGGGGGAGGATAAGGCAGTGAAAAGAAGTATGTATGAAGTGTGGAAGCGATAGAGAACCAACGTTGTGTGCAGGAATTTGTAATTCAACTTTTAAAAATCCACCACATTTGGTATCCATGTCACTTCCAATATTTTAAAGCCATGCGTTCCTGAAACCGACATTGACCTGGTGTATTAAACTGTGAAGTCTCACTGGAATGCCATTCCCACATTGACCTGACATGGTCAACAACAAGGAGAACTCTATGAAGGCAGGCTTGTGGAGACCAATGATCAGTGGCCAGCAATTTAAGTTATCAAGGAGGGAATTCTTGAGTCTTGAAATAACTGTATGTGTAAGTGCATGAATTATAGGTGTGCAATTGGCCATTCTGAAGTAATAAGAATATTTTTAAAATGTATAATTACCTTTCCCCCCTTAATTACTTTGATTTTGATGTGTATGAAGTTCATCTTATTATGAACAGCTTAATCCAAGATTATAATACAATTAATTTTAAAGGAACACACACACACACACACACACACACACACACACACACACACACTTGTTATTTCCCCCTGCCCCAGGCTAAAGCTGCATTCAAAAGCCCCCCTCTCCTATGTCTTAATTTATAATGTAGTTCAAATGGTGTCAAGGAAAATATCTTACAGCTTAAATTCTAGATAGGCAAAGGATTTAGTAATATGCCTAAACTATCCAAGGAATGCTTTGTAGTAAATCATCATCATTATCATCATCATCATTATTTTACAAATGATTAGACTCTAGAGATGTGATTCTATTAAATTATATTTTCACTCCCATGAGATTAACACAGCACCCTTTTTTGTAGATTTGTGTGTGCTGTTGATGTGTTTTATCTGACCTGATATTTCATTGTATCATTTGATTAGCGTTTTCATTTTTTGTGGAATTGAATAACTTGTGGACTATACAGTGGTACCTCAAGTTACAAACGCCTCAGGTTACAAATGATTCAAGTTACAAACTCCACTAACCTGGAAGAGTTACCTTGAGTTGAGATCTTTGCCCTAGGATGAGAACGGAAATCGTGTGCCGGTGGCGCAGCGGCAGCAAGAGGCCCCATTAGCGAAAGCACGTCTCTAGTTAAGAACAGTTTCAGGTTAAGAACGGACCTCTAGAACGAATTAAGTTCGTAACTAGAGGTACCACTGTACATGAATCTTGTTAGATACTTGGCATATGAACTGAGATATCACTGCACCATTTTTAAATAGAAAATGCATCATTATCCCATGTACTGTGCTACACTATTGACCAGAAATATGATTAATAGTAATTTCAACAATTAATCATTAAATATGATTAATAGTATTTTCAACTTTGCAACAATCATAATGCCCTTAAAGTGACTGTAGATACCACAATAGAAAGTTTTGCTTTTTTAAAAATGTCCTTCGTTTTAACATTTCAGCTAGAAACCGTAGTTTTGGGATCCCCATATAGTTTTCTTAAGACTTTTAAGCAGATTTCATTTCATGTTGTATTTGTCATTAACTCATTCAAATATATCCCCAATTAAACTACTTTCCCCATAATTCATTTTCTCTACATCCAATTACAGCAATTTAACTTTGCCATGTGGTTTTCACCGTTGCAAAGAGGAAACTTCAGCTCCGCACAAATTCATGAAAACTCAGCCAAAGATTTACTGAAAACAACCCCACTGAGGAATGTTTAGCATTAGGTAGTTGTTGCCTTCTTGTAGTAACCACAGCTGGCAAACCTTGCTTAATGATCTGTCTTAATTACTACCACAGAAAATGAAAAGATTGAGTCTTTTGAATACAAAAGGTGCCTTCCTACCAACTGAAGTTGTATATTAGAGCAATATCAATTACTACTGATCTGAGTAGCCAAATCATAAACAAGGTAGGCTTCAGTCCCAAGCAGTAATATGATCAGGAAAAATGGTGACATTGTATATCCCAAGAAGGTAACAATTTTGCCCCTCTGGAACTGATGTATTTTTACAGGTTGGAGTTATGGGGCTTTAAAAAATTCCTAACGTGATACGCTCCATGTGGCTGGCAATATGATGAACTGCTAACTGGGAGTTCTTAAACAGCACACAAATGGAAAACCTCAAAATCTTGTCTTGCCCAGACTCAAGTGTTGAAGAAGTCGGGCTCTGCACTCAGTTTGTTGCACTCTGTTTATAAGCCTTTACATAGAAAATGCACTTTTTGCTGGGCCAATATGCAAGCAGTTGACTTACACAGAAATATGCCACAGCTTTAGGTTTTCAGAGCCGAAATTATCTTATATATTAGCTAGCTGAATCTGCTTGCTCTTCCCAACGAAGAAACCATATCGTGGCAAAGCACTATCTCAACAAGGTCTTCAGACTTTTTTTTCATTATGTGCTTTAATTGTATGACTCTTCCACAATGTTATAGGAAACAGGGAGATTGTGTTGCTCTTTGCTTCCCCTTTAAAGAAAGCTATATTAGTGGGACAATGTCCTCTTGCACTTAAGAGCGGTTGCACAGATTCAATGGCAGAAACTGTTGTGAGGGCTATCTCAGAAAGGAGCTCATAAAGCAGTTGCTGAATGAGTGTCCAACACTTGCCTGCATGCAACAAACAAGAAAAAAGGGTCAAAAGCAATATGTTTTGGGAGAAAAAATTGTTTCCTTATTTGCTTATTTAAGGAATTAATATTTATAAACAATGTTGCATTGGTTATTATTCAAGCCACAGGCGAAGCCCAGTAGAAGACGCTCAAAACAACCACCTTCCATATTGTAACCACATTATGAATAGTAGAATTAGTAGGGATGCATAGGATCAGATTTTCCCAGTAACAGTCTGTTGGCAGATGGGTACAATATACATATGCTATCATTTTGTAACAGGATCAACGTCTTCTTGAAGGGAAATATTTGGATCCTATGCAACTGCTCATTCATTTAACACACACACACATATATATAGTTTGAAATGTCATTTGAATGCCTTGCTGGGAATGTTTAAGTTACAGATAGCCAAACAAACATATCTATGAAGTACATCTCAATGGCTTGATTTGGACAATTGTTCACAGCTTCCAGCCAGGAACAAGTGTTGGGGTTGAGTCATTTTTCACATGTATCTCAAGATTCTTGACACGCATACCATTGGTTATGCTGTGAGTAAACCAGGAAATTCTGGCTTAATGTTGGGTAACAAATTGGGCGAAGACGTCAGGATCATATCTAACATTAAGCCAGAGTGGCGCAGTTTTTCTGTAAACAGGAAATCTGCCTTAATACAGGCCAGGTTCTTTCTGCCAAAGCCAGCGTGTGATAGTACTAAGGGATGTGCTTGACCACATCACAAGTTCCCAAATGCATAAGCGATGGACTCCCTTGGAATGAGGTGTACTCTCCTTCATTGAAGGTTTATAAACAGAGGTTGGATGGCCAGCTGTCAGGAATTCTTTAATTGCAATTCCTTAGCTGTAATTCTCACATTGCAATGGGTTGCAGTATATGATCCTGGGGATTCCTTCCAACTCCGTAATTCTTTGAAGTCTTGAACCATCATTTGAACCATGCCACTGACTTCGGGTGAACTTATTTCTTGACCTGCCAGTTGAGAATGACACTTCATTCATCCGATGAAGTGGATTTTAGTCCATGCCACATTATACCACAAGAAACACATTCAACTTTAAGGCGAACCAAGATGTGCTGTTTTTGCCTAATTTTAAAGATTTTATAAAATAAATTACTAAAAAGAAATGTTAATGTGGTTGTAACGACTCCCAGGAATATTAAAAGTTTTATGTACGCAGGATTCTCTACAAAAGTCAAAGCTGCAGCAAGTCACATTTGCTAATCCTTGGTTTCAGAACTTTGGAAGATAATACCCCTAGAGAGGGAAAGAAAGAGTACGTACACACACACACACACACACACACACACACATACTGTCTTGTTGAAAGTGGTTTGTGAAATGATAATTCCTGCCCACCCAGTGTATAGAGGATTCAGTGCTTTGAAATAACTTGTTACAGAAATCTATTTTGGGTGATATTTAATTCAGATGTAGGAAGGGAGGCCTACTGAATACAATAGACACATATAACAAGAAACATCTTATGGACTGCATTTGTGTGTGCATGTGTGTGCATGAGTAAAAAGACAACCGACACACAAATCTGTCTCTGGGTGTTTTCATTCTCCCTTTCTCATATATCACACGAAGTAAACAATATGTTCACTTTGACAGGCTCGTGCTTTTATTCTTGTCTGTTCAAGAGAAGCAAAACAGTGAAACCTAAACTGGTCAGCAATCTTGCATACCCACCAACATTCCTCAGATGAAAATAGAGACATTTCTCACACTCACCCAAATGATCCTCCTTGACCCCCTCCCCATTTTGTGTGTGTCCCCCCCAAGCATTTCCTATCAGAAGAAAGGCAAAAGCCACCACTACAACTGGACACAGCACACCCACCCTCCACTGTCCTGAGAAAACTCCTTAATCCGTTTTTTCATTGCTTTTTGGTAGGGGAAAGATTAGATGTGGATGAACAAAGCATTTAAAAACAAAAACAAAAACCAAGACTCCTTGCACTCTGCTCTGCTCACGCTTTCTCTTCTCCCAGGGTGGCCCTGCCCTCTGCCTGCCCCTCAGAGCTAGCAAGTCACACAGGGCTGGGCCTTTCCTCCTCCTCCTTGCCTGCTCTCCAGAAACTGCTGTGAACTGTCCAGGGGAGAAGGGCTGTCAGCAGTGTCCATGGAGAGGCAGTGGGAGGCTCCCTCGTAGCTGCCACTACTACCACCGCTGTCACTCAGGACAAGCGTTGGCTCCTCCTCCTCCTCCTTGAGCTTGGCAGTGGCAGCACTTGCAAGGAAAATGGGGACATTCCAGGATCAAATCAGAAGCTGGGGTGGCATTCATGATTCTGGGTCTGTCCCTGCAAAATCAGGACGCTTGGAGGGTATGAGCTTGTGATTGACCTTCCCTCCCCATGTGTTGGGTTCCTTCGCTGACACATGCCAGTGTCCTTAAAAATAAATTTTATCAGCTTGGTCTTCAGTGCTCTCAAAGGCCCTCTTGCTTTAAAGCTGACAGTACCTTACTTCTGTCCCTATTGAAATTAATTTTGTTAGCTTGGCACAGATTGGAGAAACTGGGCCAACACTAATGAAATAAATTTCAACAGGGACAAATGTAAGGTTCCACACTTAGGCAATAGGAATCAGCTGCACAAATATAAGGTGGGGGGGGGGACACCTGGCTTGCCAGTAGTACATGTAAAAATCTAGGGGTCTTAGTACACCACAAGCTGAACGCAAGCCTACAGTAAGATGCAGCCGCAGCAACAATAACAAAAAAGCTAATGCTATTCTAGGCTGCATCAACAGAAGTCTAGTGTCCCGATCAAAGGAAGTAACAGTACCAACTCTATTCTACCTTAGTCACAATTTTGATGGATAGCTGTGTTGTACTTCTCATATTGTTTTGGAAAGTGTGATTTTTGATAAATTTGATTCAGTTTGCATTCATTGCCAAATTCATCTTCATTTCTATCCATGACCAGCAATAATTCTGTGCAATGTCACCAGTTGTGCCAGTTATAACTTACCCTCCATGCACCCACACTTTTCTTTGGTTGCCTATGAAAGTTGTCATATCAGTTTATCAATATAATGAGTGGGCAGTGGAAACATTTATTTATAGATATACACAAACAATAAAATGTCTGCAAGACTGGACTAAAAGACCACTTCCTGACATTAGATTTATTTTGAGCCCAAAGCACTGCAATTTGATTTCTGACGGTCTTGCGCTCACTGCTTTTAAAGTGTACTTCCTGCCTTTGACCAAGCAGTTGGGAAAATGTCTAAAACAGAATTCATGTCCGATTTCCCCTCTGTATTGGTTGCTTCTCTTCAAATATATGTGAACACCTCTGACTTTAAATAATAATTCAGAGGTATCACTTCAGATAAATATTTTATAAAGCTATTGCTTTATAAAAGAGCTTTAAGCTCTGCCAAAACCTTGCTCACATTGCTCTTGTCATTCCTCTGCATTTCCAGATGTTACCACAATTGCCATTTTTGGAATCTGAACCTTAAAATAACAAACACATCCAACTTTTTAGAAATCTGAGGATTAGTTGATTAGACTTTTAGTTAATCCTGGTATGTCAAGGAACACAGAACGTAAACTTTGATAATTACTGTAAAATCAAAGGCCTCTATGACATACCTCTTCCAGGAAAGAAAAAGGCATATTTTATATTAGAGCATGACACAAAGTAAACAGAGAAATGTTGTTATCTTACAAGTGCTGTTCCGCTTCTTCAGTTTCCTCTAATTATTACTCTTATAAAAAAAATTCTACGGCAGTTTAATAATCTGTGCAGGCATCTTTAAAAAAGGTAACTAAAAAACCATGCAATTAAGTATCATTCAATGCACACAAACCTTTGGGTTGTGAGCAAAATATACATAACTGAATACTGACATTTACATGTAAATGCTGACAACAATCCCACATGCCTTTTGTGAATGAATATATATCTCAGCTTTTAGGACATATACCAGTGAATGCTTCCAATTGTATCAGTGGCAGAACATCTGCTTTGAATGCAGAAGGTTCAGTCCCACGTTTCTCCAGGTAGTGCTGGCAATGTCCTCTCTCTGAAACCCTGGAGAGCTCTTGCCAGTCAGTGCAGACAGTATTGAGCTAGATGGACCAATGATCTGACTTAGTATAAGGTGGTATCAGGGACAGTGCTGAGGAGGGCAGCACTGAGGAAGAATGGTGGGAGTCACCCCCTCCCCCTGACCCTGAATCTTCCCAGGAGCAGGAGGACAGTATAGATTTGGAACAGTGGTTTGCAGAGGGGCATAGTTCAGAAGGCAGAAGCTGGGAAATACTGGATGGGGAGCAGCTAGCAGAAGAAACACTAGGAGAGAGAGTTAACAGATTCGCAGTCTCTGGAGAGTATCCACCCCCTCCCTTTCCAAAGTCACAGAGAGCTCAGAAAGTGTCAGAACAGAAAGTGCAGAGGTTACAAACTCAGATTACAAGACATAGGAGTGACATATATTAATAGGGACAGAGTGGGGAGTGGCCCTTAATTGGGAGCAACGCCATTCTAGGAGACATGTTCTTTGTTCTCTCACTGTGATTATTAAAGATTCCAACTGGTAAGATGTTCTTTTGTTTGATCCTTTCTTTACTGCCACGGAGAGCAAGTCAATTCCCTGAAGCCTGACAGGTGGTTTCTTATGCTCCAGAGCAATCCTCTCTACTAGGAGAAGTCACAGAGTCTTGCTGGTTGGAGCAGCTAAGATAGGAAGCTGGAGAAGAATAAGTTTATAATTTTGTCCCCTCCCATTGCAACCAGTGGGAGAGAATTTACTATGCCTGCCCCATGACTGGTAAAATTCCAAGCTGTTTGAGAACATGTTGGGGGAGCATGTCTCACTTTTCCAAATTCCTACTCTAACTCTATGTACTTTTTAAGGAGGCAAAAAGATAACCCTCCACCTGACAGCAAAGGGTCCCAGAGGCTTTGTGGGGATCAGACTTCAAGGGCGCCACATTTGTGACCCCTGCTGTAACTGAACGTTTTCATAAGTTTCCAAAATTAATTCAGACCTACCTTATTTTACTAATTGATTAATAAGTATGAGGAGGAAAGATATGGAAACACTCTCTTGCAGTACGCATTTCAAATTGTTATTTAGTGATGCTGAAAATTACTTCTAGGTAGTGCTGCCTGCCTACTGTAGAAGCATGTGGTCTCTGATAACCGGATTCTAGTTAAATGAGTCCCATTTACAGTGCAACTGAGATTTAAAAGGGTAAAAACCCAGCAAGTTAATAGATGTACATTTAAGAAAAAGCACAAGACCATGCCTGCTCACTAATATCAAGACTCGAGCCAAACAATTTGCTTTGGGCATCCAGAAACTATTAAATTTGTTTTGCACATTTGATGGTGGAAGTCATGCAGAGAAACAAATGGCTTCGTGGAAATGTGGGATTCAACTATAGTTATAGATTTAAATTCATAAATTATATACAGTAGTCATGAAGAGATATTAATGTAAAAATAAACACGAGCATATTAAATGGGCTGGGATACAACCCAGAGGCTACTGCTACTTTCTAGAGCAGAGAATGGGGAATGTCTGGCCCTCTAGGTGTCATTAGCTTCCAAGTTCCATCAGCCTGAGCTAGTGGAGCTAATGATCAGGAATGAAGGGAGTTGTAGTCCACCAATATCTGGAGAGCCACAGGATCCCAATTCTGGTCCTAGGGGATTCTAGCTTTGATTAAAAAAAAGGATATGTGTAGGGCCAAACAAGAAATGATGGTGTTAAAGCTATCACTAATAATAATAATAATAATTTATTATTTATACTTCACCCATTTGGTTGCGTTTCCCCAGCCACTCTGGGTGGCTCCCAACAGAATTAAAAGCACAATAAAACATCAGACATTGAAAACTTCCCTAAACAGGGCTGCTTTCAGATGTCTTCTTAAACTCAGATAGTTGTTTATTGCCTTGACATCCGCTGGGAGGGCGCTCCACAGGACGGGCGCCACTACTGAGAAGGCCCTCTGCCTGGTTCCTTGTAACCTCACTTCTCGCAGGGAGGGGACTGCCAGAAGGCCCTCAGCGCTGGACCTCAGTGTCCGGGCTGAATGATGGGGGCGGAGACGTTCCTTCAGGTATACTGTGATCGTTCTACAGTTTTCACAGGGAGGAAGGTTTATTCTTTCCTCCCTGCTGCAGTCCAGATGAGATGCACCTCTTCCCCATGGTGACTTTTCAGTCCAGAAGGTAAGCTCATATGGACACTGCCAACCTGCCTGCCTACTGGATTACTTCTTCTTCATTTTGCATGTTGACTGGTGGGTTTTACTTCAGCTGTGGTTATGGAAACTTACAAACCAGTTACCTGAATTGACTTTACTACAGTGCCAGGTTGTTGGTCTGCCTTTGGCAATGTAAAATGACTAATAATACAGATTTTTGCAAACAATTTCCCCAAATATAATCCACATTATATGCATTGTGTTTTCATTTGCATTTTTAATGAACACTTTCCCCTAATATAAGCATTTTTATACAATGTTTGGCTTGCATAACTGCATTGCAAAATTCAGGGACATAAGAATTTCAAAGGAGAATTGTCTTTGAGTTAACATATTGGTTTAAAAAGTCAAAATTAGGTAGTTACTCAATAAAATGCAAACAAAATTGAATTTCTTCCCCATTTCTAGGTGCAAATCGGTTTCTCTGTTACACAAATTCAGATGGAGGAGCAAGTTACATGACTGCATACTCTTCCATAGCAATCATTAAAAAACAAGGGGGTGACCATTTTAGTCGCTTCTAAATGACACACAATTGCCAATGCATGGGTCCTTTTGGACCTGGAAGAGGGAAGAATGGGCCAGAACAGAACAGGGCAAGATGCGCTTATGCACACACAATCAACATGCACAGGGGCTGGGAACGGAACCCCTACACGAAATGGCCGTTGCTTGTAAAATAAAATCCCCTACATAGCAAACTAGATATCAGGAAGTGTACAAGCCTAATTCATCCCAACATGCACATTTTCTATGCCCTGGAATTTTTTGGTATGGAGGAACATGAGGACTAGGTTTGTCCACATGCCCCAATCCAATTTGGGGCTTGATTCAGGATTTCAGAATAGCCTCGGAATGATCTGGGGCCGACCCAACCCATATCAAAGTCCTAAACCTGGGATATTTGCATAGTGTGTAATTAGTTTTTTAACCTTATTCAACATGTGATGGGGGGGGGGGAGAGGAGAGGGAGAGGAGGAGACACAGGCAATATTGGTCCACTTCGGTTTGGGATCTGTGATTTGGGCAGAGTAGTTGCACAGCTCTAGTGAGGACAAAACTGACTTTAAAATGAGTATGCAATATATTTATTAGATATTACTTTATGTTCTGCTAATTTATATTTGCACGCTTATAAATTCGCATTACATTTACATACCACTCTCTGTCAGAAGGCTATCAAAAGGTATACTCAAAAGACTTTATAGTCTCACAACATCTCACTCTCTGCTTTTCTAAAGTCTGAGAGAGCCCAATGTAGAAACCACACAGAGTTAATGATAATTGAGATCATGTGTTCTTTATCAAAGCTTCCTCAAGAAAGCAGCTTAAGGGGAAAACCCATAAATCTGTCTTGACCACAGTCTACCAGTCTTCTTCCACATTGCTGCCTTTAGCTAATTTGTTGCTTTAATTTGTGTAGGAAGAGGAAAGTCCATAAGAATTATAATCGAACGTTGTTCAGATAATCAGATAAAAATAAGCTTGATTCAGCAAAAGCTCTCGCCTATCTTTTGCAGTCCTATACCCATTTACAAGGGAGTAAGATCCACTGAACTCAATGAGACTTACTTCTGAGTAGACATGTATAAGATTGCACTGTTAATGACTTTTAAAGAACATACTGCAATTTACTATATTTTATTCTGATTTTATTTTGTATTTATTATTGTTTTTGTAAACAATCTGGGAATCTTTGCTGAAGGGTGATAGGTAAATATTTTAACTAGTAATAGATACTACAGCCTTGCTATGGGGCAAAAAATAAATCATAGCTGATATGGCCAGTTAAGGCAAAGAGCAAAATCTTTTCCTGGTCCCATTCACTAGAGATTGACACTGTCCACATTCAAAACAACTGCAGTTGAGGATGAGTGGGGAAGCTGGCAACAGTGAGCACATCACAGTCATGGGGACAGAAGAAGAAAAATATTCTCCCCCAGCCCTCCACCCCCAGCAGCCAGCTTTATGTGGAAATGTGTCCAGGTGGGAGTCAGCAGGCCTATCCTGCCTCCACTTTGCCAGTGTGAAGAAAGGTTGCTCTGCAAAGGCAGTGAGACAGTTCTTATGCATGCATGAAGTTTGTCGTGGCAGCCAAGCAACTCTCGTGGAACATGCCCCTCCATGGGTGTCTTTTGGGGATGTGATCTTGTGTGAGCCAAAATGGGACACCCCAGGTCCAATCAGAAGCTGGGATGGCTTCTGTAGTTCCGGGATGTCCTACTAAAGTCGGGACAGTTGAGCAGTATGGTAAAGGTAAAGGTAAAGGTAAAGGGACCCCTGACCATTAGGTCCAGTCATGACCAACTCTGGGGTTGCGGCGCTCATCTCGCTTTATTGGCTGAGGGAGCCGGCATACAGCTTCCAGGTCATGACTAAGCCACTTCTGGCGAACCAGAGCAGCTCACAGAAATGCCGTTTACCTTCCCGCCGGAGCAGTACCTATTTATCTACTTGCACTTTGACATGCTCTTGAACTGCTAGGTTGGCAGGAGCAGGGATCGAGCAACGGTGAACAGTATGGTAGTGGAAGCACATACCTGGAACCTCTGGTGCTTATATTATGCATACAAGGGAATGAAAAGTGGTGGATTTAGACTGTGGTTGCTGCTTTTATCCTCTTTCCTATATTTAATTGAATGGATTGTGTGATATGCAATGAGATTTTAAACCAGCGTTGAGAGCATCAGCACCATGTGAAATGAAAGTAAGGAACAGGCGGAAGTGGGTAACTGAGCAGGGAACAGATGATTATGAAAGTACCTTTGAGGAGTCTGTATGTCTGCCAGGATGGGAGGGGGGAATGATCCAAGAGGGGGGGAAAACAGGAAGTAAGTTGTTTGCTAAAATTATCACTTTCAAGTCCATGAACCCAGAATATGTTAGTGCTAGGATAAAAATGAAAAATGCTGTCCATAACTTGTCATCAAAGTTCATTGTCAGAGTCAGCACGAAGGCAGCGAGGCATTTTAAATATAGGAATTTATAAGTAGCTATTTATGTCTTTAATAAAATGATACTATCCAAGGAGAGCAGAAGGAACAATGGGGAAGTTCAGTTGCAGAAGCCTTGTACACAGGTTTGCACTGAACTTTTAGATCAAATTGGTGTCTATTTGTCACAGTTTCATAGAATTTGAAAATCTTTCCTGTTGAAGAATACAGTGGAAAATTCAATAGCCTCTGTGTGAAAAGCAGATGATTAAGAAATCAGATTGCTATCACCTGCAGAACGGAAAGATAAAGGAGGAAACATAAAAAGGATATTTGGTTGCTGCACCAGTAGAAATTGTGATGCTGGGATCAATGGCCCTGGGATCTAACTTCCTAACCGTGTGCTTACATTTCATTCATTTCAATAGAACTCAGCAGTATTTAACAGTCTGGCTTGCAAGCTTCTTTTTTAAAGTGTGAATTGCAAAAAATCATAGGAAATCAGAGAAAAGTAGTGTCATATACTAGCTACAGGTATGTAGCTACGATCTGTGCCCCTGCCCACTATGCTTGCCTACCTCCTTGCCATTCCTCCCACATTAAGCCCCTAGATCTTCCCCTAACCACCCTATGCAATTACTACGCTACCTTTTCACCTTCCCAACCCCATTTCTGAAGGCACTTCTGTCTTCTATTCTGCCGCCCTTCTTTGCACCTCTGTTTCCGCATTCACCCTCATGCCGATGCCTCAGCCCATCCTTTCGTGCACACAAACCACCCCTGGTGAATTCTCTTGCATCTTCATCCTCTCACACCCTTTTCACCTTCTGCCTAATTATGAAGCTGCCACCCTCTCCTATTATTCAGACCCTTTCATGCCCCTGCTTTTGTCTTCAACCCAATTCCCCTGCCTCCTACTCCCTCCTCCTTTTCTGCATGCCCCTTTGCACCCCAATATTTTTTTTACTTCCTTTCCCCCACTTTTCCTCCCTCCTTGCGTCTCTCAGCTCTCCCTTGCTCGCAGTTCAATATTTCCATGCCTTTAGTAGGAAATAGATACAGTTCTCAAATACAGGTATTACTTTATCAATTCATGAACAAAAAATCAGGAACCTAAGAAACATTTTGATCCTACTTCTCTTCCACTAGCAGGAGAACATAGGAAATGGGTTTATAGTGAGACAGACCATTGATCCATCTAGTACTGTTTACAATGACTGTCAACAGCTCTCCAGGATTTCAGACAGGGTCCTCTCACCAGTGTGTGCCTAGAGATGCTAGCATAGAACCACTGAGATATGGCCTTTCCCAATATTGCACCAGCATGGTGTACCAACCTACCTAAAGAGACATGTATTTATAAATACAAGCCTGTCTGCATGTACCATTTGCTGGACTGGGAACTCTGCATAATCTGAATGTATATATGAATGTGAACTAGAGTGAGGACACAAACTATCACCACTGTAATGCTTTGAATGGGATAAGCATTCCAAATATGCTGTCGAATGCACGTGCCTGTCCACATTTGCATGCACCTAGTCATGATGCGGGTGGCACTGTGGTCTAAACCACAGAGCCTAGGGCTTGCCGATCAGAAGGTTGGTGGTTTGAATCCCTGCAACAGGGTGAGCTCCTGTTGTTCGGTCCCAGCTCTTGCCCACCTTGCAGTTCGAAAGCACGTCAAAGTGCAAGCAGATAAATACCTTCCAGCGGGAAGGTAAACGGTGTTTCCGTGCACTGTTCTGGTTCACCAGAAGCGGCTTAGTCATGCTGGCCACATGACCCGGAAGCTGTACGCCGGCTCCCTCGGCCAATAAAGCGAGATGAGCGCCACAACCCCAGAGTCGGCCACGACTGGACCTAATGGTCAGGGGTCCCTTTACCTTTACATAAATAAGTGCCTTCTTGTGCCTACTGACCTGTGTTCTGACATCACCAGGAGAGGCCCTGCTTGCAAGCAGTTAGGTGGGCATGGCCACATGACCCAGAAGCTGTCTGCGGACAAATGCCAGTTCCCTTGGCCTACAGAGCGAGATGAGTGCAGAACCCCAGAGTCGTCCGCGACTAGACCTAATGGTCAGGGGTACCTTTACCTTTACCTTTTAGTCATGTATTAACATCTTGTTTAAATGGGATTAGAGCTGGATGACCAAGAACATGTGCTAGAGACCCATGGCAAATCAGAGATCCTTGGTGTATATCCACTGCAAATCCCTACATCTTTACAAATGTTATCACCTGCTTCCCCCAATGTGTCTGAGGACAGCCAGGACATAGATCAGATTTTTGCAACTTGATGCCCTCTAGAAGTTTTGGACCAGAACAACTCCCAGCCAGCAAGTACTGATGGGAACTTCAGTCCAAAACACATAGAAGGCATCAGGTTCGGAAAGGCTGACCTGGACATTGTTATCTTCAGATAAAACCTAGGTACCAACCCTGTCAGTTGTTCCTGTTAGTGAATTTCATTGAAATCAATAAGATATTCCATTCTACAATAGTTGCGCATGAGATCAAAGGCAATGATCCAAATCCTGCTAAAGTTAGTCATGACCGAGTCCTATTGAAGACAATGGGGCTCTGGCTTGTTCACAGTGAACTTTAGAGGATATAAAAGAACTGATGCAGAATTTGTTTAAATAAATGTAGAAAACCAAAGCTTTTTCTCTTGCCACAGAAGAAAAGACCAAACAACAACAGCAGTAATAATAATAGTAATAATAATAATAATTCATTGTGATGTTTACAACATAGAATATGCTTGAATCCATTGTCCATATAACATTACAGTGGTACCCCGCAAGATGAATGCCTCGCAAGACGGAAAACCCGCAAGACGAAAGGGTTTTCTGTTTTGGAGGCGCTTCGCAAGATGAATTTCCCTATGGGCTTGCATCGCAAGACGAAAGCCCATAGGGAAATGCTGGCGGTCGGGAGCAAAGACTTTCGCCCACAGCCGGCCTTCAAAAGAGGACCTCTTCTGAAGGCCGGCGGGGGGCAAAAGTCTTTGCTCCCCCCCGCCTGCCTTCCCCCCGCCTGCCCCGGGCGATCTTAAAATGCTGGCGGGCGGGAGCGAAGCGTTCGCTGCCGACCCCCAGCATTTTAAAATCTCCCCGGGACAGCAGAGAAGTCGGGAGCATTTTAAAATCTCCCTGTGTCCCGGGGAGATTTTAAAATGCTGGGGGGCTGCCGACCCCCAGCATTTTAAAATCTCCCCGGGACAGCAGAGACTTCTCTGTCCCGGGGAGATTTTAAAATGCT
The DNA here is from genome assembly GCF_964188305.1 of Podarcis bocagei. Lineage (NCBI taxonomy): Eukaryota > Metazoa > Chordata > Lepidosauria > Squamata > Lacertidae > Podarcis > Podarcis bocagei. The sequence continues at coordinate 69,756,982 of NC_138128.1, forward strand.
GGGGGTCGGGAGCGTTCGCTGCCGACCCCCAGCATTTCAAAACGCTGTTCCGAAGCGGGGGGCGGGAACAGCTGCCCCAGCCGCCCCACTTCGGAACGCTGTTCCGAAGCGGGGAGGGGGGGCGGGAACATCTGCCCCAGCCGCCCCACTTCGGAACGCTGTTCCGAAGCGGGGAGGGGGGGCGGGAACAGCTGCCCCAGCCGCCCCACTTCGGAACGCTGTTCCGAAGCGGGGAGGGGGGGCGGGAACAGCTGCCCCAGCCGCCCCACTTCGGAACGCTGTTCCGAAGCGGGGAGGGGGGGCGGGAACATCTGCCCCAGCCGCCCCACTTCGGAACGCTGTTCCGAAGCGGGGCTGGGGGCGGGAACACCTTCTGAAGGCGGGCAGGGGGCGAAAGTCTTTGTCCCCCCTGCCTGCCTTCCCAGGGGCTTTTAAATCGCCCCGGACAGCGGAGAAGTCCTCCGCTGTCCGGGGCGATTTTAAAATGCCGCCCGCCAGCATTTTAAGATCGCCTGGACAGCGGAGAAGTCCTCCGCTGTCCCGGGGTTTTTTAAAATGCTGGGGGTGGGAAGAAAAGCCCTTGTCCCCCCCCCCAGCCTTCAGACCAGGTCCGGGGACAGTCTGTCCCCGGACCTGGTCTGAAGGCGGTTTCCCTAGGAATGCATTAATTGATTTTCAATGTATTCCTATGGGAAACCGTGCATCGCAAGACGAAAAACTCGCAAGACGAAGAGACTTGCGGAACGAATTAATTTCGTCTTGCGAGGCACCACTGTACTTACTATTTATTTCATGTAATTTATAAACTGTTTTGTAGAGCTCATAAGAAACTGTGAGCAAAAACAGAAGTAAACTAATGAAAACACTATAATCAATAAAATGACACTAAAAGGCAGTGGGATCTCCCTTGGGATCATTTCACAGTTGGGGAGCCATCGCTGAAAAGGCTCTGCACCTGGTATGACCACAGAGGTTGACCTGATGATGACAGGGTCTCTGAAGCTAATGGGATGACTTAGACAGGTTCATATACACAATTCCCTACCGGAAGCTGTGATGATGGCCTGTGGCTTAAATGGCTTTAGGGATGGTTTACACAAACTTAAGAAGGTGAGATATTTCATGTTCAATAACAATATACCAGGCTGTTGCCTTCATGTCATAGTAGTCAGTAGTCATAGTAGTCAGCTTCCCACAAACATTTGACTATCTAGAAAAAGGATGCTGAACTCGACGTGTCTGATCTGGCTAGGTCCTTCAGCGTTCCCTGCAAAATTCATTTGTTCATTCTGTAGCTTCTGGGACTATTAGTTTTAAACCTTAGCACAAAATAGGTTAAGTATTTGTACTTAATCACAGCGGCAGACAGGAGCGGTTTATGCCTAAACCACTTATTTGCAGACAAAAATGTTCATTGAGCTAGCCAGGAATCCCCCATCTTTAGGGCTGTCAATCTAGCACCTTTCTGAAGTGCTACTCTAATTAAAGCCAAAATCTTTCCTTTTGAACATAAGTGCATCATCAAACTCTGAGCCGAACAACCATCCTAATATGGGGTCACCCGCAAAGGAGACACAACAGTCTTTATCTGAACTCCCAGGCAAAGGAAAATTGAGGATTTTGTTGTTGTTTTGCTTGTGTTTCTTAACTTTGTCTCCACTAATTAAGCAGCAGTTTATCTACTTGCACTTTGAAGTTTCATTCAATACCTGTCCTGTGTTAAGTCAACAAAAGGCTGAGCTCTAAGGCAGCGAGTGGCTGGCTACCCCTTTCTGACTGCCTAATTAAATGTAATTACTTTATTTTGTACCAGAGTTCGTACTTGTAACATTGCCTTGTAATAATTTAAATTGCATGCGTGCTTCAGGGGGACTGTTTGACGCCAATGAGGAGACATTCCTGCTGTCCCTCCCCTTGTCGTAGCATCAAAGTCAAAAGTACCGGGATGTCATCCCTCTATCTGCTTATTAACCTCACTACAAGAGAAACTTACCAGAGGTGGTGTCTCTGCTTAAATGGACAGGATGTATCCATCCCAGCGGACTCCGTGGTATTGCTAATGGGGAATGGAAGATCCTGTTTCTGGAAGTTTGTAAACAGACCTTTCAAACAAATACATGTTTTAACTGGCTAATCTGCTTCTGTTTTATCCATTTTTAAACAAACAAACCAGAATAATTAGTGGCACAATATGGTGATGTGTAACAAGGTAATGGCTTCTCTAGACAACTTAAACACAAGATCTGTATGTGAAACTGATTTCACTGTCACTAGACAATACCTTATCAGCCAAATATTTCTCTCTCTCTCTGTGTGTGTCTATATATATCTATCTATATATCTATAGATAATGTTTAAATGAACTTTTTCATCAACTTTACATCGCAAAATATGTAAGTAAAACAGGGTAATAATAGGGGTTGCCCTGTCTTTCACTTCTGTACAGTTTTGCACACACGCGCACACACACACAAACTGAAAATAATTGTTTCATTTCTCATTACCTTCTTTAAAGGGTTTGGGAAATAGTGTTCCATCATAAATTGCAGCAGGCTCTCCCACCCACTTTTATGTCCTGAGATGCTGGCAAAAAATATTAAATCAAAAGAAGTTTATTGATATCATAGAAATAGTAAATTACAAGTCCGATTAAAAAAGACAGGTTTAATGAGCTCTGGATAAACTCTCAGTAGCCAGCCAGAATTTTGATTCTGACTTCAGTGATTAATCATATGGTAAATCTGTGTGTCACTAGCACTAATAATAGGGTTTGCTATTTAATCTTTGTTGGCTAGTGAAATAATAGCATCTTTTCTGAGTGTCAGAGCCCTCCCCTTTTGTTAACGGTGCCAGTAGGTCTACAATGCTAGCAGTTAAAACTAATATGAGACCCAAGTCTCTCAAATTGCATCCAAGTTTAAAGAGCAAAGGGGGAAGTGGAGAGAAGAGAGCCGTACTTCTTGACTTGGGAGACACAACCAATTTGTGTATTGTGCAGACAATGTTACAAAGAGTGCAGGTGGAAAAAAACAATTCACCCACTTTAATTCAATAAACAAATATTTTATTTATGTACTTATTTTATTTGAGTGTTTCCACACCACAAGCCTGTTCAAAAGTGATGTAACATTTTTAAAACACTATAAAATTATAAAACCATAAAATGCAAAAAAAATGACCAAACCGATTCAAATTAATTCTCTAAAAGCTCTTGGTGAAGCAGAAATGTTTTCAGCAAGAGGGAAAATATCAGAATTGCAGTGGCTTGCCTGATTTCAATAGGAGCAGTGTTCCAAGGTACTGGTGTCACTACTCTAAAAGCCTTCATTTGCCTAGTAGAATAAAAGCCTATCATAAACCCAAACACTACCTTAAAATCCCTGCTGCAACAATGAGCCTTAGTCATGTCCCTGCAGTTCAGCAAGGAGGGTGCCTGTCTAATCACAGCTGAGGAAGGAGTTCCACAGGCTTTGGCCCACTATGCTAGATGCACAGCTTCCATACCTGGCAAACGCCCCAGGAAAAATCACTTTGTTTGGGGCAAGAGTGATGTGCGTCACATGACTTGTCTGGCAGCGAGTTCTAGAATACATGCATCCCAGTTGGATGGTAAGAACTTCTAGCAGTTACAATCCATGCATCCGAGTCACAGGGGACCACCAACAGAGACTTCCACAACTATCTCAGTGATCAGGCTGGTATATAAGGAACAACAGAATTGTAGCATTGGAAGGGACCCCAAAGGTCAACTAGTCCAACTCCCTGCAATGCAGGCATCCCAACACATGGCCCCCCATCCAATTCAAAATGATACTGGAGCCTGCTTAGCTTTGCAAATGTGCAAGCAGTTTTATTGTAGCACCACTATCACCTTAGGATACCCCGGACCATGTTGTTAAGGGCCATGTGAATTAATACAAGAACACTGAGCTCAGCCTGGTAACATACCAGCAACCAATGCAAACTTTTAAGCACTGGGGTTTTGGCATGGTGGTAGTCTGTCACCATCATCAGTCTAGCCACATCATTTTGCAGCAGCTGGAGCTTTCTGACCAGGTGGAAGGGTAGCCCCAGGACTCAGCTATACAGCTGCAATCATAACATTTTAAGTGTGTTTTTAAGTGCATTATATAAATGTGACACTAGAGGGTGATGGTGAGTTTATGGCAAATTTAATATATTTTTCAACATGCTTAAAAGAGGAGCATTTTCCCGGTGTTATATCTATCTATCTATCTATCTATCTATCTATCTATCTATCTATCTATCTAGATTCTACCCCACAGAGAGCAAATTACAATGATGAAGTTTTGAGTTTAAGAATGAGTCCCTGCAGCCAGGCTACCACTGTCCAAGAATGCCTGTATTTGGTGCACTAGTCAGAGCTAGTAGTAGACACTCCTAACTACGGAGGGTACCTGAGCCTCAAGGGACAAGGATAGGTTGAGAAGCACCTCCAATCTACACATGTGTTCTTTCAGAGGGGAGAGTAAACCCACAGAGGACAAAGAGATGGCCAATCTCCTGGAACAGGAACAATCTCTCAATCCACATCATGGCTTCTTTCTGTTGTGACCAGTCTTAAGCACTTTTTAAACAAGCTATTAACATAATGTGTAGCTTAGCTCTCATTTAGCATTCCAAGCCAGGGACTGAGGATCTATTTCTAACACTCATGCACCACAATGAACATTCCTAAAGTTTTTAGAGAGTATGGCCTGTATAAACCTAGAAATGGACAACTCACTTTGCATGAAATAAAACCTAGCAAGAGAACTCTGGGTCCTTTTTGATTTGACAAGATAAGATTTGTACATTGTTATTACTTCTGCAATCTTAAATAAACTAAGTATTATCATGTCACAGAGCATATAGCATAAGGTAAAGGTAAAGGACCCTTGACCATTAGGTCCAGTCGTGACTGACTGGGGTTGCGGCGCTCATCTCGCTTTATTGGCTGAGGGAACCAATGTACAGTTCATGTGGCCAGCGTGACTAAGCCACTTCTGGCGAACCAGAGCAGCGCACGGAAACACAGTTTACCTTCCTGCCGGAGCGGTACCTATTTATCTATTTGCACTTTGATGTGCTTTCGAACTGCTAGGTAGGCAGGAGCTGGGACCGAGCAACAGGAGCTCATCCCATTGCGGGGATTCGAACCACGACCTTCTGATCAGCAAGTCCTAGGCTCTGTGGTTTAACCCACAGCGCCACCCGTGTCCCTTAGCATATAGTATATATGTATACAAATGAATAAAAAAAGCAATTATTTGGGGTTACATAGAAAAGGGGGGATATGGAAACTTGGATTCAAGACCATTTGAACACACACAAAATCTTTTGATTACTGTATCAATCAGCAGTTGGGGTGGGGGGAGGCAGTTCGAGGCAGTTCCTGATGTGATTAATGGCTGTCAGTCATTTAGCCATGGTGAAGTTGTCGCCAAGCATCCCCTCCACTAATACAAAACACACACAGCTGGCTGTGCTCTCCCTGTTTTCTTGCACAGAGCCACACCAGAGCAGTGCGTCTCTGCCCTGCTCCAGGCTGTTTGTCTGTGCTAATACCCATGGAGACAACAGCCTGCTTATGTCACAAACCACATCTGTCACCGTGAGCTTTGTTTCTCTAGCCTTGAGTTAATGATTTTTGAAGGAGGCACCAGATCACTCTTGCTCTCTCTCTTTCTTCATCCCAAGTATGGAGCCTGCCTTTTGGTAGAGGTGGTTGGGAGATCAAAACCATGCCTTGGACAGTGATGGGTGGCCCTGAGCAGCGAGGATGACAGCGTCAAATCTGTTAGATAAAGCTATAATGTGAATCTCTGTGGCGAGCCACGCTGCATGGTCCAAATGCTTTCTCTGTTGCTGCCGCCACCAAGCGCAACGCTTGGCTTTCATAGCTCTCTGTTTTACTAGGGCAAGCACATCCTCTTCCATGCTAATAAAATAGCTCATTTCTGTCATCACGCTTCCTGATTAATAGCATTTAAGGACCCCCTACTGGTGTTACATTTGCCCACTGCAAGAGTGCTTTTGGAGAGATTCTAGGGAAGGCATATCATATGAAGGAGGGAGGAAAAAACGACATGCCAGAATCAAGCTGCCATACAAAGTTTCCTGCAACAACCATAAGAGCAGGAAATGTGACCTGCTTCTCAGCTATACCCCTGGAAAAACCCCATTTGGACAACATGCTGCTTTCAATTTGATTTCATCTATAGAGTTAGTGTTACGTTGTGGGTGAACATATCAGACGACACAGTGATTCTTCAAACAGCTCTTGTTTATTCGCAGGCCAGAACTGAACTGAACTGAAGGGTTCAGCCAGCCTGTTTATATACAGCTCCACTACAATGCAACAGTAACCATTTTCTGTAACTATCCAATCACTGAACGTCACTTTCGATCCTTTATTTCCATATGTGGACCTGAGTGAAAACTATCTACAGTATCCCCCTGCTGGCCCAGGGTGAGAACTTCAGTACATAACAGTTAGAGCAACATTTGGGTCAGCTCTAGGTTTGAGAGTCCCCACTGAACTAGGGCTGCTTGACAGGGCTTGCCAGCACTGGCATGTGAATCTGTGGCAGGTGGTTATGATTTACCCACAATGTTAATTCATTTTAATTTATTCATTACATGTATTTATTATCTTGATGCACCATTCATTCCTCCATGAAGCTCAACGTGGTGTATATGGTTCCCCTCCTCCTCATTTCATCCTCACAACAATCCTGTGAGGTGCCCATGCAAGATCTCCCACATAATGTATTTAGATTATGAGCCATAGGGAGGGAACATTTGGGAATATCTGAGTAGAATAGCTCTTCTGCTTGACTGCCTTAGTTACAGACACTTTGTCCCAGCATCTGACAAGCCTTAGTTGGGTCTTGGCATGATTCAGCAACATAATTTGTACGTCTTTTTTTTTGTTTTCGCAGGCATGATGCAGACATTTTCTGAGTGTTTCAGTCAGATTTAAATCAGTTTTATGTATCCTGCTTTTCTTTTGATGGTATACTGGTTTTTTAAAAAGTATTTCCTGTGCAGTGTTGCCTGCAATTCTGTTTATCATTCCATAGGAAATCCTACTTTTAAGTTTATTGGTCCTTTAAAGCTCATCTTTTTGATTTTTACCATGGACACTCAAGGTCAATTTCTACATTCCTTAAAGAAGCAAAATTCCCTTTTATGTCAATCATCTCTTTTCTTGATCCTTAGTGTTCAAATCAGTTGCTTTCTCAACAATAATCTCCCATTCCATGGGAATGCTGAGTTTTGCACTTAGCAAAATAATTGCACCCATAATCACACTGGAATATAACCGTTCCTTTCAATAAATTAAATATGTCATTCTTGAACAAATGTGTCTCATTTGAATCCATTAAAAAAGGGTGGGTCTATTGCCCAGCTTGCCAAGCACTGGTTTAGCATTCTGAGGATGAGCCATGGTAAGAACTGTGCCTTCATATACTCCTCCTCTCTTCTCTTTTCAGTTTGGCAGACAGAAGACCAAAAGCTTCTGTTTAGATTGAACACAGTCATGTCATCCAGACTTGGACAAACTGTGGTTAATCCTAAGTATTCTTAGCTGAAACAAACCAGCTCCATAAACCATAGCCTGAAGTTAGCTTCTATAATCTAACCATAGCTAACTTCCACAGGCAGCTCCCCATACTTCCCCTAATTCTGCTCTGGAGGGTCACCAGATTTAGAGAGTTAGGGAGGGTGTTTCCACTGACAGAAGCCCAGAAACCATCAGTTGAATGACATCATTGGATCATACCCATACAGTTTATATATTCTATGCTTAAACTGATAAATCAATCTAATAAAAGGTATAAATAATAAAATAAATTCCTCATGGTTAGTTGGAACAAGTTGCCTGCAACTAAATACCAACAAGACTCAAATGACTAAATTCAGCAATAAAGAACCTGCAGAAGATACAGCCTCTTTTTGGTGTGATGAATCCCAGTCCTGAATTCTACAGCGCCAGACGCCAGTGGATATTGTAGCTTAACTACAAAATATCTCAACCAGTCCCTTATAGAGAAGCCCCCTCCCCTCCCTTCAGCCAGATGCCTTTGCCTGTGAGTCACTGACCTAGAACTATGATGATAAGAGAAGCTTTCAGGGAATCTCAGTAATGTGTGTGGACTACAAAGGTATTACAAGCTGTTTTCTTTTGGGATTCCATTAGATCTGCCCTTTTCATCTCTTAATCAATCAGTTTAGAACCTACATGTATTCATTTTAAGTGCCTTTTATAAGTCTGAAACCTTTGAAGAATGCTGCCCAAAGGAGATCAGCATCAATACATTTCCAAGCATTTTTGGGCATTTGGTACCAATTTTATGTGTCTGTTAGGACAGACCACACAAGGTTGGCCCTTGAACCAGACACCGATTCAGGTGAGGAGCAGGGCGAGCAGGACTCTCCAGCACAGGACTGGGGAACCTTTGGCCCTCCAGATGTTGCTGAACTACAATTCCCATCATCTATGATCCCTGATGCTGACTAGGGCTGATGGAAATTGGAGTCCAACACCTGGTTGGCCACAGGTTCATCATCCTTGTCCTAAGTAATTTTTCCATGCTACGATGACATAAACAAATAGAACCTTCACTCTTGAGACATTTCATAGGCTCACTGGGCTCCACTCCAGCAGAGGTTCTTCCATTATGTGCCTCAGTTGATCCCTCCCTTTTGCCTCTGCTTTGAGTTTCTCATGGGAGTCAGCCATTGAGGTGCATAAAAGGATAACCTTGTCATGGTCCCTATTGCAGTTCATACTGGGTAGTATTGAGATCCACTTGTGCCATGGTTTACAGGGGAGAAGCGGCTGTAAAGTGCATAAGGGAGTAGCCTTAGGATTATGCTGAATACCATTTGGGATGTATCCGAGCAGTATAACTATCTTATTTATTTACTAAATTCATATTCCACCTCTCTTCCATCACAGAACTCAAGGCAGTGTACACGGGATTCCTAAGCAGACACTCATTTAGGCAATGATCAGACTCAGACTGGCTTAACCTTCCGTAAGATGGATAAATTATGTGCAAATAAGCCATTGAAATATCACAAGTGATTTGTGCTTTTTAAAAAATTGAATTAAATGGGTGAAAATACAAACTGGCATTTTGATGCCAGCAAGATCATGTAGACTCCGGGGGCGGGGGGGGGGGAGACCCTTGCCAGCATGAAGCATTGGTCCCACAACAAACACATACTTGGAAGCAGCTTTTGTTGTCTTCAGAATATGATCTCAGCTTGAGGAGATCAGGCTTTTGATCTGAGCCATCAGTTTCTACATGCAACCAATATTGAAGTTGTATTTTTAGAAACAGATCTCAGTGAGAAATGAAGTGAAAAAGCAGAGAAGTTAATCTACTGTGATAAAAAAAAGAAACTATACAGGGAGTATGTTACAAGAGGTTCTTCCATTCTTAGTTGCAATATCTACCTGGGATCTGTACAGGACCAGTCTGCTGCTGCACAATTTATGAATACAAAAGGGTTTTGCTTTTCAAGGAGGGTGAAATTTCCCCGCCCCCGGATTATTTGAAGCTGCATTGACAGTTCTTCAAAATGCTGACTATACACATGCTTTATCAACAGAATAATTACAGAAGGCCTAATAAGACTTCATTGAGATGGAACTTCCCTATTTGTTCTTCAGTCACCATTGTCTTAAAGTGAAGAGACTGATTTGGCAAAAATTGTCTATTGCATTGTTAGTTTGGGTGGGTTCGTTGAGATATCTGAAGGGTCCCTTGGAGCCCTGTGATTCTTGGCTGCAGGACTGGGGTTTGATCAGGAGAGGGCTAAGGGAACAAGCAGGACTGCTGGAGATTGTCTTGATGGCCCTGGGACAGTTGTCAACGACTCTCTTCTTTTAAGGAAGTGTCTCTCAATGGATGGGCTTTTCTTAAAAGGAGAGACCCACGTGGAAATCATGGCTCTCACACTCCTCCCTTGAGTGTGAAATTAGAGCAGCTAGTTTAATTTTGCAGCTGGAGCTGGGAACATCCGTAGGCCTGATGTTGCTCTTTATGAGAATCCAGTTATATCATTTGGGAGACCAACTTGAAACCTAATGGGGTGTCTATTGCAGTGTCAATGCTCTGAGCCCTTCTATCTTATGCTCAGACTGAAGTCTCATCTGCACTATACATTTATAGCAGTGTCATAACTCTTTTCAAACTGGCTCGGCTTCCTGGGAACTGTAGGTTTTTTTTTAAAGGGTGCTGAGAGTTGTAAGGAGACCCCTGTTCCCCATACAATTCTCAGAGCTGCTTAACAGTCAATCCCTCTTCCCCAGGAACTCAGAATTTTAGCTCTGTGAATAGAATAGGGGTTATCAGTATTCATATTTGGCTCCTATACATTGAAACAGTCACATTGACTGTGCAAGTTTATTAATCTCTGGGGTTTGCATCAGCCTGGTGGAAGGGCAGCTTGGCCAACTTGCGGCACTATTGGTTGGGGTCACTGAGTGGGGCTTGTGGGTGTCACTAAGGGTCCCTTGACCTCTTCTTGCAGGACAAACCATCCAATCTGGGAGTTACCAGATGTCCTTGGATTTACTAATGAGTTATTATCTTGGTATTGATGGGCTTTCTGCATAGCAGCACTGACATTGCTGTGGCATTAGGAACTCAAAATAGAGGGGCAACTAAAGTGATAACAACATTCCTAGGGCATAACAGTTTGGTAGCTGTAGTTGGATTATTTGGTGAGGCTAGCCTGAGATTTCAACCCACAAAAGAACTTTATCTGGGAACAAGAGAATGTATTAGCTCTGGATGGAGGAGAGCTGCTGGGCAGAATCAAGTCAAACAGAGAAGCATCCAAACAAAAGGCTGCTCGGTTGACTGATCTGGTCATGTTAATTGCAATCCACAAGAAGGTCCTTGAGAGCAAAGTCACTGAGGGCAGTACTGAGGGCAGTATCAATCACCTTCTTCATGCACTGTCAATGAACACGGATTCATGGCAGTTTCACTGAGAGGGAAGTTAAACATGAACACACTTTTGTAGCTGACTTGGTAATTCACTACATTCAGTCTTGGTGAGAGGAAGGTGCTTAATGTGGAATATCATGTTGCACATGCAATTACAAGGCTCCTGGTCTGCTGGACTTTGGTGCCACAGGGCAACACTCAACCCACCACCCTGGTTTCCAGCTTTCTCCACAAATGAAATTCAATTGTCCTAATTTGGCTGCTTTGAAGGATTCCTCTCTTTTACAGCTGCTTCCCCCTAATTTTATTTTAGTTTTGTACTTGGGCAAAACTTGCCGCATAGGCCGATTCCACTCTTTTGTTTATTGGGTGTGCTGTTTTGGCTACATTGACACCCAATGTCCCAGACAATGGAAAAAGAGGGAGTGGTGCTTTTCTCTATGGGGAAGAGCCATAGCTCTCTGGTAGAGTATCTGCTTCACCTCCAGAAGGGCCTAGCTTCCAATTCCCAGCATTTTCACATAGGCAGGGCCGACCCAGGACATTTTGGAATCTGAGGCAAACAACAAAATGGTGTCCCCCTCCTCACTAGGGCAGAAGGGGTGAGGGGAGATCCACATCAGAAGCGGGGGGGGGGGGAAGGATATATAAAGATGAACATCAGGATTCTGCTGCCCCTACGGATCCTGCTGCCTGAGGCAGTCCCCTCATCCTGCCTCATGAGTGGGCCTGCAATCAGGAAAGGGAGAGAGCCCTGCCTGAAACCCTGGATGATCACTGCCAGCCAACCTAGATGGACCACTGGTCTGATATGGCATAGGGTGCTTCCTATGTTGTAATTCTGTGATCCACTCTGTCAAGAGTATAAATATAATTCTACCATAAGCTTTGGAAAATGGTTTGTCTGCCCGTCTAACCTCCATAGGTTCAGCTGCCTCGAGATATTGTTTCCAAATTTGGCATAAGGGTTGCCCAGGTGAGGGGGGAGGTCTTTATTGACTGTTGGATGTCGGGTACCATTTTGAATCAAGATGATGGAACCAAGTGTGGCTTTGGTTTGACTTTGCTGACTTTAAGCTTTAAGGGGAACTCGAAAATATCACTTTCCATTTAAAAATCACCTTTTTTTGTTTCTGCAAATTCCCAGGCACTCCCCATTAGTAAATACAGAGGCATTTTCCCAGAATCTCAATATATTTATTTGTAATACATCTATGCTGTTTTTTAATATTGTCATGATACTATGACTATTGTGTGTATTCTTCTAGCTCACTGTTCATGGACGGTAGCCCATCAGACTCTCTTTTTGTGCCTGCCAGGGGCTTAAAAAACAGGTAGGCTGTCAGACACTCTGCAGACTATCGTACATAAGCTAATGGTATCCCATTTGGCTTGGTGGACTTCAACTTGTGCAGGTCTGCATTACAGTTTGCTGATTACTTTGACAATGTAAAAAAGCCAGTGGTTTTTTTCTTTTAAAAAAATGTTTAGGGGTACTCTCATTTTGACTCAAGAAAAATCACCATTTTATAGTTCAAATTGGGGAAAATAAATACCGTAAATGGACAAAAGTACAAAGGTTCACAAAATGTTTAGGGGTACGTGTACCTCTGTGTCCCCCCCCCCCAGAAAAAAGCACTGAATAAAGCTATAAGCTGCACAATAGCTGCTCAAAGCTTCCTTTGCCAGATCCCTCTGTATTTTTTCTCCCTTAGGAGCTTCAAAGAGATGTCTGCTTAAGCCTGAACACACAACTTCATTTAAGCTTTTGTATAACAAGGTTGTGATGTCAGCTGGGAAGCTCTTACAAGAAATTGTTGACCTTTGTATTGTGTGGATTTTGACATGAAACTTCCAGGTTCGGCTAAATGGCTTATACCACAAGAAGTGTGGTTGAAGAAAGTCACAAGCAGAACAAACAAAGGGCATAAATGATTAAACAAAACGCTTCCAAAAAGAACTCTTCCCTCCAATGAATGAAAGTGAGTCTTTACTGGAAAGCTGTTTTGTTTTTTGTTTTTAAAGACGTATCAGAAATGCAGGCAGCGCCCTCTTCTGCCTAGTTTTGGAATAGGCATAATATGGATAACAAATACTCTACTCCCAAAGAAATAGCTTTTATCTGGCATTACATGTGTTCAAACCAAGTGAGATTAGGATAATTAATACTGGTCAACACTGGGAAGGAGTAGAGGGCTGAAAAATAGTGTTTTACCACCCACTGAAGAGATGATCTCACTGGGGCGGCAAATTAACAATTCTCCTTCTTGTTTGGGATGTTTTCACCCTTGTGCAAATAAGCATGCCACATTAGTTAGACCTAGAGGTGCCAGCTTTCGAATCAACTCTTGAAAGCACTTGACTCTGATAGCTAT